>NC_137612.1:6682667-6847667 GCF_963280865.1 Gymnoscopelus braueri | reverse complement strand
ATCCCCTAGGGGTCCCGGACCCCCTGTTGAAGACCCGTGGCCTAATTCATTGGCCTAATTTACACTTTGTCATACAACAGTGTCACGCACCCGGGAAAAAGGACAAATTATTTCATGCTTTTGCTATAAATGAAACATTATTCTAGGAGAGCAACAAAGTCATAGCCTGGTAAACCCTCCCTCCGGAAATCTCATTTCCATTTGATTTCAGAAGTGAGTCTAACCTGAAGGCTTGTCTGGGCGTTTCTAGCCCGTACACCAAATGGACGAGCCTATCAGCGTCGTCGCTCATCGTTCTGTGATTGACAGCGACAGTTGGCCAATCAGGTGGCGAGTTCGAGTGAGCCCGAATGAAGCCGAGTGCAGCCTGAGTGCAGCCGACAAAAGACGAACGGCAGCCATTGTTGTTTGTGCGAGTGCCTTCACTTCTTACTTCTTACTTCGTTTATAAAACGCTCTCAAACTTCTTTTTTGTGGCACGTAATTTACTTATAAGATATCGTTTGGATAGAATTTAGTTGTTTAACTTCATATATGTGGTCAATTAATCATGACAGAGCCTATTTATTTATTTTTATTCAGAGAACCGGCAGGGGCGGGCAGTGACACGCATGTATCCGAATAAGGCAACCTATTTTGGGCATGGCCATCTCAAAAGTCCCGTTGCGTCACATTAGTCGCGGAGGTGGTAAAAATCACACCAGTGTGAAGAGAGTGGTGCCTTTCATGAGTTCATTTCGTTAGTTACTTTTTACAGACTTTGATGACTTCAAAGTATTTTTACTAATTTTAAGTACTTTAAAATGTTTTTATTGATTTTTACGTGTTTTTACTCATTTTAACATCTTTTAAGTATTTTTACTCATTTAAAGTATTTTTACTCATGTAAAGTATTTTTACTCAGTCTAGGAACTTTAAAGTATCTTTACTAATATTTAAGTATTTTTACTCATTTTAAGTATTTTTACTCATTAAGTATTTTTACTCAAAAGTGTGTGTTGTGTGTGAGTGTGTGTGTGTGCGTGTGTGTGTGTATAATTAGTGTAACTGGTTGCATCTTTGTGTTGCAATCATCCGCAGCTGTTGAGGCTGTGCTCAAACATACAGAGAGGCCGTGCTCATACACACAGACACACAGACAGACAGACAGACACACACACACCAGGACAAAGTCACTCCTTGGAGTGCATTTTAAGTATTTTTACTCATTAAGTATTTTTACTCAAAAGTGTGTGTTGTGTGTGAGTGTGTGTGTGTGCGTGTGTGTGTGTATAATTAGTGTAACTGGTTGCATCTTTGTGTTGCAATCAGCCGCAGCTGTTGAGGCTGTGCTCAAACATACAGAGAGGCCGTGCTCATACACACAGACAGACAGACAGACACACACACACCAGGACAAAGTCACTCCTTGGAGTGGCTAGCACCACTCAAAAATGCACTGCAATTGGCTGAAGGGGAAAAACAATCATTGGCTGAAGGGGTTGTCAGTCAACGGTATTACTCCCGCCCAACTCCAGCCCACAGCCAATATTGCAGAATGGGCGATCAGGCCAGACTCACTTCTGAAATCAAATGGAAATGAGATTTCCGGAGGGAGGTTTTACCAGGCTAACAAAGTCATACAACGTAGTATAAATTGCGATTTAGCCTTTAGACTTTCCGTGTGTGTGTGTGTGTGTGTGTGTGTGTGTGTGTGTGTGTGTGTGTGTGTGTGTGTGTGTGTGTGTGTGTGTGTGTGTGTGTGTGTGTGTGTGTGTGTGTGTGTGTGTGTGTGTTTATGGCTCTGTCACAGACTCAGGCATCTGGGTCAGTGCTGGCCCTGAACTGAATCACGCTGAGAGAAATCAGCGTGACAGTGTTAGTGTGTCTGTGAGTCGGTGTTAGAGAAACCTGCAGGCCTCTCTGCTGAGAGGAGACAACGAACAGCATTCAGGACCAGAAAAAGTCTCTATATAAGACTTTCTGTGTGTGTGTGACAAACTACTAGAGCATCCTGCATGCGTGCCATCATGTCACTGGGTCACTGGGTATGTGTATATGTGAGAGAGAGATAGATAGAGTGTGTGTGTGCATGTGCACGTGCACAAGTGGGCAGTGGTGGAAAAAGTAGCAATACTGCAATATAGAAATACTCTGTTACAAGTAAAAGTCCAGAATTAAAAATGTACTTGAGTAAAAGTACAAAAATATTGGCATCAAAATGTACTGTAAGTAAAAGTACTAAAATGTTTGAAAATAGCAGATCTACAAGCTCACAACGTGTCGCGATTTTCAAATAGCCTATGTATAAAATAGGGCTAAAGTGGTTAATGTATGTTTCATAATATCATAATTTATATCTGCAAAGTAACTTGTAACTAGTTACTAGTTTGATAACCCTAAAGTAAATGGTTGAGTAAACATACAATATTTGCCTCTGAGATAGTAGTAGTGGAGTAGAAGTAAAGGTATTGGAAATTGGAAATACTCCAGTAAAGTAAAAGTACCTCAAAATTAGTACAGCACTTAAGTAAATGTACTTAGTTACTTTACAGCACTGGTGTGTGTGTGTGTGCGTGTGTGTGTGTGTGTGTGTGTGTGTGTGTGTGTGTGTGTGTGTGTGTGTGTGTGTGTGTGTGTGTGTGTGTGTGTGTGTGTGTGTGTGTGTGTGTGTGTGTGTGTGTGTGTGTGTGTGTGTGTGTGTGTGTGTGTGTGTGTGTGTGTGCGCGTGTGTGTGTGCGCGTGTGTGTGTGTATGTGCACGTGCACAAGGTCGTGAAGGAGAGATGTGTTTATGAGTGTGTATGTGTGTGGGGGGGTGGGGGGATGGGTGATGAAAGTGGAATGAGGGCATTCTTTCCAGCTGAGTGGGATAGGAGAGGAGTTGGCACCAGAAGTAGGCTAAATATCCGTCCCATATCATTAAAATGGTCCCTCGTATATTTGGGAATGGGAGGTCCGAAGGGGACGACGAGGAATGCTCGTGTGACTCAAATATGAGGGCGACACACACACTCACACACACACACACACACACACACACACACACGCGCGCGCGTGCGCACAAATAAAGCAAACAGGCTGTTGTCCCACTAACCTCAAACTCACAAGACTTTCCACCACAGATTGACCATGAGAGGCGATAGATGGGGGCAAAGGGGCAAAGGGGCAAAGAAAGATAGAAAGAAAGAGAGAGAGAAGAGGGTTGACATTTTCTCATTGATAAGTTAGCAAACACGTGTCTTGTCACGTCATGATGTTGCTGCACTGTCTTCACTGTGTCACCCCGGTCTCTCTCTCTCTCTCTCTCTCTCTCTTTCTCTCTCTCTCTCTCTCTCTCTCTCTCTCTCTCTCTCTCTCTCTCAACCCCATGCTTTCCCTTTCTCCTGGGCTCTCCACAGGGGTAATTGAACGCTCGCCCTAAAACACAGTCGCCCCCATTTTGTTCAAGGACCGCTCGGCTTAGGTTTAGGCATAGTTTTACTGAGGTTAAGTTTAGGAATAAGTTTAAGGTTATGCATAGTTTTACTGAGGTTAAGTTTAGGAATAAGTTTAAGGTTAGGCATAGTTTTACTGAGGTTAAGTTTAGGAATAAGTTTAAGGTTAGGCATAGTTTTACTGAGGTTATACTGCTCACTTTGCTAGGGTCGGATAGCCCCCCCCCTCCTCTTGAACTGTTTACTGTAGGCCTACATATTTTTTTAATGACGTTTTGCATAGTAGTGTATATCTGTCTGACATTAAATGTCTCTATGAATTGAGTACAAAGGACCTCAATGGAAACAAGCCATAGGCTTTCTTGGGTTTTAAAATCCTCTTAGCTGACCTGGTATTGAACTGTACTTTCCTGTGCTTTTTTTTTGCAAACTGCTAATAAAGTATTCAATCAATCAATCAATCAATACATTTAGGAATAAGGTTAGGTTTAGGCATAGTTTTACTGAGGTTATACGTACGTTTAGGAATACCATGGTGGTGACCGTTCCGAGGTCGCCTGGATTTGACCCCGGGGGGGGGGGGGGGGGCGAGCGTGTTTTGTGGCGAGCGTTCTTGTATTCCCCTACAGGGGGTCCGTGTTTGAAAGAGGCCAACGCGACAGCACGAGCGTGTGACCACCACCACCACTGTAGGCCATCGTTTTCCCTCTGCAGGGTTTCTGTGTTATTCACAGATGAAAGGGACATTCCGCTGGTGGTCACATGTTCCCAGCAGCACCAGCAGCAAGCAGCAGCAGGGCTACAACAGACAGTGGAGCAACGGCCATTTCATGGACGACAAACCCCCCTGCTTGCCTGTACAGGCGCCTTTGTACGGCTGAATGTGTGCCATTTCTATGGCACTTTATGCCATCCCACTGTTGGAAGGCGACCTGTACTTCATGTATGCATTTCACATTGGGTTCACGGTATGTGTGTGAGAGCGAGAGACACCGTGAACCAGAGAGAGAGAGAGACAGAGAGAGAGAGAGAGTAGAGAGAGGGGGGAAGCCATAATAGTAGTAAATCCACCAGAGTCTTCAATGCTTTTAGCAGAATGCACGAGACCAAGAGTGCTCCATCTGAACAATGTCAATGAACCGACAGAGCTTTCCAACTTCAAATATGTATGAGCTGCATGAATAAATCATGCATTCAATCAGCTGCTCATACATCAGTGGAATAAGTACTCAGATATTTTACTTAAGTGAAAGTACCGATACCACAATATAAAAATATTCTGTTACAAGTAAAATGCCTGTGTTCAAAATGATACTTGAGTAAAAGTACAAAAGCAGTGGCATCAATATATACTTAAAGTACCAAAAGTAAAAGTACTAAAATGTTTGAAAATAGCCGATCTACAAGCTCACAACGTGTCGCGATGCGACACGTTGTGAGCTTGTAGATCGGCTATTTTCAAATAACCTATGTACAAAATAGGGCTGAAGTGGTTAATGTATGTTTTATAATGTAATGATTTATATCTACAAAGTAACCTGTAGCTAAAGTTTGCAAATAATTGTAAAAGTACAATATTTGCCTCAGAGATATAGTGGAGTAGAAGTAAAAGTACTGAAAACTGGGAATACTCCAATAAAGTAAAAAATACCCCAAAATTGTGCACAAGTCCAGTACTTGAGTAAATGTACTTGTTACTTTACACCATGCTCATACATCAGTCCACCACAACTCTCCTACAAGAAAGACAATTATCTCTCTTTCTCTCTCCACTCACTCTCTTCATCTTGTCACACGCAAAAACACCACCCGAACCCCCCCAACCCCCCGACAAAGGAACATCTCCGTCATGAAATTCAGAGCTTCAAGAGGCTTGTTGCTATGCAGAGATAGGAGCTGACATTGCACTTTACACTCCACTCTATCATTCTATCGCCAAGCTGCATGGGGCTGCCTGCCTGCCTGCCTTTGCGGCAAAAAATGTTGCTCGTCGTGACAGACAGGGCCCTGGGATTTTACGACCTTGTACGAGCGTGTGAAAATGAGCCTTAGAGAGAGAGAGATTGTTGGAAAAAAAAAACAGGTTGAAAGTGTGTGTGAGAGAGAGAGAGAGAGAGAGAGAGAGAGAGAGAGAGAGAGAGGATGATAGACAAAGAGGAAGGAGTTTGTCTATCTTTTTGAGCTAATGTAGTCTCTGAGTTAATGTACTCCTGTCTCCTAGGAGACTGGAGCAGGGAAATCTCCTCTCCTCATCTGCTCAGAGACTTGGAGTCTCATCTTTCCCTCTGCTGACAAGTTTGACAGAACAACAACACAGAGACTGACATGCAGACAGATGGAGACAGACAGACAGACAGACAGACAGACAGACAGACAGACAGACAGACAGACAGACAGACAGACCACCCATTTCGGATGCTGTCAATGCACTTTTATTATCACATTTAACCCTTTAAGACCGGGGGACGCATCTGTGTAACCACTTTATCCATATTTTATACTTTTGGCTATTCAAAAATAGCAGATATACAAGCTCATAGCGCGGCACCGAGTGCCGCGCTATGAGCTTGTAGATCTGCTATTTTTTTTTAAATCGTGTTTTTTTTTTTGCAAATCTTTGAATATATATCTATAAAGCAATTGTTTTTTACTCAAATCTTTGCTTCTGGGGGTCCCTGGAAAAAAAAAAATTGAGATGGGGGTCCGCAGCCAAATACATATCGTTGTGGGGCTACTTGACACTGACATTAATATTATAGCAACATAAGTGTTTCAGAAAACTGTTTTAAACTGATTTAGAAGACATTTGTAGAATCCCCAGAAGCAATAACATTTTAGCTAGAAATGCTCGCTTTAAATATATATATATATTCAAAGATTTGCACAACATTTTTCACGATTTTTCAAAAATAGCAGATCTACAAGCTCATAGCGCGGCACTCGGTGCCGCGCTATGAGCTTGTATATCTGCTATTTTTGAATAGCCCAACGAAATCTAAAAATGACACACAGATGCGTTCTCAGGTCTTAAAGAGTTAATCAGACTGTTGATTCGTCTAATTCAGGTGAGATACTGACACACCCACGTCTAATCAGACTATTGATTGGTGAGATACTGACCTACCGACAGGGCTCAGTAGGTGTTTTGTATAAAGTGTAGGTTTGGACCGCATCGGAGGAGCGCAGTCTCAAGCGAATTGGAGCAACGAGAGGCACCACCGAGCGAGCTAAAGCGAGCGAGTCGCCGTGCCGAACGTTTTCGACTCAGCACCGTCCGAGTTATGAACCGATAGGCACAGAATCGTAAATCATGCATGTTTTGGGGTGAGCGTTTGCCCCGACTTTTATCAACCCACGGTAGGTCAGTATCTCACCAATCAATAGTCTGATTCAGTGGTGGAAAGTAACTAAGTACATTTACTCAAGTACTGTACTTAAGTACAATTTTGAGGTATTTGTGCTTTACTTGAGTATTTCCAATTTCCAATACTTTTACTTCTACTCCACTACATCTCAGAGGCAAATATTGTACTTTTACTCCACTACATTTATTTGAAAACTTTAGTTACTAGTTACTTTTCAGATATAAATCATGATATAATGAAACATACATTAACCACTTTAACCCTATTTTATACATAGGCTATTTGAAAATAGCCGATCTACAAGCTCACAACGCGTCGCGACGCGTTGTGAGCTTGTAGATCTGCTATTTTCAAATATTTAGTACTTTTACTTTTGGTACTTTAAGTAAATTTTGATGCCAATACTTTTGTACTTTTACTCAAGTAAATTTTTAATTCTGGACTTTTACTTGTAACAGAGTATTTTTATATTGCAGTATTGGTACTTTTACCTAAGTAAAGAATTTGAGTACTTTTTCCACCACTGCTCTGGACAGACAGACAGACAGACAGACAGACAGACAGACAGACAGACAGACAGACAGACAGACAGACAGACAGACAGACAGACAGACAGACTCACATGTGTCTGAGGAAACCGCACACAATTCAGAACAAAGCATGGAGCTGACTGCAGATCTCGTAAATAAGGCCTCTTGGCTCTGTAAGCTATAGGGAGAGAAAATAGCTGTGTGTCTGCATTTAACTATGCATGCGTCCTGTACTTCTTTCTGCAAGTGAGGCGGCCTCCACATCATGATGAATTAGCGCGGGGTGAACCGGTTCAGCCAGGACATGTGAGTTGTGTTCAGGTGTTAGAATCCTATATCAGAGCCAGTGCTGCTGACCGTGGTTCTATATCAAGACCCCGGCGGCTAGGGTTTCAGCCCCACAGGCGGTGTGTGATGGAGGATTATTCAGAGAGAGAGAGAGAGAGAGACGGGTTCTGGTACATACAGCCTGAAATAACCGATCCAATGTTGCCCTGACTTTCGCAGACTAATGGAGAACAGAGGGAGGCGAGGAAGGATGGACTGGAGAGAGACAGACCAGACAGACAGACAGACCAGACAGACAGACAGACAGACAGAGAGAGCGAGAGAGAGAGAAAGAGAGAGAGAGATGCACTTCTTGCCCCGGCCATCATCTCCACCCTGTCAAGAAAAGTTAAAAGCAGAGACTCTGAAACAGGAGTGGGTGTCGGCGAAGTTCCTTGGAAGAAGAAGAGTGGAAAATAAATATCAGCACGCAGGATTTCTAATGGACATGGATTCATAAAGCTGGGTGGTCCTGATCATATATTATGCCACATGCACCGAGGAAAAACTCTCAGCATAAAAAACTCATCATCAACTGCTAACAACTTAAAGAAACCCAAATTGTGTTTGTTGTCGTCAGACATGAGTCTGTTGACATCTTGCACAGCCTGTTTCATGTCCGGGAGAGACACACACAAAGCACACAGATGTCCCAATGCCTGATTCCACTGTATACTAGGGCAGTGGTTCTCAAACTTTTTCATGTCAAGGACCCCCAAATTGACACTTATTAGCCCACGGACCCCCGTTTGAAAAGATATGCCAGGGGCCCCCATAAGAGAAGATTTTTACGGCTCGTCTTTTTTTACGGCTCAACCATTTTAATTTCAAGGACCCCCAGTTTGACATGCATTAGGCTACGAACCCCCATTTAATGGCATTTATATCTCTGGGACCCCAATTTATATTGTAAAATCAATGGTAATTTAACTCTGAGAGTGTGCAAATGGCACCAAATGGACCCGTTTGGGTCCATTTGGTTCCATTTGTACCCTCTCAGAGTTACAGACCCATAAGGGTCCATTTGGTTCCTATACTATCCATCATTTAGCTGGGGACCCCCTGGAACTCCCTCAAGGACCCCTGGGGGTCCCCGGACCCCACTTTGAGAACCAATGTACAGTACTAGGGGTTAAGTGCTGAGTCGCGCACCGGGATTAGGCGATCTACAAGCTCACAACGCAGGCACGGTGCGACGCGCTGTGCACTTGTAGATCGGCTATTTTGATCACACGATACCACCGGCACTGCTGTTGAGTTATAAATCACCCTAACTCCCTCCAGACTCAACAGACAGAACACTGTACTGTACTGTACTGTACTGTACTGTACAGGTTGTTCTCAGTAGATGGGATGGGCTACGAGACAGACAGTAGTGAAGGAGTACTGTATGTTCAAAGAGGCACCGTCCCGGGAACAGTAGCTGTTCATGTTCATGTCATGTCAAAATCCTCAAACAGGAATGCTGCCAAAGATCAGACTATACAGTTTCCAATATATCAGGGCCTCTTTCACCGTGTGTGTGTGTGTGTGTGTGTGTGTGTGTGTGTGTGTGTGTGTGTGTGTGTGTGTGTGTGTGTGTGTGTGTGTGTGTGTGTGTGTGTGTGTGTGTGTGTGTGTGTGTGTGTGTGTGTGTGTGTGTGTGCGTGCGTGCGTGCGTGCGTGCGTGCGTGCGTGCGTGCGTGCGTGCGTGCGTGCGTGCGTGCGTGCGTGCGTGCGTGCGTGCGTGCGTGCGTGCGTGCGCGCGTGCGCGCGCGTGTGTGCGCGTGCGTGCGCGTGCGTGTACTCCAGAAAAGGGCTAATTTTTAAGGTTTTCAAGTTAGGTTTGCAATTAGGTTTGTGTACAATCAGGTTGGGGGCGGGGCTGAGACATGAAAAAGTTTGAGAACCACTGATTTAGGGGTTAAGTTTAGTTTTAGGGTTAGTGACAAGGATTTAGAGTTTAATACTAATTGGGTTGGGCTGGTTAGTTAAATAAAAACTTAATTTTTTAATGAGAAAAGCATTCATGTGCATTCATGTGCATGCTTGCCTGCATGTGTGTGTGTGTGTGTGTGTGTGTGTGTGTGTGTGTGTGTGTGTGTGTGTGTGTGTGTGTGTGTGTGTGTGTGTGTGCGTGTGCGTGTGCCACTGTGCGTGTGTGTGTGTGTGTGCATGTGCATGTGCATGCGTGCTTGTGTGTTTGGGGCTAAGCGTGTGCATGTGCACATCTGTGTATATCATGTACGCAAATCTGTTCTAGAGCACAGAAATGTTTATGCAAATGTACGTTCAGATAGGTGCAGTGCACGTGTGTGTGTGTGTGTGTGTGTGTGTGTGTGTGTGTGTGTGTGTGCGTGCGTGCGTGCGTGCGTGCGTGCGTGCGTGCGTGCGTGCGTGCGTGCGTGCGTGCTTGCGTGCGTTCGTGCCTGCGTGCGTGCGTGTGTGTGTGTCAGTCACAAGGACAGGTGCTCACCCATTCACGTAACAGTTTGAATAACAACAAAGACGTGCAGCCAAGTGGAAACTGGAAAGAAAGGGACAATTCTCACAGGGTTTAAACTTTAAACAAACACACACACACACACCTCCTGACGTGTAGCCTACAAGGCTGAAAGTTAATGAGTAACACTGCTATCTCTACGTAGATAACATGTAGACGCACATCACAGGTAGTCTGGTTGGTGCAGACCAGCTTTTTCTGCTGACAAGCAACATATTTTTCCGACTATCTCATCTCACTCTATGACTATGTCTGTCAATCTCTCTCTCTCTCTCTCTCTCTCTCTCTCTCTCTCTCTCTCTCTCTCTCTCTCTCTCTCTCTCTCTCTCTCTCTCTCTCTCTCTCTAAGCTAAAAGCATATGTTGCTGACACCACCATACCAGAGATTTAGATTTTCAGAGGGTCTTTCTTTTCTCCCTGTATAAAAGTAAGGCCCTGCCTGCCAATCCATCCTTATTCACATTTTGTTTAACCTGTAATTTACAACAGAAACGCTTTGTGTGAAATAGTCAAGTTCATCAAGGAGGATATAGATGTTTACTTCACGTCCACTGAGTACAATGTCAATAAAACAACACACACATAGTAAAACCCTAATCCTGAGTGTTAAAGGGATAGTTCACCCCCAAAAGGCCTTTTTTTCCTATCGATTAGTCACCCCATGGAGACTTGAATTCATGGATATTCTTTTGTTTTTGTTGCATTCCTAAGCCAATAATTTGATGACCGGCAGCGGTTCCGGTAGGAGACACAAAGAGTCTCCTTTGTGTCTCCTACCGGAACCGCTGCCTACCGGTCCGCTGGTCATCACATTATTGCCTTAGTAATGCAACAGAAACTAGAAAATATCCATGAATTCAAGTCTCCATGGGGAGACTACTCGATAGGAAAAAAAAGTATTTTTTGGTTGAACTATCCCTTTAATGCAACTTGATACAGATGTCACGTAACAGTTTGAATAACAATTTATTTTATTATTTTATGAATTGTTGCTGTATTTTTCCAAAGCTGCTTGCAGATGGGAAACGAATGACAAATAAAGCAATCTTGAATCTTGAGTCTTGAATCTTGAATGTCACCATTTAATGGACCCGTCCCCGTCGGGCGTAAACCTCACTGTCTCCTTACCTTTTCAGGATTCAAATTCAACAATTGCAAAAAGTAGCAGATCTACAAGCTCAAGCTTGTAGATCTAATTCTACGTTAATTTACGAAAAAAACACAAAAAGTTAAAATATGGAGATATAAACAAATTATTTTTTTTCACTTGAGTTGTTCGGGTGTCTTTGATCCATTAAGACCAGGAACGCATCTGCGTCATTTTAGATTTTAGCGTTGGCTATTAAAAAATAGCAGATATACAAGCTTGTAGATCTGCTATTTTTGAAAAATCGTGAAAAGTTGTGCAAATCTTTGAATATCTACATTTTTAAAGCGAACATTTGTAACTCAAATCTTTGCTTCTGGGGGGTCCCTGGAACAAAATATTTTGAGATGGGGGTCCGCGGCCAAATTCATATCCTTTTGGGGGCCCTTGACATGAAAACGTTTGAGAACCACTGATATAGCAACGTACGTTTTTTTCAATTTTTTTTTTTAGGATTTATAAGACATTTTGTAGAATCGGCCCCTAGTCTTAAAGGGTTAATGTGCCACACTATCCCCATGTCATTGTTGCCTGTCAGATGGTGACGTCACATACAATATTATACAATATCTTCACTAGACAGTGACACTTCACATGGATCAGATGTCCTTACACTGACTCGCTAACTTGCTGTAGGCTACTTTCATGGTGGTGTGATATCATGTATCCTTTATATAGCTTTGAACGTTATGCATTACGCGTTGCATAATTGTTGCATCATTGTATTTAGTCTAGATACAATAAGAAGGACAACATACACTAGGGGCTATGGTATGTTGACCTAAAAACACAGATCTGGGAAACTCTAATATCGAATTTCATTTCTTCAAATGAAAGCCTTTTTTTCAAAAATAGGCTGGAATTACTCATTTAATTAGTTTCACATATTACATAAAATTGTGTTCACTCAATGATATGGTTGAAATTGTGATTTTACTGTGTGAAGTAATGACGTTAGTCACACGATGGGATTAAACTGTTTACAATTCACTGGATAAGGAGATAAAGTCAGTGTTTTAAGCAACAGCTACTATAGCTGAACTACATTTCCCAGTAGCTTGAGGGGTGGCTTCACTTCTTTCAGAATGTCAAATAGTTCAGCTTTGCTTTACCATGTAGCACAGGGCAGATGGACAAACGCTACATCACTACATTTTATTTAGCACAACAACATAAAACGGCTCAACAGATGAGTTTTTGTTGTGTTTTCCACATTTCGCTTTTACTCGGTGGTATGTCTTGTCTTCAGTCACTCACTCAATGTCATAACAACATGTCATAACTTGCCCTCAGACACATGTAGCCGTCTACTTTTACTGAAGGAACTTGTGTTGTGTGGCTTGCTTCTTAATTTGAAAGAGTAACTTTATATTCATGTTTTATGAAGAGTAACTAGCAGTGGTGGAAGGTAAGCACATTACTCAAGTACTGTACTTAAGTAACATTTTGAGGTATTTTTACTGGAATAGGCTACTTGAAATTTTCAATAATTTTACTTCTATACTCCACTACATCTCAAAGGCAAATATTGTATGTTTTACTCCACTATAATTATTTGAAGACTTTAGTTACTGGTAGTTATTTTGTAGATTTTTATTATCATTAGAAAACCACTTGACCTATATATATATACTTCGGCAATTTGAAAATAGCCGATCTACAAGCTCGCAACGTGTCGCAAAACGACGCGTTGTGAGCTTGTAGATCTTCTATTTTCAAACAATTTTTCTACATTTGAAAAGTTGCGAAATGGGACCTTCTGCCTAATGAGTACTTTTACTTTTGGTGCTTTTTAAGTGTATTTTGAACACCAAACTTGTAACAGACTATTTCTACAATAGGGTATTGATACTTATTACTCAAGTAAAATAATTTGCCTGGTAACTAGTAGCTTAGCTAGCGTCGTTTTTAAAGTAGCTTGCTCAACACTGGATGAAGTGTATAGTATTTTCCCCTCTGGCAGCAGAGGTCGAAGGTCAGGGAGTTGGCCTCTGCAGCAAGCCTATATTTACACTCAGCATTACTCAAAACTTAGCTCTTGCTCAAAAGGGGAAATGGAAACTCCTTTATCATCATGCATGACACATGTATGGACATAACTTACTGATCAAAGGTCAACACAGATCACTGCAAATGGCATGCTGGAGAAATGTGGCCGCATTTCTGATGATCCTCTTTCAAATCACCTGATGGTATACAGCCTGGACATCGCTGTAAAATGGGAAAGGCGGAGACATAGTGAAAACTGTCCAAATTTATACCTGATCATTGGCAAAAAAAATCAGAATGAAGTTTTAAGACTATGGAATTGATTTGACAGTTGGCAAAAGGTCAGACATTGGAATGTATAGAAATTGGGTTTATGCTTTAACTCTTTAAGACCTGAGAACGCATCTGTGTGTCATTTTTAGATTTCGTTGGGCTATTCAAAAATAGCAGATATACAAGCTCATAGCGCGGCACCGAGTGCCGCGCTATGAGCTTGTAGATCTGCTATTTTTGAAAAATCGTGAAAAATGTTGTGCAAATCTTTGAATATATATATATATTTAAAGCGAGCATTTCTAGCTAAAATGTTATTGCTTCTGGGGATTCTACAAATGTCTTCTAAATCAGTTTAAAACAGTTTTCTGAAACACTTATGTTGCTATAATATTAATGTCAGTGTCAAGGAGCCCCACAACGATATGTATTTGGCTGCGGACCCTCATCTAAAAAAAAAAAAAATCCAGGGACCCCCAGAAGCAAAGATTTGAGTAAAAAACAATTGCTTTATAGATATATATTCAAAGATTTGCAAAAAAATAAACACGATTTAAAAAAAAATAGCAGATCTACAAGCTCATAGCGCGGCACTCGGTGCCGCGCTATGAGCTTGTAGATCTGCTATTTTTTAATAGCCAAAAGTATAAAATATGGATAAAGTGGTTACACAGATGCGTCCCCCGGTCTTAAAGGGTTAACTTACTGCAGTAGAATGAAGTTCTATGACTATAAAACTGAGGTTTATTTACTAATTTAGTATTGCATTTGTGGAAATTTGCGGTAATACATAAACAAGCAACTATTTCTATATAATTTATTAAATTAATATTATATGACATAACATTATGTTATAACTGTGGTCTGATGTCCCTCAACAGTTTATGTTCTGTAGGCCTGTTTGAAAGGATGAAAGCATGGCAACAATGACAATCCAATAGAACATTTAGCCTGGTTTACCATCTAGTGGTTAGAATAGGTATTGCATCCATTGTACATGATGGACACCTCAACAGCAGCCTTAGAAGGCATACATACCCTGGTCATACCTGAGTAATGAGCTACAGAGGTACAAGACACTAAAGCATGGGTCTTCAACAGGGGGTCCGAGCCCCCTAGGGGGTCCTCAGAGTTACTACAGCAGATCTAAATAGCAGATCTACAAGCTCACAACGCCACGCGCTGCGAGGCGTTGTTAGCTTGTAGATCGGCTATTTTCAGCAAAGAGGTTTGGTGTAGAGGGGGGGAAAGAGCAGACCAAGTACAGAGCCAATGGTTAAGTTTACTAAGTATTGAGGGTTTAAATGGATAAATGTCTGAAAATACAATCCAACATAGCCTATTACAGAAAAGATAACAAATCAACAAAAAACATTAATCTATACACAACATGATAGTGCTGTCAAACAATCTATGACGCTGTCTTTGAAATCTATGAAACATTTTATAGAATAGTAGGGGGGTCCCTGACTCCCTGCTTCATCTCTCTCTGAAAACTTTAGTTACTAGTTACTTTGTAGATTTACTCAAGTGAATTTTGATCAACAGACTTTTACTTGTGACAGAGTATTTCTACATTGTGGTATTGAGATTTTTACTTAAGTAGAACATGTCAGTACTTCTTCCACCACTGGTCTGACTGTTTATCCCACAGTTTGGGAGAAGAGTCTAGGACGAGTGGCGAGTTGTCCGGGGTGTTTTAGGGAAGGGAGAAGAGTCTAGGACGAGTGGAAAGTTGTCCATGGTGTTTTAGAGAAGGGAGAAGAGTCTAGGACGAGTGGAGAGTTGTCCATGGTGTTTTAGAGAAGGGAGAAGAGTCTAGGACGTGTGGAGAGTTGTCCATGGTGTTTTAGGGAAGGGAGAAGAGTCTAGGACGAGTGGAGAGTTGTCCATGGTGTTTTAGGGAAGGGAGAAGAGTCTAGGACGAGTGGAGAGTTGTCCGGGGTGTTTTAGAGAAGGGAGAAGAGTCTAGGACGAGTGGAGAGTTGTCCATGGTGTTTTAGAGAAGGGAGAAGAGTCTAGGACGAGTGGAGAGTTGTCCGGGGTGTTTTAGAGAAGGGAGAAGAGTCTAGGACGAGTGGAGAGTTGTCCATGGTGTTTTAGAGAAGGGAGAAGAGTCTAGGACGAGTGGAGAGTTGTCCATGGTGTTTTAGGGAAGGGAGAAGAGTCTAGGACGAGTGGAGAGTTGTCCATGGTGTTTTAGAGAAGGGAGAAGAGTCTAGGACGAGTGGAGAGTTGTCCATGGTGTTTTAGAGAAGGTAGAAGAGTCTAGGACGAGTGGAGAGTTGTCCATGGTGTTTTAGAGAAGGGAGAAGAGTCTAGGACGAGTGGAGAGTTGTCCATGGTGTTTTAGAGAAGGGAGAAGAGTCTAGGACGAGTGGAGAGTTGTCCATGGTGTTTTAGAGAAGGGAGAAGAGTCTAGGACGTGTGGAGTTGTCCAGGGTGTTTTAGAGAAGGCTCCTATACAACATTCCTGTGTTAGCTGATCTAAGTGAGGCTCAAAGTTTTGGATCATGCCTTGAAGGCATGGGGGTGACATGACATACCTCTGGTTGCCGTGTAGGGCAGGCCAACACCAGTGTTTTGTAGCCAATGAAGGGAGGGAGAAAAGGAGGGGGCCAAGTACAGAACCCTGGGGGACCCCGATCAGGAGGGTATGGGAGGATGAAAGCAAACAAGGGGCCAGAGGTCAGTGGATTAGCTGCATGCTGAGTTTCTGAAAGTATACAGTATATAACAATATGTATCCACTCAGCATATGCAAGCTAGTGTACATGAGTGGTGGAAAAAATAGCCTGCTCACATTTTTTACTTGAGTAAAAGTATCAGTACTGCAATGTAGAATACTCTGTTACAAGTAAAAGTCCGGAATAAAAAATGTAATCGAGTAAAAGTACAAAGATATTGGTAAAAAAATGTATAAAAATTATAAAATGTATCAAATCTTTTGAAAATAGACGATCTACAAGCTCACAATGTGTCGCATCGCGACGCATTGTGAGCTTGTAGATCTGCTATTTTCAAATGGCCAAAATGTATATAGGGCTGAAGTGGGTAATGTATGTTTTGTAATAATAATCAAAATCTACAAAGCAACTAGTAACTATAAGTTTTCAAAACGGTGTAGTGGAGTAAAAGTACAATATTTGCCTCTGATATGTAATGGAGTAGAAGTAAAAGTACTGAATATTGTAAATACTCCAGTAAAGTAAAAAAAATAACCTAAAAAATACCTCAACACTTGTACACTGGTATACATCAGCATAATGTAACATCCACTCCACTCAGCCAGTTGCAGTATCCTCATTCCCACATCAATGGAACGTTCATGTTCTGACCTGTAGATGGTGCCAAGGAGCTTAGGATGGCACCCATGACGCCTTCAAGCTACTTGGATTCTGCATTTCATTTGGAAATCTAGGTCCCAGAGTGTCTGGAGGGAGAGTGCAAGAGAGTCAACACAGCCATCTGCCAGGAGATTTTAGAGCACTTTGTGACAAGTTTTATGGAGATGCTGATTTCCTTTTCCAGCTGGACTTGGCACCTGCCCACACTGCCAAAAAACTACTAGTAACTGGTGTACTGACCATGGTATTACATACTGTTCTTGACTGAGGCCAACTGACCTGACCTGAACCCCATATAGAGAATCTGTGTTGTATTGTCAAGAGGAAGATGAGAGACACCAGACCCAACAATACAGATGAGCTGAAGGCCGCTATCAAAGCAAACTTGGGCTTCCTTCAAAACCGCTCTAAAAGAGCACTTACAGGTGGCTGCAATTCGGAACTGGCCCCTGTAAAAAGTCCAAGCCTATGACCAGAAATCCCGCCCGTCCCCCCGTCCCCCGAATAGTTTATTGTACATATATTTTTTTTTCATTACTTCTCGTTTACATGATGTTTTTGCATACTATTGTATATTTGTCTGTCATTAAATGTTTTGATGAATTGAATACACATGGACCCCAATGGAAACAAGCCATAGTGCCTTCTTGGGTTTAATCCTTTTAGACCTTGTATTGAACTGTACATTCTGTGTATTTTTTTGGCAAACTGTTAATAAAGTATTAAATCAATCCATAACCCATGCCACAAAGTAATTAGTTCAAAAGTAGCAGTAGCCCATTCCAAATATTGAGTAGTATAAATTAACATACTTTTCAGATGGTCGACATTTCTGTATTATAAACTTTTTTTTAGTGGTCTTATGTAATATTCTAATATTTTGAGATGCAGCCAGGATTTCTGATTTCATGAGCTGTGTGCCGTACTATATTATGTATCCCTTAATTATACTACATAAAGAAAAAGGTTTCTGTGACATTCAATTTATTTTAGATGCACCCGATATAGGCCTACAACTCGGGAACAATGAAGGTTGTGAATGCATGCCCCAGAATGCATGCCCCAGTTGGCTACCCATTGCACCCGTCTATATATCTGTTTCTGTGTCCCTTCTATGCTCATATGGAGCTCCCTGGTGTCATCAGTATTATGCCCATATCGGTCGGATCGGCGATGCAAGTCTGGAACAATGCAGTGCTGGGAATGCATGCCCCATTGCCCCACCCGGTTATGCAACACCCATTGTACCCATTGTCAGAGTGCCCGCTGTTCACTGTACTCCCTTGGGTCGCCTATATGTAAGGGCAGGAGGACGTCCTCACTGCGGGGGTTGTGCCTGTCCAACAGGCCGCTCCAAATCCACAGAATCGTGTTCCGACTTGCCCCGCGGTGAGCATCATGGTGGATGAAAACATACTCTGCTGACTCCTGAGACTTGGGGTCATGAGACTGAGAGAGGCTGTGGGCCCGTGGCGTGCAGTAGACGCCAGGTCATTGGTGACCTGGCATCCTATAGTGTGTATAGTTTGTACGGATTATTGTGTTTTGGGGATATTCTACTAGGTTCTTGGTTTACTTATGTATTCGTTTATTAGTAAATTACAATTTCTATGCATTTGATGTATTACCTTGGGTTGTCCTTGCTTACTGTAAATCGCTCTGGATTAAGAGCGTCTGCTAAATGCCTAAATTGTAAATTGTAAATTGCAGTAGGGACTGGTGTGAATGCACCTGCACCAGCCTCATCCAGGAGCATGGATCACTGACAAGAATCTGAGCAGTGGGGCCGAAATCCCCCAGGATCTGCAGCCGTTGGGCCGTAAATCAGTTCAGCGGACGAGGACTGGAGGTCCTCCATTGATCTGAAAGCAAATTACCACATTATAGCAGTTGCAGTTTTGAAGCCAAAGATCATTGCTACATAAGAAGTGGTGAGAGCATTAATGAATGAAGCAGAAAAGCGCTCATATTCAACCACATTAATGAATCAAGTATAATCAAATTAGATACATACTGTAGTTCAGTGTTTCTCCCAGGGATACACACAGAGGTATAGGCTACTATAGGGGGGGTAGACTGGGATCGACTCCCGTTGCGGTTTTCTGATCCAGTCTAGAGCAAATTGGCCTATAGTGGTTTTCAACCTTTTTCATATCAAGGTCCATTATTTATTCTGTATTTGAGTCACGGACCACCATTTGATGAGATTTAGCCTCTCAGACCCAAGACTTAGAATATTTTGTTGACGTTGGATAAGATTTTGTCAACAATTCCATGCTGTATTGATGTTGGTACCATTAGGAGAGATAACAGGCAAAGGTTCATCAAAATAACAATTATTCTACATTCTCTAATTGTGTAGACTTCTTGTACATTAAGTAATGCAGATGTTTGCGCCTCTCCACTCTTCCTCCAGACTCTGGGACCTTGATATCCAAATTAAATGCAAAATTTACTTTCATATGAAAACTAAATTTTCAGGTTCTCCTTGTGTAAAAGGAGCCCCGACCAACTATTCATTCCAATGGGAGAGTGAACGTGAACACAGCTTCTTCTGTACCATTCTTTAGCCACATGGTCGCTGAACTAAATATTGGACTCTATCGTCACAAGCCACACGCCGTTCCCAAGATTTTCATACTAAAATGGCTTTTTTCAGAGAGACAAATCAAGAGAAAATCTACTTTATTATCGACCTTTCCCTGTCCCAGCAACAGACTCTCACAGAATCTAGCACCAGTAAACAGTGGACATTCGTGAGATCAGTAGGTGCCCACTTAGTTAGGAGACCATTCGTACTATGTATTTCTTACCTTATTGGTGAATGTGTGATTGAGCAGTGATGGGTGGCTGATTCACTATTAGGTGATTGGCTCCTGTGTTGGTGGGCTCCACTATAAATCTGCAAAAAACAGATGTCTTTCTCCTGTCCTGCCTCCAACTAGAGGTCTTCACGGGCCCAATATGACAGACCCGGACTGGAATGGACCCGTGAAAATTGTACCCGGAGCAGAATGGACCCGAGCTATTATTAGAAATCTGAGGTCCGGACCCGAGCAGTACCGAGAGATGTCGGACCCGACCCGTATAGAACCATGACATACCAGACCCCGACCCGTACAAAACCTGAGGCCCTGAAATGCCCGAATGCCAAAGTAGTTTGCCAATTGCTAACATTATTATTACAAGTTGTCCAGCGTTGAATAAGACTTGCGTTTCTTACTTTCTTACTATAGCCTGAGTCCCTGGTTGTTGCTGCTGGCAGCGCCCCTTGTCATAACATGATGTATAATCCCAGTCAATGCTCATTGGACAGTTGGTAAATTAAAATAAATCCACGATTCTTCTCAAAATGTTCTCTTTAAGATCTCCTTTTAAATAACTGAGACATAATCGAGATCAGGGGTGTACAATTATGAGATCTCCTCTGTTTATCCTACTTCTCAAATACTGCTAAAATGATCATCTCAACTGCATATGTCTTAAAGATGTCTAGATTGTGTATCTCTTTTTCATCTCTATATTGCTCCTATAAGGGACCCTTGGGAGCAATAGAGCAGAAACAAATGATCACAGAATTATATGAAAATGAGATGGCTCTATAGTCTCAAGAGATGAGAATGAACAATAGATGAGCAACAAATACTGAGCTATGGGATCTGAAACCTGCAGAACGTGAACAAAGAACTGTACATTATTATCAATGGAATTACAAACTGAGAACAGATGGAGAGTGAATTAAGTGAAATAATAATAACAACAACAACAACAACAACAACAACAACAACAACAACAGCAACAATAAGCTTTATTTGTATAGCATACACTCAAATTTCTTTACGGTATATTAAAGATATGAGATGAATAGAAAAAAGCAATAATAAGAAACCTTCAGAAGTTACAGTTAATATTCTTGAGCACATAATCAATCAAAATATAAAACATTTAAAAACATATATATATATTAAATGCCTAAAATGATTACGTGTACAGTATATGGGGAGAAGATGGCATTATTCTTTAGAATAAACACACTTCATTCATCTAGATGAAACATGGTATTAAAATTGTCTGTTAGATTAATATTATTCACATTATATTGGCTCCCTTTTAACTAAACAATATGAATATAAATTGTAATGTAACGTCTACAGTGCATATTGTGTAGAACTGCAAGGCAGACAAACCAAAGCAAACACACAAACTACCACATGCAAACACAGCCATCATGTAGCTGTACCAACACACCAGCTAACTGATACATTGTGAAAATGGTCATTTCAGCACACAACTTTTTCACAGATCCAGTGGAAATGGTGAGAACACTGTGCATCGTTCCATCCTCTTTTAGGATAAGAAGGAAGAGACCCATCATAATACTCAACACAGTCTTCTGCTGCATTAAGGTTATCGCGTTCAAAACGAGGCTCATCAGGGTACCAGTACCTGGAGAAGTATGAACGTTTAATTCATTACAACACCTTTACAAGGATGGTTTTTCACTCTAAATATATATATTTTTTAATCATGACCTCAAACTATATTCTAGATGCAAATTAACTGGATAGTGAAGTAGACAACATAATGTCTATAGTGACAGTGTAGTAGATTTTAGGATGCAAATGTTCAATTAAAACATTAATCGATAGTTGTGTCACTTTATTGATCGATCATCAATTAATTGATTAGCAATGATTTTCCTGAGAACCTGAGTTTACTATTACTAGTACAAACAACATCTATTGATATTACATGAGAGAGACAACGCCTGATGCCATGACGACATATTGAGGTTAAGACAACACACTCCATATTTGGGCGTAGCTGCACTGGGAACTTATATCGTTATGGCTGAGTCATGGTGACATGAGCGTAGCGACGTGGTCCGCCGGCCAGCCTGCCGGTCGGTCCTCCCTTAAGCCTACTGCAGTGTTCTGGTCAAATCTGTCCGATTTCCTGAATCATAACTTTTGTGTTTTTCATCTGGGTGCCTTGAGACCTTATAGTTATGACAATTTTCACTGAATTTTCAGTCATTTATTCAACCTTGTACACCCTTAGTGTTCTCGGTCAAAAATGACCGCCATAGGAAATGAATGGGAAAGACTATATGTTCATCCAGTGACTCCCTCCCACACCCATGCGTGTGGGAGGGATTAGGGGGGGAATAGTTATAGTATACCCTCCCAAAAAATTAGAACACACCACTGCCTTATGGTACTCGTGATACAAGACTTAAGACAGACAGACTTGAATAAACAAGATCCTAAATGGACTAAAGTGAGTGCTGGTATTCCTTTCTAAGATACTCGGTGATACACACACCGAGTTTGAAATCATTCGGTCAAACAGTTTTCCAGATACTCAAAGGACAGATACACATGCACACGCATGCACGCGTGCACGCGTGCACGCACGCACGCACGCACGCACACACACACACACACACACACACACACACACACACACACACACACACACACACACACACACACACACACACACACACACACACACACACACACACACACACAGACACACACACACAAACAGAGCGATTTGCATAATTTATTGAGATGATGGTAAAATTAAGATGAGTCTTACGTTGGTGTTTTCAGTGGTGTTCCATCCACCCACTGGAATGATCCTTCTGTCTCTCTGTCAGTCAAACCCAGCCACACTCTCTTGTTGAAACTGGCAACAAAGTCCTGGACAGAAAAGCTGCTGGTTACTGATGTGCAAACTGTATAATATATTTGTGTCTCCACAAATAGGAATAGGTTACAGAACGCACAATTATTTAAACGCATGCACGCACGCACGCACGCACGCACGCACGCACGCACGCACGCACGCACACACACACACACACACACACACACACACACACACACACACACACACACACACACACACACACACACACACACACACACACAATTATACCTGTTCTTTTTTGCTGTTTACGACAATCAGGTCTGATTGTTGGTCTCTACACCACTGTCTGCTGTCCTCCCAGGTTTTCATCTCAGTAGAGATGTAATATAAACCTCTGTAAAATGGCTGCCATCCAGGTGATGCTAACAACAAAACAATGACGATAGCCACTGAAATTAATGACAAATGATGAACAACAAGATGTTACAATGATTACAAACAGTGACCTCTCACTGACCGCAGTTGTTGCCATCCAGTAATTCGTCTCTCTCTTTGGTCAGGTTAGCCAGTACTTGGTTGTAATTTTTCATCAGTTGTTCTCTCTCCACCATGTAGGACTGATCTGTATGGAAACAATATATTTAAAAAATGGAAATCCACAATTTAAAACACCATTCAGACACCGTTCAGAGCTGAGAGTTTTCTCAACCTGCAGCCTGTCCCTGTCCGAGACCAGCAGAGCCGAGTCATCTGCGAACAGGAACAGTTTGCAGTCGCAAGCTGAATACATATCGTTCACATATCAGGAACAGCAAAGGTCCTAGTATGCTTCCTTGCGGAACGCCACAAGTCACTGGGAGGGGAGGGGACTGGGTACCGTTTACTTCCACCACTTGTTCCCTCCCTTCCAGATAGGATCTCATCCAGCTCACCGACGTATCAAAACCTATTGATTTTAGCTTATCGATCATAATTGGGTGATCAACGGTGTCAAAGGCCTTCTGGAGGTCCAGCATGACAAGCAAAATTTGCCATTGTCGACCCCTTGTTTGATATAGTCGTTAAAATAGAGAAGGCACGTGTCAGAGGGGTCACTCTTGCTTTTTTGAAGTCACTAGGGACCCGTCCCTGTTTGATGGAGAGATTTATTATGTGATTAATGATCAATGGAGCAATGGAGGCGGCTGAGTCTTTTAGAAATGTGGAGGGGATATTGTCGAGACCTGTGGCTCTATATTGTTGTAGTGCGCTAAATTTTTTAAACACCTCATCTGTTGTCACCAAGGAGAGTTTAAAATCATCTTTGCGTACATCCAGTTTTTTGTAGAATGCGTCGACCCCCTTTATCATTTGGCTTTAAAGTAATACTATGTAACTTTAAAAAAAATAACTAAAGTTAAATTGTATATATTTTGTGAGGCAAATGTTTCACAACACCCACTCCATGAATTTCACCCCCGAAAGCCTTTTATAAACATATTTTCTATTGAAAGTGGACAGGGGCTTCTTTACCGCGAAAATGACGTCATACGGCCGGAAACGGAAACGAAAATGAAAATGCACCGGTTTCCTGTCTGTCCAGGAACTACCGCGCCATTAGCAAAAAGGAATCTCACACTGTTTTTAAGACATTATAGGATTTGAAGATGGAAAAACAACAGCAAAAGAAAGCACAGCTCACGGTAACTAAAGCTCCACTGGCTAAGAGAAACGATCCGTAGATAGTATAAAACAATTAAAAGAACCCTTTTTGAAACGCTTCCGCCTTCCGGTGAAAACAAATGGAATTCTGGGTAATGCAGGACTCAGCTATCCACCTGTTTCCGCGGGAATTTACTGGAGCAAAAATCCTGTGTGGGAAACATCCTGCGGGGGGACCGGAAGTAGGAAATAGCGGCTCAGTGTGTTTACATTTGCCAGCAGAACGTAGCTGTACTGCGAACGGGCCTTTTGCATGTAGTTGAAGCGCAAGGGGGCGGGGGGCGGGGGGGGAGAGAGTCAGCGCACTGAAGTCAAGGCACAGACTACTGTGTTGTTGACGGACAACGGATGCACGCTTATGAGAAACAACACAAATAAAACCTGGCAAAAAAGTTGCGTGCATTAGCGCAAGATGAGGATAAATGAAACATTCAGTCTAAATGTCCAGCAACTACTACCAATACTTTTGTATTTGAAACCTTACATTTCTCTAAATATTATAAACTCTTAGGACAGCCTAATACAAATATAATTTATGAAAAGGCTACTATAGGCTACAGTGAAGTCGGACTGAATGACTGAAACGTTTTTTCTTTTTTAACTCTCTTGGTGATTATCTGGCACAGTAGTTGTGGATTAGCAAACTGGACATTAATGTTTCCTTTTCGCGTGCGAATTACTGGACATTTAGACTGAATGTTTCCTTTACCCTCATCTTGCACTAATGCACGCAACTGTTTTGCCATGTTTTATTTGTGTTGTTTCTCATAATAAGCGTGCATCCGTTGTCTGTCAACAACACAGTAGTCTGTAGTGTGCCTTGACTTCAGTGCGCTGACTCTCTCCCCATGCACCGCCCCCCCCGCCCCCTTGCGCTTCAACTACATGCAAAAGGCCCGTTCGCCAGCTGCGAACGAGCTACGCTCTGCTGGCAAATGTAAACACACTGAGCCGCTATTTCCTACTTCCGGTCCCCCCGCAGGATGTTTCCCACACAGGATTTTTGCTCCAGTAAATTCCCGCGGAAACAGGTGGATAGGCCTGCAATGACGGTAGTGACCAGTTGAGGCTGCTAAAAATCGTTTTTATTTTGGAGTAGCCTTGTACTACTTTAAGATTTATACAAAATCTAGTTTCAGGACCCATCACTGTGATCTGTACAGTTTGGTGGAGTGGCCATCACTTGTAGTGTGATATACAGGGCTATTTTGGGTAAGCTGCCTGTGTATATAAATGCTAAATTTGAATGGTCACAGAGCAGTCATAATTGCGTTCGGACAAATGGTTGCATTGCATGGTGCCTGCTGTTCCAAGTGAGGCAGGCAAGATGAGTTTGTTTTATCAGGGACGGTGGGCATTCAACGATCTACAGGCAAACCTTAAACTGGATCACCTATCATCTCTGATTTTAAAAGGCGGATTATGGATATGCTGTCCAGATCCTGCTCATGTTTTATATAGATCACGCCCACACTGGACAAAAAAATAATTCCTCTCACAACCTCGAAGTGACTGAGTGATGGGGAGCTAATACATTATTTTTAAGGTATTATATATGCTTGTGTATTGAAAACAACACAATGGATCATTACAGATCATTTAACATTGTAATAAAATACATTGTTATGAAACTTGACTTACGGAGATAGAGTGGGACAGCAACGTTAAGGAGAGCTAGAACAGCACAGAGCAATCCAACACCGACTCCAACCCGCTTGTACCGTCTTATGTCTGGAGGACACACACACACACGCACACACGCACGCACGCACGCACGCACGCACGCGCACACACACACACACACACACACACACACACACACACACACACACACACACACACACACACACACACACACATTGAGAAGGATAGTGAGATCAGTCAAAATCAGTTTTTAAAAAGAAATGTTTTTTTTTTTTTTGTAACGTATCTTACCAGATTGCGGTATCTTCTGTACATCTTTCTCCTGAGCTGTAGTTGTGGTCTCAACAGTCTCATAGATTACATTGTCCACCTCTAGGAATTCAATGTTTTCAGAATGCTCAGCCACAGCCATTTCTACCTCTATGACTTACATATCTTCTGTCCTAAACGTAGACAGCACTGTTACATTTAGGACATACAGTATTACAGCTCATGCTCGTGCACCAGTAAAAACAATCCACCCTTCTCTCTCTCTCACACACACACACACACACACACACACACACACGCACACACGCATATGTGTGGGTGTGGTTGGGTACATTAGATTAGGGAACCTACCCTTCAAAAAGTCTGCACACGGGCCTATCTGAGGACCACATCCTTCTCTTTTTAAAGCAGCCATATCTCTTACACCATCAATACACAGCAGTGCAACACATCTTGCACAGGGTGCCATGTCATCAATACAGAGCAATGGTTGTGTCCAATAACAGAATCGTTTTCAGTTTATTAATACACTCATCATTCACAAACATTGTTTTATACATGCAGTATATCACTTTCGGATGGCAATATTAAATCATTTTTTTTGTGCAATCTGAAAAACTACTTGATAAGAGGCTTTCAAACGAGCTCACCAACTGTAGCTGATCAATGTGATTGTTACAGTTTCTCTGCAGTACCACCACGGCCCAAGAAACCATCACGCAAGAAGGAAATATTTGGATGGGGGTGGTGCAACGGATCTGGTGCAACGCTCAGGTCCTGGACCTGGTGAGACGAAGGAGGAGCCCGGCCAGGAGGCCATCCACAGAGCCTAGTCCCTTCACGCATAGATATATATAAAGGCTAGATGACTCACCCGCGCTGCTGGCGACGTTGCCACATGGCGGCCATCTTGCAACAGTCATTCATAACATTATGTCTATGGCCATGTATTATTAAAATAACCATAGCGTGCTCAATCTTCATCCGATTTTCAAACGGTTTGGTTTGTTGTAAACACCAAAGACGTAGTTATGATACTTAATACTTAATGTTATTTTCATATAAAATCCATGATTATAATTATAAGCATGCAGTATCATAACTACATATTTGGTGTTTACAACAAACCAAACCGTTTGAAATCGGATGAAAATTGAGCACGCTATGGTTATTTAAATAATACATGGCCATAGACATAATGTTATGAATGACTGTTGCAAGATGGCCGCGGTTGAGCTACGCTTGCGACGCCCCCTTAAGCCATCTAGCCTTTATATATATCTATGCCTTCACGTGCCAGAGCCTCCCCAGTCCCGGCAGAGTAGTTCCGGAGAAGCGGACTGAGTGGCCCTGTCTTTCCCTAAGAGGACTGACCGTGGGTAGCCACTGGGACGTAAGTCGGGGCTTGATCAACCCCGGCTGGGTCACCTGGGCGAGAGTGCATGTTGTTGCGAGACCCGATGACCCCGGGCTACAACACTGATGATACGTCCCGGGTGCATCCATGTGATGTTTTCTTTATAGTCCTCCCTTCTTGCTCCCAAACTGTGGAACAAACTCCCCATTGCAGTTAGAACTGCAGACTCACTCCCAATCTTCCACCGTAATCTGAAGACTCACCTCTTCAGACTACACTTTAGCCCGTAGCACTTGCCGTAGCACTTGCCCTATATCCTTGAATGCCTTGTAGGCTTATGCAAAGGTTCAAATGTAATTTAGATACAGTAGCATGTTATTTAGACAGGTTCATTTGTTGATCTGGCATCCTGTAGTTTGTATAGTTTCAATGTATATATTATTATTTATTTTTATTATTATTTCATGTTTAGACTGATGATAGGTTATTGGTTGATCCTAGATTACTGAGGCACTACACTGTCTCTGCATTTGATGTATTACCTTGTGTTTTCCTTGCTCTCTGTAAATCGCTCTGGATTAAGAGTGTCTGCTAAATGCCTACATTGTAATTGTAATTGAGAGATTTGAGACAAGCTTGGAAGTAATGTTTTGCATGCCTAAAAGGTGGTGATAAATAGATGTACAATAATTTACTGCACTTTATGAATACAACCCACTTTATTTATCTACATGAACCATGGTTTTAAAAACGTTTGGCTTGAACCTTCACCAATTATTTAGTGCCATCTTGTGATTCCGACCCAGAGTCACTTATTGAGAATGGTCCAGAGACCGAGCCGGGTATGGTCGGACCCTCGGGTATTTCGACCTCTACCTCCAACCACACCAGTCCTTTGTGTGAACGTGGTTTAGTCTACAGCCTTGATAATGTAGGTGTTGGTGGCCCTTCTTTTTCAGTTATTAGTTTGTTTGTGTGTTTCTGTAGAGTAGGTAAGATCTATGTACTTTTGTATTGTTTAAAGGTAAGCATATAGGGTTCTTTTTCTTTTTGTATTAGTATTTTATGTCCAGGGGCCCACCCTGAGGTAATTTACACTTGTCTGTTCAAATTTGACAATAAACCACTGTTTTGGATTTGAACTCATTCAGTGCCAAAGATGTGTAACACGTCCAAACCGTGTTTTCAGTGTTTACACTATATGGCGCTGTTCCCCAACCTATGAGTGATTATATGACTTCTGGAGAAGAGATCCGGAAGTAGATTTGGAATAATGTGATCACAACAAACCCAGCCCCGTCTGATCTAATGTTAAAGGATTTAGAAAAATCAAATTTTCTCTGCTTTCTTGTTTTTTTCTGCGTTTTTGTCGAGAACAAGCTATATTCAACAGCCAATAACTAAAGAACTGAGGGTCGTGCATGGTGACACGCTTTTTTTCTCTCGTGGAAGCAGAGAGAAAACGGACGTGTTCAGCAACCATTGGGGGATTGATCATACTGGAAATAAATATTCTGTGACTACTTGAAAAGGTAAGAAAAACAAAAATTCGCCGGGTACAGAAGTTGATATCAAAACAAAGTTTTCCGAACATGCAATAGCTGTTCGGAAAACTTTCTCATAGTGTAATTCCCTGTGCTTGTAATTCACTCACTGTGCTGCAAAGCAGTCCCTTGAGCCAAAAGTCCATGTGTAAACATTCACCGTGTTAATTAGGTCTCTGATGACCAGCTGATGTTTGTCACCTTTGCATTAGGTTCATGCTGCTGAGGGAAAAACTAAAACTTTGACTAAAGTTTACTTTCTAATGTTCTGTTTCACTATTTCAGTCCACTGTCCCCTTTAGTGTCCATGAGAACTTTACTTGTAATTTAAAGTTATTTGATTTGAATTGTATAATATTTTTGTGACATCGCATTACCGTGGCGGCGGAGTGTGTGGTGGTGGGTATTGGAGGTGGGTATTGAGTGTAGGGTGGGGGGTCTTTCATGTGGAGTTTGGGGTGTTTTTGGGGTATTGGATAGGGATTGTGTGGGTGGTGGGGGGCGGGTAGAAATTGGGGATTGTTAATATTTATTGATGCTGATAGTGTTGATCGATCTGGGTACTTATCAATACTACCATAAAGATACTTTACTTTCATTTATTTGTTATACATATTTATATTTGGTGGAAAGACGAGACGGCAATAAATTCTTAACAGAACTGTATTGTTTTTGTATTTCTTAAATGAATGAAATTGGCCTATCATTATACACAAAACTCCAAACTACACAAAACTCCAAATATTCTAATATCGGACAGAAAGGCAAGTGAAGTGACACATTTTAAAGGGATATTTCACTTTCAAACATGTATTTGCGGGTTTTAATGTCTACTCTGGCCATATCAAAATATTGAATCAAGCAACATAAAAACTGTCTGGGGTGGTCACGAAAGTCAAAATGACCCCAAACATGTTTGAAAGGAAAACATCCCTTTAAATAATCCAGGCAGGTTGTTTCAGTATAGGTATTGAAAGGCACCTATGCTGACTCAACAGATCTGACCCAGGATAGACGGCCTGTGAGGACGATGTGTTTGGCCGCCCACATAGGGTACTTGAGGGGTCGAATCAGCGGTGTCCAGTTCAGTGTTGATTTTGACAGCAAATTTTGATTTAGTTCAGTCATAGTCTTTTGAATAAAATTCTGTTTAGTTTTAGTCATATTTTAGTCATCTGAAATGTTTTAGTTTTTGTCTAGTTTTAGTCGACTAAATATCATAAGATTATAGTCGACTAAATCTGCAGTTGATTTAGTCGACTAAAATGTATTTTGGTGGGCTGCGATGGTGTCGTAAGGGCGCGCTCCCACAAACAGTTGGCTGGCCGCTGTTAAACGCAGGTTGTGCGTGGCCACAGTTTTTTGCAGCCAGCGGATTCTAAAAAAACTCTGTGACGCACCTGTCACTCACATTCAAGACCGTCCCCGTAGCCCGCACCACCTGCTGCCTTGAGCACCATGTTGCTTCCTGAGTCTTGAGACGGTCCGCCTTCGACTCACCCGATTGGACAGAGGGAGAAAATCGGCTCCTGCCTCCAGCAGTTTTATGCTTAGTCGCGGAGAGCAGATAAACGCAAGGTCTGCGCGACAAGCGGAGAAATCTGCTCTTGCGTGAATCCACGCATTTACATTGACAATGCATTGGCAGATTCTGCCCCAGAGGTAAAATAAAAGTGCGGTGGGAGCGCGCCCTAATGGCTGATTTTACACTTGGTTGCATGCTGAAAATATACTGTCAATATACTCAGTATTAGTTTTAGTCATCGTAGCTTAGTTTTTATTTAGTTTTTGTAAGTAAAAAAAGGTAGTCGACGAACATTTTTCGTCATAGTTTTAGTCGACGAAATGAACACTGGTCTGCGTACTCCTTAACTCTCAGAGGTGGGATGGTGGTGAATCAGTCTAGTTGTGTTTTTTACCTCCGCTTCTCGTTTTCTTTTTACTGATGATGGGTCGAGTCGGACGACCAGAAAGGTAAATCCAAGGCCTGGATAAATAAAAAAAATTATAAATAAATAAAGGTAAATCCATAGACATCAGTTGCTCCAGAGGTAGGATCTATTTGGTGGTGAGGTTTAGATTTATGCCATTGCTGAATATAAGAATATCTCTCTGGCTGGTTGGGGAGCCAAGGATACCGGGAAGGAACCTGAGGCTGAACCGTGGGGAGTGGGTGCGACGTCTCTTTGATTTACAGTCGCTCCCAGAGAACATAACGGCTCTGGTGAATTATGGCATACTGCTGGACGCCTTGGACTCGGTAGATCATGTTGATCTCTGTTGAATCGAGGCGTCCTGCTGGACTGCTGGACTTGATAGAACTCTGGTGAACCAATCGTGGCATACTATGTTGGATGACTGGACTCGGGATAGGGTGTATTATTCCTCAATGCGGACTGTTGGGCGTCTTTATTAAACAGATAATACATTTTCAGGTCGGGATACCAGTTTTATCCAATCAGGATAGAGAACTCAAGACAGGATACAGATTAAACAAGTGAAATTGGAAGTGATGACACAAAGACATGAGCTGACAACATTGGAAGTGGAACACAGATTAAGCTGTACTCTCTCCTGATTGGCTGAAAGTTTGCAACCCACCTGAACATGTATTTTCTGTTTATCGACTCTGACGCTCTGATCTTGTGGGAGCTGATTGCATCAGTGAATGCATCAGAGAATGGGGGACTGTGCTCTCAGTTTGAAGGTATAAAAACAATGACGATCGGGTGGCTTCTTTGGAGGAAGGGGAGGAACTCGTCAACATAAGAACACATAGAAACGCAGAAGAGTACCTGTTGTAACCGTCTGTCTGTCTGTCTGTCTGTGTCCCCTTTGTACCCATATAGTGAGATCTCTGTATCTGTACTGTCTTTTATGCCTATACTGTGGTTAGATATCTTGATCTATCTTGATCTGAGTGTTTTTAATTAACTATCCTATACAAAAAAACTATTTAATATAGACTAGGAATGGGTGCAGTGGACCCATTCAACTGTGCTCTCGGGAAAAACATCACTTTTATGCATCCAAAATATTTCACAGTTTGTGGCTTTTCAGGTGTACCCAATGCAAAGTATTACTATGTCTTCTTGTTTTTCGTTTACATCGTTTCAGTGATGGGAAATTGCATAGTGATGGCTGTGATATATCTAGATCCCAATCTTAAGACTCCAAAATACATTGCTGTCTTTAGCTTGGCGTTGTCGGATTTGTGCGGCATGTCGACATTGGTGCCAAAGGTTATCGATATTTTCCTCTTTGAAAACCAGCACATCTCCTACAACAGTGGTTGGACGTACTACTTTTTCTTTTCCATCTTCTTGTGCATGCAGTCTCTTAATCTGGTCGCACTCTCCTATGACAGGCTGGTGGCCATCACGTTCCCTCTGCATTACCACGTGATCGTGAACAACAGGTCTATGTATGCAATTGTTGCCTCTTTTTGGCTTTTCAGCGTTGCTCTTATGCTTACGGCGACCGCCCTCCATTCCGGACTGTCCTTCTGTAAGCCCCTGGTTTTAAACAGCTTCTTTATCGACATTGCGCCCGTGATGCAGAAGGCCTGCAAAGACAATTACACGTACATCAACTATATCTTCGGCAATTTCATACCGGTTTTGATACTCTGGCTTCCGCTGCTGTTCATCCTGGCTACGTACTGTTGCATCGGCTACGCTCTGTCTAAGATAGCCACCGCTCAGGAAAGATTTAAAGCCATGAAGACCTGCAGCAGTCACTTGCTGTTAGTGGCCGTTAATTACTTGCCGTATATCATCACTATGAGCTTGAACCAGCACATCCATCACAATGCTAGGATGATTAACTTGTCTCTCAACTCCACCCTCCCTTCCATGTTAAACCCCATCATATATGTCCTGCAGACCGAAGAGGTCAAGGAGTCGGTGAAAAAGCTGCTGAGATTTAATAGGCCGTCCAAAATCACACTGAAGGCTTGAAGCACGATGGGACAATATAGCCATAAATATTGTGTAAATAGCCGATCTACAAGTTCACAACTTTGACTAAGTTTACTTTCGAATCATTTCATGTTTGTTCCGTTTCACTATTTCAGTTGTGAGCTTGTAGATCGTCTATTTTTGGTTGAGAACCACACCATTTTAGGTCTGTATTACTGACAAAACACAACATAACACAACATAACATAACACAGAACCGATTACCTGAAGATATTATTGCCTTTTATACAATATTGTAAGTAATATTCTGCTGTTTTGTTTGCCTGTTTCTTATACTGAAATCACTAATATTGGCTTTGTTTTGACAATCTACTGCAGGGGTCAGCAACCTTTTTTAACACTATGTCCCATGTTTTAATTTTCTTGATAGTCAGTGTGTGCCACTGCCATATCAACATTAAGTTTAATAATGACACCACATCAAAATGAGATTGTCCATAGGCTATACAAAAGACCTTTATTTGTTTAAAGAATTATTTTCTTTCACATCAGGATGTAATGATCATTAGACTCAGAGCAATAACCCACCTATCTCCCAGACTCCCTCCCCAGTCAGAGTTAGGAGTTTAAATGAATGTAGAATTATGTGCAAGATGTAATTTGTATATAGATGGGAGGGAACTTAATTTAACTGACTTTTTCTTTTTTTTTACATTACATTTTAAAAGAAGAAACCTCTCTTTCACACTTATGCCAGTGTGCCAGTGATCACCTTCCCCTGTGCCAATGTTGGCACAGGTGCCTAAGGTTGCCTATCCCTGATCTACAGTATATCCCGAGAAGGGTTACCTGAGAGAAACAGTGATTTTCATGTGATGTACAAATGCAAAGAATAATTAATATGTTTGTTTTGCGGTTCCTTCCTTTAAGCACCAGATCAATTTTGCCTCTAGTTTTCTTTGTACTGATCAAGGTAACTATTGTTTATTTAGTTTACAATTACAATGTGTTAACATTTATCAATGATGTAGAGTTAGCCTTACAATATATTGTATACCACCGAAATGGAAAAAGCGGCACTCCAAAATAAACAATTTCGGCCTCAGCCTTCCTCAGAGCAGATTAATCTGCTATGAGGAAGGCTGAGCCAGTCTTGCATTGTTTATTTTGGTGTGCCGCTTTTTCCATTTCGGTGGCATTTGATTTAAGTTATATGTATAGCTGAGCACCCACTGCCTAAACAAAAAAGGCATTCAGAGGAAGCACACCTGTTTTTCTTTCTTACCAATTATTATATTGAGTTAGTCACAATGTTTGTAAACAAACGTGTAGAGTGGTGTTTCCGGGTAGAATGCCTACGGATATTTACACAATATAAAATGTGTCCAGAACATTAGCTATGTCTAGTTTGTCAACCTGTGGATATTTACAACGAAATAATATATTTCTAATAGTCAATAACAATATCATAAGTGTCCTGGTCTTCCAGAAATATGTTTAAATTAATGATACTGCTCCTATGTGACAGTGCCGGGGTTATCTACCTGGAAAGATTTGTTTTGGTTGTGGTGATGTCATGATGATTCGGTCTATTGTTTTATTGTAAACTCTTACACTTTATGTGATGAAGAATGTTATGTTATGTTCTATTGATATTGCATTCTTTGGTGTTTAGCAAGTAAAAGCTATTCATACTGTACTTAAATGTAAAACGAGTGAACGTAACACCGTGAAGAGACTGTCTAAGAAGGTTGTCTCAAACCTTGCCTGTGTTTAAATCACGTTTGAAAACTCACTTGTACTCCTTGGCGTTTGAAAATTCAGACTGAGAGTTGCTGTTTCCACTAGGTATTGTGTCTATATGTTGTCCTGTTTATTGTGTATTGTTTTGCTCTTGTATATATATATTTTTTAAATGTGCTCTATAATTAAAGTGGATTGGATTGCATTGGTTGTCTAATTCATTAGATGAAATAAAAACTGAGAAATACAAATACTGGCCTGAAATCTATGCATTATTTTGGGCTATTGTAAAAAGTTCTTGAATAGAAAATTAATACAGTCAGTTGTAGTCGGAGGTAATCTTTGAATATTGAGATGGTAATATTTATATGGTATAAAATGTTAAAAATAAAACCTGTCAAAACCTGCCATTTACAAGGAACATTATTGCTAGAGGAACACAATCTAAATGCACTTAGAATCAACTAAATTGAACGAAGGAGAAATGGGGAAAAAATAAACATGATTTGGATGTTAACAGAGAAATACAAACAACTCTTGCCTCTATGCAGTTGAATTATTGATGGATTTTTTTTTACTGCTGTTGCATTAATCTTAATTTCAATATAGTATGTACATTTTGAATATTTACTAAATGTAAAATTTTGGAGATACAATTCTGAAAAGAATGGTGTAATTCTGGTGGTCACAGGAGTATGAGGTAAAGTATTTTAGTAAGTATTTTAGTAAAGTATTCTGTTGTGGTTTCTTGCCTATTTCTAGTGGTAGAAGAAGTACTCACATTTTTACTTAAGTAAAAGTATCAATAAAGCAATATAGAAATACTGTATTCCTGTATTCAAAATGTACTCAAAATGTACTTGAGTAAAAGTACAAAAGTATTGGCGTCAAAATGTACTTAATATAAAGTAGGCCTACCAAAAGTGGAGAGTACTCATTATGCAGAATGTCCCATGTCCCAAGTTTTCAAATGTATAACATGTTTAAAGAAATCCTTCGAAAATAGCAGATCTACAAGCTCACAACGGGTGATTCTCGTAGGTTTATATTTCATAGTAATCAGATTCAGAATCAATTTGCACTTTATTGTCACAGCATTGGCTTACAGATGTAACAAAGTGGGTGAAATTAGTTTTTGTGTAAGCTCCATAATTCTTTTGTTTTTCAGAAAGGGTAGAAGAAGAAAGGGGGGGAGCAAGGAGAAAATAATCAAACATTAAATAAGCATGTCAAAGAGAATATAAACAAGATCAAGATATCTATACACAGTATAGGCATAAAAGACAGTAGCCTATAGTTACAGAGATCTCACTATAAGCCAGGGGTATTCAACCAGATTAGGCAGGGGGCCACAATTGTCAAAAGACAATTGTGAGAGCGTTTGTTGTGTGTGCTATATAGGACACAACAATGGACATATTATGTCGATTATGGTAACTTATTAGGGCATGCTTCATAATGAATTTATGCCTTTTGATGTTTGAAAGGATCATTTCTGTGCCAGTCCTTTGTAATGCACATATGCTCTGATTAGATATTTCAGTGTGTTCTGTGCATGCAGGTCCCTGGTATGGAAGCGTCTTTGAGAGAACAGTAGGGGAGGCAGGCTGGCAAGGTGAAAGTGTTTACATGTTCTTATGAAGGAAAGGATTTTTCTTTTTTATTGGTATATTTTTGAGCATCCGGTTGATAAGAGCACACGTAAGCTCTTATGATGTGTAACACATCATGTGTTTCAAGAACCATGAGTTAAGTGTTAGATCAGGTCAGGTTGGCAAGGTGAAAGTGTTTACATTTTCGTATGAAGGAGAGGTTTTTGCTTTTCTTTTTTGTATGTTTTTGAACACCTGGCTTATAAGAGCACAAGCTCTTATGATGTGTTTCAAGAACCGAGTTGAGAGATAGACCATTATTCAGCCCAGGACGCTATTGAGGATGAATGAAACATACTGTATAACACATACAAGTGGATGCCACTCAAAGCCAGCAAATGGATGCAGAAGGAGAATTCTTTCTTCGGTGTAAGGTTCAGCAGCCACTCAAAACTCAGAAATAGATATAAATGGATGGCATGATGGATGCTCTTTTACGTTGATATTATACTGTTTAGACTGATAATAGGTTCTTGGTTTACCTATGATCCTAGCGTACTATTTCTATGCATTTGATGTATTACCTCATGTTTACCTGCAAATCGCTCTGGATTAAGAGCGTCTGCTAAATGCCTAAATTGTAAATTGGAATATGGAATGTGTTTCCAGGGGCCAAATGAAAGCTCCGCTGGGGCATGATGTGGCCCGCGGGCCGCCAGTTGAATATCACTGCAGGCTATGGGCACAAAGGGGACACAGACAGACAGACGTTTACAACAGGTACTCTGACAACGGGTTTAACGGGTATTGCATAACCGGGTGGGGCATGCATTCCCTATTTGCAAAGTTGTGCCCCTGCTGACAGCATTATTTACCTTCCTGTGTTGATTGACTAAGGCACTCCGTCCAAGACACTTTTATGGTGTTCAGATTTCGGGCAGCTATGTTAGACTCGCAGGGTTCCTCAAAGTGGGAGCCGTGGCACCCTAGGGTGCCATGACACAAGTCCAGGGGTGCCGCAGAATACTTTGATAATATTTGGAATTTCATTTCAGTTTAAACCACTTAAAGGTTCGATGACATTCATTTTCACTTTTTTAATTTGTTGTTTTTTTGGGGGTTTTATGACCTCAATTACACCCAAAAAATCTGAACTTTGAACATTCAGTGGATTTTCTGTGGTCTGGGGTTTTCTGAATAATTAGGCTGAAAAGTAATCTGAGCTTGGCCCTTCGACAGTGAGGTCACAGTCGATTAATCCCGCCCACTCTCCTCCTCGCCCCTCCCCTCCCCTATCCTTTCCTTTGGGGGGGGGGCGGAGCAGAGGCGATGATTGACAGGCAAAATCCCTCACCAGCGACACCCGCAGGCAAAGATTTATTTTTTCATTGCAGTTGAAAAGGCTTTAGAAATGTGAGACAAAAACACCTACAGTGAATCACTGGAGTGGAATTTTCAGTTAAAACTTTTTGTACACGTTTGAAGGACCAGGACAAAGACTCTGAATGTGGTGTAAACATGAATGTCATGATACCTTTAAACCCTCTATACTTAGTAAGACGGACAACCAAGCCTCCTTGCCAAAAATAGCAGATCTACAAGCTCACAACGCGTCACGTTGTGACGCGTTGTGAGCTTGTAGATCTGCTATTTTTGGTGAACGTTCCACCCCAAAATAGGGATGCTGTGGTTAAATGTCAAGTATGAAGTTCTTTTCGATCTGTCGTAATGGAAACGACTATTCTCTCAAGTTTTCCTTGGGACACATACTGTATCTTAGGGGAGGAAGATTTACATATTTACGTACCATAATATGACAAATGTAACAATGTAATTCAGGGGTGCCTTGGATGAAAACGTTATTTACAGGGGTGACCTGAGACAAAAAAGTTTGAGAACCACTGTGTTAGAAGAGATCGTTAGGGTTGATCAAGGTTACTCAAGAGATCGAATGAGTCCAGACTTCATGGGCTCCATATTAGTACATAATAGTCAACAACCCCATAAATTCCATATGAATATGGATAGTTGCCCCGAGTTTCCATATTTGGACATGGTCGTTTCAGGATTCCATATTTGGGCATGGATGACATATCATGACCATCACATGTATGAAGGCGGTGCAGAGACAGCAAAGAGAAAAAAGAAAACAAAGGGAAGATGGCAATAGGTGCCGACAAAAGACAAGGGCTTAAAAAAGTAGTTTGGCAAAAGTTAAAAGAAACAATCATTGCAGATTGCAAAAGATCCTCATCATGGAAGATATTGATTCTGGATCCGTTCACCACCAAACTCCTGTCATTGTGTTGCAAAATGTCCCATCTCATTTCAGAGGGAATCACAATTGTGGAGGATCTGCACAAAAACAGAGAACCTGCTCCAGGATTGGAGGCCATCTACTTCATGTCACCAACGACCAGGTCTGTGGGAGCCCTCATCGATGACTTCAAGGTCAAACCCAAGTATAAAGCATCCTACATTTATTTCACTGACTACTGCCCCGACGACCTGTTCAGAGACATGAAGCTGTACTGTGCAAAGTTTATACGAGTGTGTAAGGAGATAAACATCTCCTTTCTGCCACAGGAAGCACAAGTTTTCACTTTTGATAATCCAGGGGTTTTCCAGAGCATCTATAGCCTCCACAGTCAGCACAAACAGAAGACACTGGAGACCCTGGCAGACCAGATTGTGACGCTCTGTGCCACGCTGGACGAGCACCCAGGGGTCAGATACAAGAACAGCAACATGGAAAATGCCAAACAACTGGCAGAGCTGGTGGACATCAAGCTGACCAGACACTTTGAGCTGGATGACTGTGGCAAGAAGAAGGGAAAGACCCAAGCTCAGCTTCTGATCGTGGAGAGAGGCTTTGACCCCATCAGCCCCATCCTGCACGAGCTGACCTACCAGGCCATGGCCTATGACCTCATTCCGATCCAGAAGAACACCTACAAGTACATGGCTGAGGTTGGCTCGGTGAAAGAGGCCTTGCTGAATGAGGAAGACAGTCTCTGGGTTAAACTGAGACACATGCACATTGCCGAAGTCTCAAATGAAATGTCCAAACTCTGGAAGGAAATACAGGCATCTGCCAAAAGGACACAGCCAGAAGATGCAAAGATCCCGATAAGTGATTTATCTCAGGTGGTGGAGAAATTGGCATCCCGTAAAGAGGTGTCCCAGATAACAGATCATTTGCACCTGACCGAGGACTGCGTGAACCGCTTCCACGATGTGGAGAAGCTCTGCCAAGTCGAACAGGACCTGGCGGTGGGCAGAGATGTGGATGGGGGGAAGATCAAGGAGCCGATGAGGACCCTACTTCCCGTGCTTCTCCACCCATACAGCTCCTACGACAAGATCAGAGCCGTGCTGCTCTACGTCTTCAACCGCAACGGAACGACCGAGGAGAACTTAAACAAACTCACCCAGCATGTAAACATCGACAGAGAGTTCATCCTGAACTGGAAACAACTGGGTGTCCCCATCATCTCATCATCATCATCGGCAAGTTTATTCTCACACAAGCCGACCCGGAGGGACCGCTCCCGCGAGCACCTGTACGACCTCTCCAGGTGGACGCCGGTCATCAAAGACGTAATGGAGGACGCCGTGGAGAACAAGTTGGACGCCAAGGAATGGACGCATCAGTCGGAATGTCCCGGTATGGCTTGGTACGGCTCGGGTGCCGTCAGTGCTCGACTGAAGCCCAAGGCCAGCGTGCAGGACGAACGCAGCGGGGGCTCGCGCCTCATCGTCTTCATCCTGGGAGGGATGTGCCATTCTGAGATGCGTTGTGCCTACCAGGTCACCCAGAAGGTAAAATCCTGTGAAGTCATCATAGGTTCGTCCCACATCGTTACCCCCAGCAGTCTCCTGGAGGACATTCAGGCTCTGAGCAAAGTCCCCATTCAGACCATTAATATAGAAAAGGGAAAGAATTGTACGACCTACGGTTCAGGAGTTATAGGTCCCTGTAATAGCGCCACCATGAGGCCAACTAGAAAGATCTGCAAAGTTTCACGTCGATTGGTCGAGCTGTGCCGGAGATTAGCTGCTCACAGAATGACTGACAAAGGGGCAGCGACGAAAACATAGTCTCCGGCTTTCGGCCTGGCGGAGACAATAATAATAATACTCTTATTATATACTATCATTTATGGAATCTGTGTGTGTGTCACTTGTCACTATACCAGTACCAGGTGTAACTCGGAAAGCGTCTGGGCGTTCCGTTCCCCCATCTCCAACCATCTCCCACCCCCTCAACACTTAAACCTTTCTCTCCAGAGAGCCCTATGTTCCCTCTCACCCCTTTGTTCATTCCCTCAACCTCATAGCTGCCCTCCCTCCTCCCCAATCCTCCTCACTCTCTGGTTCACTATCCCCACATCATCCACATTCCACCCTTCTCTCTCATTTTCTTCATTAATCAGCTCCTCAAAGTACTTCCATCTTCTCAACACACTTGTCCTGGTCCATCTCTATTCTTTATCACCTTAACCTGTTGCACATCCTTCCCAGCTCAGTCCCTCTGTCTAGCGTCTAGCCAATCGATACAAGACCTTTTCTCCTTCCTTGGTGTCCAAACTCTCATTCAACTCCTCATTCTCCTTTTCCTTAGCCTTCACCACCGAAAAATCTAGTTAGACAGAAAGGGGCGTGAACCTACATGGGGAGTTGTGTCATGATCCAAGGAATCCAGGGCACAGAGCTAAAGGCCAAAACGTAAAGGGTCTGGTACAGTGCCACCATGAGGCCAATTTGAAAAGATCTGGGCTGGAGTGTCTTCTTTGGCCTACTGGGGTGTGCATGCAAAGTTTGGTGGCGATTGGTCCATCGCTGTCCAAGATCAGGTAGACAGACGGCCGGCCCTCCCTCAAGACAATTTTTAAATAGGATATAATAATTAAGATAATGATGATGATGATGATTATGATGATAATAATAAATAATAATAGAAACTAGAAAAAGTGCTCCTCGGAGCACATGTCTCCGCCAGGTCAGGTAGGTTATTGTGGGCCAGCAATGTTTGGAATTTGCCAATCAGGATGGAATATGAAAAATTGGACGGATACGTCTTGATCACTTGACGATAGCGATAATGTGTACCGATTTGTGTGATGTTTGGACAAGATTTGTGGGAATACTAAAGAAAATGTTTCGCAATAAACGGCCTCTTGGTGGTGCTATGATAGGGCAATGTTAAAAGGGTGGCATTTGTTCCGCAACGTAGTGCGAATGTGCGTGCACATTTTTACCGCAATCGGACGCTGCCTTCACGATTTGCGGCATTTAGTTCAAAAGGAGCCACTCCTGCAAACTTTAGATTTAGCCAATTAGGATTGAATATGAAAATCACACCCTGTGTGAAGTGGGCGGTGTCTTGCTAGCTAATCACAATACTGAATGGAGTCAACCAATCATGTACAAAAAAATAAATACATTTATTGAAACACTCTTTATGATGGACGGAACCATAACTTGAAAAAAACATTTTTTTGTTTTTTTTCAAGTTATGGTTTCTTATATAGGGCTATGCACATGTGTCATGTGACACTGGCCAATCACAGTCCTGAATAGACTGTGATTGGCCAATCACAGCGCAGGATAATTGTACAAATGTCCTGGGCCCAGATCACAGCGCAAGATATTTGTACATTTTTCCAAATCTCACTTATAGGGGCGGTTTCACCGCCCAAAAAATCAAACAGATCCGTCTTGATGACATGACTATGTGTGTACCGATTTGCATGACATTTTGATAAAATCTGAAGGAGTAATACCCCCCCAAAAAATTACAAGTCGCCCTCCTGGTGGCGCTCTGAAAGGCAGATGTGAAAAATGCAGGGCAAAGGCTTTCCCTTGGCCTGGAGTGCACATTCAAAGTTTTACAAAGATCGTGCAGTTATAGGTAAAAGCACGAATCGGCCTGATAGCGTGCATGTTTGCGTGTGTATGTGCGTGCACGTGCAATCACGCACACACTTGTATAACTATACTTGTGAGGATTGTTTTATGGTAAAAAAAAAAATGCATTTAGTGTTAGGATTACTATGAGGAAAACATTGGGGTTGGGGTTAGGATTAAACATTCAGAGGTTTGGGTTAGAGGCTGGACTCTGGAGTTTAGAGTTTTCTCTATACTTGTGCTACGATGTCACTCACTGAAAATAGCTGATCTACAAGCTCACAATAAGGATGCTGCATGGGGTTTTAACGTGTGGCCCTCAGGGGCCCCCTGGCCAGCAGTAAGCTGCGTTGTACATCGTGGCCCCTGGTGGTGAGCGTTCTCATGGCAGACCCCTGAACAGTGTTTGTGGCACGTTTGGTGCGGATCAGAGCAACAGTACGCCTCAGAAACCCTTCATTGGCTCCTGGTTGCTGCCCACACAGAGTACACAACACTAGGGGCAGCAATGGCAGGGGGGTAGAGGGGTCGGTAGAGTGGCCGGATGGGAACCGCAAGGTTCCCAGTTAGATCCCCCGGGCTCCCCCAGAGTTAAGTGTGGAAGTGTCCTTGAACAAGACACTGAACCCCTAATTGCTCCCGATGAGCAGGTTGGTGCCTTGCATGGTTTCCTCCGCCATAGGTGTGTGAATGTGTGTGTGAATGTGTGTGTGAATGTTTGAATGTGTGTGGGAATGTGTGTGTTTGATTGTGTGTGTGAATGTGTGTGTGAATGTGTGTGTGTGAATGGGTGAATGTAATGCACAATCTATGTAAAGCGCTTTGGATAAAAGCGCTACTTAAATGCACCATTTAGGTCTACAAGCAGTGGCGTAGATTGACTGTATTTGCAGTGGGTTTTTGTATCAAAAGGGCCCCTGATATGAATGTATTATGCAAGCAACTTCATTGGTTTAAACAACATTTACAGTATGTACTGTACCATCAGCTTCCAGTAGGCTACTTGCCTTGAAACAGTGCCTGGGATTGAACCCAGAACCATGTGATTCAAAGGAGAACGCTCCACTGACTTAGCTACCCGGGCACACATCTGTACAGCTATACATATAGATACGTTGATAGATGGATATTAATATGGCTCATCACTCAGTGGCAGGACTCAAGCTGATAACTTCACACAGAGTGAGAGAGAGAGAGAGAGAGAGAGAGAGAGAGAGAGAGAGAGAGAGAGAGAGAGAGAGAGAGAGAGAGAGAGTGAGAGAGAGAGAGAGAGAGAGAGAGAGAGAGAGAGAGAGAGAGAGAGAGAGAGAGAGAGGCCTAAGAGTGGAGTTGTGTTCCTGTAGAAAAAAGCCTTTGCTCTGTAACTCACATGCCTTGTGTGTGTTGTGTGCGCAGTATGTGCATGTGCATGTGCATGTGTGTGTGTGTGTGTGTCTGTATATGTTTATGAGCAAAGTGTCAGTCACATTGCAATAGATTAAATGCATGTAATCAGTAAACTCATTTATGAGGTTCAACTGAAGCAGCATGACTAAAATATTCCCTAGTGCACAGACTGGAACTTAGCCTGGTTCCAGACGAATCTGCCTTTGCAAAATTGCATCGCCCTCGGCTTATCACCTTATTTGGAGCAATGACGTACAAGGAAGCACTGCTCTGATTGGTTCCGTACAAGGAAGCACTGCTCTGATTGGTTTAGGTCTAACCAATAGAGTCCGTTTGGATCTTTTTGTAACCACCCCTTGGAAAAAAATCTATCGTTGATAGGGACCAGACTAATATCCACGCAGTGTGTCGTGTGATATTGTCTGGCCACGCTAGGCTAACTGGAACTCATACAAGCTGCTTTAATGCAGAATTCATATTTTGTTATTGAATGAATGTTAATAAGCATGTTCCTAATGCCAGCTCAGCATCACAAATCTACATTATAATTCTCCCTCCTGTCAGAGGAGTCATTCATTCACACAGATGCCCAAATATGGATTACTGATGTGTCATAGTATTGACACAATTCAGATCATAGATTTAGCTGAAACAGACATTCAGGTTGAGTAACGTCATTAGCTATTCCATATAATGATGTCATCACGCAATGATATCACAACATCATTATTACATCAGATGTACATGTAATTGTCCTTTTAAATGTCGTTATTGTATTCTCCAACACAACGCCACTCAGGAACTTCAGGAAACAGATTGCCCTGCCTTCTAACAACCTCTTCTGTAAATTAGTTGCACTGATTCACAGTGGTGCTGGTGTGTGAAATGTTTCACTGGACGATACATCTGAAAGGAGGACATAAGGATTACCACCCAGCTGCTGTGGTAGTCGGACACAAGCTGTACTCATTTGGAGGATACGGTAACAAGAACAACAGTGATCAGATTGATGTCCACATCTTCAACACAGTGTCTCTACGCTGGAGGAAGTTGCCCCCATGGACAAATGGAAGAGGAGAACATGACCTTGAGGTTCCCTGCATGCGCAAGTTCCACACAGCTGTTCTGGTAGAAGATATTGTCTACATCTGGGGGGGACACGCTTACTGTAACGTGCTTTATTCATTTGATGTTGACAACCACAGATGGTCCAAGCCCAATATTGCCGGTACTGTTCCAGAGCCGAGGCGCCACCACTCAGCTTGTGTCTTGAGGAAGGTCATGTATATTTATGGAGGAAACACCCAGCTGACTGGAAGCACTAATGGCATCTACAAGTTGGACACCAGCACAATGGTCTGGTCTTTAATTAACACCAGAGGAACTCCACCACTCTGCCACTCTGCCACCATCATCGGGACAAAGATGTTTGTATTTGGGGGCTATGGGGACCAGGGGGTCTTCTACAACAACATCACAGTGTTTGACACAGAGACCAACAGCTGGCTGAGCACACCTTCTGTACAGCTTCTTTCAGAAAGACGCTGTTGTCATTCAGCCTTTGCCTACAATGGAGAGCTGTACATATTTGGTGGCTACAACTCGAAACAGCACTTCAATGATCTGTGGAACTTCAATCCACAGACCTGCTCATGGAAGAAGCTTGAGCCCAAAGGGAAAGCCCCGTGTAAGATGTATTGCATTTGGAGGAGTTGTTGCATGGTGGGAGATCGTATCATCCTCTTTGGAAGATACGACACACCTGATGACCTGTTTGTCTTAGATTTAAGTCCTAATCTGAAGATGTTATGCAAGCTAGCAGTTATTCAGTACGGTGTGGAGCAGTCTGAACTCCCACATGACATCAGGTGGGAACTGGCTGTCATGACTGCCAACAATAACTGAAAACAACATAGCCCTATAATAAAAAAGAGAAAACAACTGTGATCCCACTATAAATACATAAACAACTAAACAACTAAACACATACATAAATAAAATATATAGCTGCAAGCAGCGATAATACGGGTCCAGGGAATGCAGAGAGAAAAAAGAAAGAAGCAATGATAAGTAATATGCACAATAAGCCATAGAAACATGAAATTGAGAGAAAGAAGACCATGCAATTAACATGAGCATTTTAAACCCTCACTAACCCTAACCTCAGTAAAACAACGCATAAGCCTATCCTCAAGAAACACTACGCGTAAACCTAAGAATGACAAATCATGATCACCTCAATACATTGTCGGGGTCAGGGATCGAACCAGCGACATACGGATTCATATGCTGTCTCTCTTCTCATTGAGCTAGATATACTGCCTCCCGTCAGTGTCTGTTGACATCTATAATTATTTCCGTCCCTGATGAACCAAGCCTCTGTGTCCCGAACTACTCTAGATCACTGGTTCACAAACCATTTAGCAAAAAAGATTTTTTTTGTCTTCTCGGAACGAAAACTAGTGAAAGTAGCCGATCTACAAGCTCACAAAGGGTTGCTATCTGAAAAGTTGTGTGATTGTAGATCGGCTATTTTCACAATGAAGTATGTCACACATTGTAAAAACATACTCTCAAACTAGAAAAAGTGCTCCTCAGAGCACATGTCTCCGCCAGGTCAGGTAGGTTATTGTGGGTCAGCAATGTTCGGAATTAGCCAATCAGGATGGAATATGAAAAATTGGACGGAACCATCTTGATCACTTGTCTATATGTGTACCGATTTGCATGATGTTTGAATTTGTAGGAGTAATATAAAAAAGAAAAGTGTTGCAAAATTGGCCTCCTGGTGGCGCTATAATAGGGCAATGTTAAAAGGGTGGCATTTGTTCTTCAATGTAGTGCGAATGTGCGTGCAAAGTGTCACCACAATCGGACGCTGCATTCATGATTTGTGGCATTTTGTTCAAAACGGGCCACTCCTGCAAACTTTAGATGTCAATGTTAGCCAATCAGGATGGAATATGAACATTTTAAAAGATCCATCGTGATCACATGACTATAGAGATCAAGTGTACCGATGTGCGTGAAATTTGGATACATTCTGAAGGCTTAATATCAAAAAAAATGTTTTACATAAGTCGGCCTCCTGGTGGCGCTATGAAAGGCAAATGTGAAAAAAATTCCTTGGCCTCTAGGGAGTGTGCGTGCAAAGTTTCATGCAGATCGGTGCAGTTATAGTTAAAAACACAAATCGTCCATTTATAGCGCCACCATGAGGCTGATTTGAACATTTTCAAGTGGCATTTCTTCCTCGGCCTAGTGGGAATGTGCGTGTGAAATCTCACGGAAATCGCAAGCTGCGTTCGTGATTTGAGGCATTTTGTTGAAAACTGAGCAATCCTGCAAACTTTGGCAGCCAACCTTAGCCAATCAGGATGAAATATGGAAAATTGGACAGATCAGTGTTGATCACATGACTATAGAGATACTGTGTACTGATTTGCGTGATGTTTGGATAAAATCTATAGGAGTACTGTCAAGAAATGTGTTTTGCAAAAAGCGGCCTCCTGGTGGCGCTATAAAAGGCTAATTTGAAAAATTTGGGGCAGAGGTTCTGCTCTGGCATCCAGGGAGTGTGTTAGCACAGTTTCGCTGCGATCAAGCCAACGGTGCCGGAGATTAGCTGTACACAAAATGACAGAATGACGGACACACGGACACACGGACACACGGACGGACGGACACACGGACGGACGGACAGGGGGCAAAACATACTCTCTCGCCATACCTTTCGGCCTGGCGGAGACAATAAGCAGGTGGCAATGCACATGGATTAGGAAGAGTACAAGGTGTACTCAGCACTTGGACTGCATGGGAACATGCGTGGTGAACAAGCAGGTGTAGATATGAGAGCATTCAGTGTGCACTAACACAGTGCAACAGTGTATTCACAATAGTGTCAAATTACTACATCCGTGCGTACGTGCGTCGTGGGTGCGTGTGTGTGTGTGTGGGTATTGTTAGCACAAGATTACATGCATGGATCATTTGCATCCAGGGACTGAGTAATTCAAACAATTCCCCATTTGGAAATACACGTCTCTGTGGGAACATGTAAACAACATGTCTAATATACCCAGGGAGGTATTAATTCAATGATCATGTTAATAACGGATCCCCACAGACTTGACTATTGTATTTCTCAGTAAATTGAGGCCTCAGATGATGTAGCTCTTAGGGTCTCCAAAGTAGTTATTACCGCACAGCACACAGAGGCAAATTAAAACTATAGCTTGAGGAACTGAATATAACATGGCGCCGATTCTCCATTGAACTCAATGGACGCGGCCACCATGTTCTATCAGAAGTTCTATTCATTTTAAGTGCTCCAATGCACCATTCATGGTGGCAAATACATTTTAGCCAACGTGAGCACAACAAAATTGCCATCGCTTTCAAGGCTGAATGCAGCCACCTTGACTGAGGAAATCTTGCAAAATGATGGATTTCACTTCAACTGACTTGAGCTGACTTCAACTTAGATTTGGTCCCCAGCTAAATGATTGATAGTTAGGAATCAAATGGACCCTAGAACTGTAACTCTCAGAGTTATGGTGGTTCGCGGTATAATCATTAGACTAACCAAACCAAATTTTCTCATAAAAACATCTATTTAAGTCTTAAAGTGTACTAAAACTTGGTTTTGGTTAGTTTGGTTGCATCTATACTGCCGTCGGAAAGCTCCTGTACACCTAATCTGACAAAAGTATGACATGCATAATAGATACATTCCATTTTCAAGTATAAAACCTGAAAGAGATACCGAAGTTGATATCAAAACAAAGAGTTGACCAAATCATACAACAACAAGTGCTTGCAGTTCCCTGTAGTTCACCTCCAAACCAGTCCCTTGAGCTAAACGTTCATGTGTAAACCATTCACTTGCTTACCAGGGTTAATTAGGTCTCTGATGGCAGCTGATGTTTGTCACCTTTGCATTACAGTTTCAACATAATGATGTAACAATTAAGAAAGTAAAAAGGGTCATGCTGCCATGTAATGGGGGGGAAAACACTTTGACTTCAGTTCAGTTAGACTGTTCAGTCCATAACATGGACACAAATCCATGTTATCATGCACTTTAGTGTACAAATGGAACCAAAAGGGGGTCATCAATATGCCGGCTTGTGATGGACATTTTCCTCAAACAAAATGTTTGCCATGGACATACAAAATGAGTGGTCATAATATAACCAGAAACAGCCCTAAATGTACAGTATACTAGTCCATTAGACACGATGGAGAACGCATGCTGTGTTTAAAGAGGGAGAGTGGTTAGTCCTCATCCCCAGTAGTTTATTTTATTTTAATAAGATATTAAGTATAGGAAAGCTGAGAGGGAAGGTGTAGATGGAGCAATATGTAACCCAGTTTCAAAAATTGCTTTAAAAGTAAAGCTTATTATTATTATTTCCATGGCCATCTCTGTACTTGTTATGTCTAATTTCTGCTTCCCTTTCTTCTTTCAAAATTGAACTGATGGCTTTGAACCTTTTAAAGCATTAAAGACAATCAGCGACAGCAAGAAGAATTGTCATATTGACATCATCCACCAGTCATTAGCTTAAAAAACTCAGGCTCAGACAGATTTTTCCAGGCCCAGTCACTAGGCACTTTCTGCATCCGCCACTGTTTGGTACCTGGTTTAACAAGGTTTGAATACCTGTCTTTATTAGCGTGTTAATGTCAAAGGACATTTCGGAAACCCAGCTCTTATCCTATCAAACTAAGTTAAAATCAGGTCATTCATTGGCATGGAAGATTTTTTTTTTAGAATGGCGTTTCTGGGTGTACTGGCACTGTATACCAGTGGTTTTCAAAGTGGGGTCTGGGGACCCCCAGGGGTCCTTGAGGGGGTTCCAGGGGGTCCCCAGCAAAACTTCTTAATAGAATCAAAATCAGTGTAACCACTTTAAACATATTTTTATACATCACCAACATACACCAATGGACAGCAGGCATCTTGTCTTGATGAGAGTGCCTGTTGTGAATATGAATAGTGTGGATAACCCAATATCTGGATGATGAGAGACTTGATGAGTTGTCCAATGATAGAAGAGTAAAAGAATAATTTTCATATTTTAAATGTATCGAAGTTACAGTGAAAGTTGTGATAAATAGGCTACAAACTCAAATAAAGTATACAAGTATTGTAAGTACTTGTACTTTGTTACTTTACACCACTGGTATTTCTGCATTAATTAAATACGTGTCCTATCAATTCTGAAGAAATCCTGGAGACTGGCAACTCTAGTAATAAAAAAATGTAATGAAAGATTTGCAGCAGACTTCCACGGACACGTTTGTCCATGTACGGACACATTGATGACCCCTGAACCAAAATGTACAAATGGAACTGGAATGCACAAATTCCAAATTTGTACATTCGGTATTGTTTTTCCTGAATCCTTTGCAACAAAAAGGGATTCACCTGTGATTTATCTTTTTATATATAGTGGCAAAATAACGTACGGGTCCATTTGGTTCCATTTGTACACTCTCAGAGCTACACACCTTTAAGGGGACATTTAGAACCCCCCACAAGGAACCATGAGGGTCCCTGGACCACACTTTGAGACCCACTGGTGTAGCACAGTGTTTCCAATGAGCCAACATGCACAAAGTCAGCACCCTGACTCTGGTTGACCAGAATGGAACAGAGCCTTCATCAGTATCATTGGTAACACCTGGGAAGTAAGGAAGAGGCCCAATTTCCCTCCAAAATGGCTGTTTTGCATAGAGCCTATTACATTACATTACATTACAGTCATTTAGCAGACGCTTTTATCCAAAGCGACTTACAATAAGTGCATTCAACATAGGTAGGGAACGAAAACTACTAATCACCAGAAGTCTTAAGTGCATTATCTGCAAAAACAAGCAACCAAGAGTATACCTAGCGCTAAGGTAAAAGTGCAATATATCAGCTACCTATTTCCTTAAACAGATGAGACAAAATAGCTAAATCAAATGAGCATGAGCTAAAACAAATAAGTGAATCGACTAAACAAGATCCAATAACCAATCCAATAATCCAATAAACAATACAGCAATTGGTGTGTGTGTGCTGAGTGGACAGTAGTTGATTGCTCATTTCGTTGCACCTGCTGTTAATTTGATTACTGATTCCTTAAGCTTGTGCAACAAAAAGTTTGTGAGAGAGGGTGATATTCTCTTTGCTTGCTCTCTTGTGTAGAGAACAGCAGCATAAGCTGCAGCAACCAAACCTTACTTTTTCCAGTGTGTGCGTCCATTAGAAGTAAGTAGTGTTGTTTGTTTCCTTTTTATAATGTAAGTTCTGATATTTGTATCTGAGTTTCATATTATGTTAAGTAAGAATGTGTTTGATGGATAAGTGAGATATATTTGATGTCACTGTAACATGTGGTTAAGTTGCTTTTTTTTGCTGTACTGTCCTTTTATATAGAAATCATATACACAAAAACCTGTTAGCCTTTAACCCCCTGCACAGTGTGTGAATAAATATACCCAATGAAAAGCAGTGTAATTTTTATTGATTCCCATGGTGATCACACCTACACCGAACTTTACAAGTCAGGGGTCTTCAACGTTTTTCAGGCCAATTTAGGACCCCTTAGCGGAGAGATGGATGAAGCAGGGAGGGACCCCCTATAATGTATTGTATATAATGGTGTTGGATTCACGTTAATGTGTATTTTCAGACATTTAACCACTTAAATCCTCAACACTTGGTAAACCTGACCTTGCTGTTTTCCCCTCTACTACACCAAACCTCTTTGCCGAAAATATCCGATCTCACAACGCCTTGCAGTAGTGAGCTTAGATCTGCTATTTTTGGCTAAAGTTCTCCTCAGAATATGGATGCTAGGGTTCAAGTGGTTAATGTAAAAAAAAAAAATATCCTATCACACAAAGATTTGGCGGGCCCCCCTGTAGTAACTCTGAGGACCCCCTAGGGGTCCCGGAAGACCCCTGTTCTAAGTATACAATTTAACAAGCGGGGTTGAGTGAGATATTAGTGCTGAGGTTACAAGGTTAATGTTAGCTGGCTAACATTATAGGTGGGTCATCTGGGCACCTCGATGTAAAATTGGTTATTTTGTCCAAAATGTTAAATGTAGTGAAAGATGGTATTAAAGGGATATTTCACTTTCAAAACAGTTTTGGGTCATTTTATCGTCTACTCTGGCTTTTGTGAGCCCCCCGACAGCTTTGAAGTTGCTTCAATCAGTATTTAGATATTTGATATTAATTTGATCAAACACGCCCCCTTCCTATACAAACCCATTGTAACTTCAAACTCCATTTTAACCATGTTAGATTCATCGGAAACACCGATCCTTGGTTCTGGTGACTCATATTGTCCTTCTAATACGTGAGGAGACCGTGTTTTTTTTCAATTACTTTTTAAATGTATTTTTAATATTTTGTGGGGAAAATGTAAAAAAAATTAAATGTAAAGTTTAAATTAAATGAATGAAAAAAGTAATAAAAAAAACATGGGCCCCTCACGTATTAGGAGGGCAGGATGAGTCACCAGAACCAAGGACGGGTGTTTTTGTTGAATCTAACATGTTAAAAATGGAGTTTGAAGTTATAATGTGTTTGTATAGGAAGGGGGCGTGTCTGATAAAGTGAATATCAAATATCTTAATACTGATTCGAGCAACTTAAAAACTGTCTGGGGGGCTCACATAAGCCTGAGTAGACGATAAAATGACCCAAATTTTTTTTTAAAGTGAAATATCCCTTTAAGTGATGTAAAGATGCACGGTACATCATTATCAGACTTAATTTTATCCTTCAACTTCTTGCTTATGCCCCAAAATGACAGTATATACGTGTTTTGTAGAAATATTAGACCTTAATTGTCGAATGTTTAAGCATGTTCTAATCATGTATACATGGACAAAATAGCCAATTTTACATCGAGGTGCCCAGATGTCCATAGTGCCCACCTATCCGGTTACCTGATGTATAGATGGGCAATTTTGGAATTAGTATAAATTAGGTTTAATGTGGTTTAACTGATGCACCCTCAAGGACCCCCTAGGTGTCCACTGACAGGCCAGCATTTTATGAATTGCTACAGTATGTTACCCTAATCCATTGATACTCAAAGTGGGGTCCGGGGACCACAAGGGTCCTTGAGGGGGTTCCCCTCAAGGACCCTTTGATGGAGCATCAAAATCAGTTTAACCACTTTAACCCTAGCTATATGTGTTGTGAGCTTGTAGATCTGCTATTTTATATAACAATCTTACTTTTTATTTTGTGGGATATTTGAAAAATATTTTAACAAAAGTTGCACGGTGCGGTTCCTGTCACAAATATTTTCAGTTGGGGGGGGGGGGGGGGGGGGGTGTCTGCGGCCATGAATTTGGGAGTCCCTGGCATGAAAATGTTTGGGAACCACTGCCCTAATCTGAACAATAGTCTAAAACATGGTTCCCTCTGTGCATTACCCCTCAGCGGCCGTGCAAATACAGCTGGACGTGGCCGAGTCAAAGGAGCGCTCCAACCAGGTGCTCTGTCATCTATCGGGGGTGGGGGGCTGGCGCCACTGGCTCCACTGTCTCCTTCTCCAAGAGCTGCACTGATGTGCCGGTTCGACTGTGGGACATGAGGGCAGAGGTAATTTGTTTAAACTTGAATTCTATCATCAGGCTACGGTCCCTGCAACCTTCACCCTCATCTTATCCTACCAACACACGCCAGTAATGCCTCATTTATATCTGACTTTTGGTCTGCGGGAGTTAATCAAAACCATAAACTGTCAATTATGACACTGTGTGTGGCAGCATGGAGGTGAACGCCAATGTTGTTTTTGTTACATCTTAACAACCACACCCGTTGTAACTACCATCGTTAATGTAGTACGTGCAGATTTCAGATGCATTTGCAACTTCTGTGGCTTAAGAAACACTGCACTCATTCTCAATGAGGACATCATCACATTCACAGTTAAAGCCAGACTACAAGTCCAAAAGGCAGGCAAAGGTGTGCGGTCTCTGCTATAATTGGCAGCCGCCAGCCGCCATATATGGCGGAGACGCTGTTACTTCTACCCATAGAGTACTGAGTGACATGCTTATTGTATCATGAAGACATATGCCATGATTTAATGAATGTAACCTTACGGCACCTTTTAATATTTGTCCTTGTGTGGATATAAATAAGTGGTGTGTGTGTGTGTGTAGTAGTTGCAGGAAAAACGGCTGTACACCAAGGCTCTTGCAATGGAGGAGTTTGCACATTGTTTTCTGCACGGAGAAGACGGCCTGTTATGAAAAGACATGCTGCTGCCAGGAGACACGCGGGCAACAATGACATGGCCCACTAAACACGGAAAATCGTCAGTGAGTGTTTTGCATCAAAACTATAGTTGACTCATTCACAGCCTTTGCTGACGGTAAACATTGACGTACATCAGGGAAAAAAAATCAAATAATTGACAAATAAATTGTATTTTATTTTTTACTATGCAGAGTGCTGCCCCTTGATATTCAATGGAGAGAACCAATAAGGGGGGGGTCTGTGTGTGGCACAGTGGTCTCACGGTGCACTCGTGTTCCCTCTCTGCCTCATTCTCTCCATTGATCATCCAGGCAGGCACCTTCTCTGCATTTGATGCATTACATAATGTGCTTATTTTGTAAGTCGCTCTGGATAAGAGCGTTTGCTAAATGCCTGAATTGATTTGATGTACACATTTACCAAACTATTTGATACTTTACTGTGATTTCAGACAGTCTGATGAGGCACAGCCAACGTCTCGTTCTAATTTACCATCTGTTGGCATTAAAAAAGGTAAGATCCTTTTCTGCACATCACACTTACCACACAAATGAAATATAGCTAAAAACTGTCTTCTCCCATTCATTCTAATTGTCGTAAAGTCATGGACCACCAGCTAGAGACATGCTGGGGATGAAAATATTTGATTTTGTGCACATAATATTTACCAAACTATTTGATATTTTACTATGATTTCAGACACTGAGTCGAGGGAGGAACAGCCCACATCTCGTTCTACATTATACATTGCAGTAAAGAGGTAAGAACTTTTTCTGCACGTCACACTTGCCACACGAATACAAAAATATGATTTTTTATGGTAATTGCGTATTTCTATATTTTACAGGTGGTGGCAGGCCCGGTGGACGCCGTCCAGCTGCAGATCCTGGGTGGTATGACATGAACTGGCAGCCAAAAGACATTCCTTTCACTGCAGATCCTGGTCCTCTCAATGGTGCGGCTGATCTTGAATCAGATCAACAAATTGACTTTCTTGAGCTATTCCTGTCGGATGAGCTGCTCCAGGATATTGTTATTCAGACTAATGTATGCAGTGCATTCAAACTGTCAGTGTGAGTCTGCCATGCCCACATACTAGAACGCATGCATGGAAACCAGTCACAGTTGGAGAACTAAAAAACGTTTTTTTCTCAAGTATTGTACGTAAGCCTAAGTTGGAGATACTGGTCTACAGATCAACCAATGGTTGAAACATTTCACGGAATTTGGAGAATAAGTAGTTCTAAGACTGGGCGGACTTTGTACAGCCTGTCAGTAGCCAATGGAAACCAGTCAAAGTTAGAGAACTAAAAAACTTTTCTCACAAGTATTGTACGTAAGCCTGAGTTGGAGATGTACTGGTCTACAGATTAACCAATGGCTACCCCCTACTTCAACAAGACCATGTCTCGCAACAAGTTTCAAATTATATAGAGATTTCTTCACTTTAGTGATAATGGATCAATCGATGCTACTGACAGGCAGTACAAAGTCCGCCCAGTCTTAGACTACTTACTCTCCAAATTCCGTGAAATGTTTCAACCAAACGCAAGCATTTCCATTGAAGGTATTCTTCTATGCCTAGAGTAGCTTTCAAAGTGTACAATCCACAAAAACCTGTCAAATATGGCATAAAATCCTACATTTGTGACTCTGAGACAGGGTACCGTTTCAACATGAAGCCTGACTGTGGAGTACATGCTACCCTAGGAGACACAGTTGTCTGTTTTCTCGATGCCCTAGCAGGTTATGGCTATAGATTGTGCATGGATAACTATTACTTCTGTATCAATGTGTGCACGTCTAATTGATCTGCAAACCCATGTCTGTGGTAACTTAAGAAAACATAGAGGCAAACCACCAGCCATTCGACAGGTTACAAATTCTGACTTGGGAATTGGGGAAACAATTGTGCGTCAAACTGACGCAGTGATGTCTTGGCATGGCGGGGCAAACGAATAGTGAGAACAACACCAGAATGAGATGGAAAATGTTCAGGTAAAGTAGAAAGGCCACATAAAGTTTCACAAGACTCGCTAAACAAACAGGAAGAGCATGACCTGACATAAATGAGATCCATTCATGATGTTCATTTCCTTTTAAGATTGTGTAATGGTATTTATAAATTAAAAAAAACTTATTGAAGAAACATGTTTTCATTCTTTAAAATGTTATATAGATGTTATTGTATAGATGCATTTACGGTATCTCTATAGTCATTAAACAAAACGGGTCTTTCAGATGTTTCATATTCCATCCTCAATGGCTAAGATTGGCTTCCAAAGTTTGCAGGAGTACTTTGTTTTGAACAAATTGCCTCAAATCATGAACACAGCATGCAATTTTGCACGCACATTCCCACTGGGCCGAGGAAGAAATGCCACTTCAAATGTTTCAAATCAGCCCCATGGTGGTGCTATAACAGGCCGATTTGTGTTTTTACCTAACTGCACCGATCTGTGTAGAACTTTGTATGTGCACTCCCTAGATGCAGATGCAGAGTAAAAACCTCTGCCTTTTATAGCGCCACCAGGAGGCCGACTTATGTAAAATATTACTCCTTCAGATTTTATCCAAATTTCATGCAAATCGGTACACATGATCTCTATGGTCATGTAATCAAGACGGATTTGATTTGTCATATTCCATCCTGATTGGCTAAGATTGACATTTGAAGTTTGCAGGAGCTGCCCGTTTTGAACAAAATGGCACAAATCATGAACGCAGTGTCCGATTTTGGTGAAACGTTGCGCGCACATTCACACGTACAAAAGCCACCCATTTAACATTGTCCTATTATAGCGCCACCAGGAGGCCGATTTTTGCAAAACTATGTATTTTTATATTCCTCCAAATTGTGTACAAATCGGTACACATTGGCTCAATAGTCAAGTGATCAAGACGGATCCGTCCGATTTCTCATATTCCATCCTGATTGGTGAATTCCGAACATTGCTGCCCCACCTGACCTGGCGGAGACCTGTGCTCAGAGGAGCACTTTTTCTACTTTTATTGTTATTGTAGTATCCCTGGGTTGAATGGATGATGTAGATTAAAAAGGGGGTGAGAGAACTATTCTGTGGCTATCAATGACATTGAAATGATGGGTGACATTGGCAAACATTCTTATTTATTTAGATGAGTTTAGTAAATCATTGTTCTTTCAAATAAGCTTCCCAGAATTAATGAAAAGCTTCAGGTCTTCGGGCCCATTGTTGATAATATTCGTTTGACTTTTATAAAGGTTGATTCATTGGTTAGTGACGAGTCAATCTAAATGCTGCCTGATACTGTTCCTTTAAGCTCGGTCTGTGCTTCGTCGTACGACGGCGTCGTGTGCAAAATATAGCAGATCTACAGGCTCACAACGCGTTGCTTGTGTGACGCGTTGTGAGCTTGTAGATCTGCTATTTTTGGCACGCGACACCGCCGTACGACTGAAGGGCATCCATACGACCACAATCAGTGTTGCCAGGTCTGCCTATTATAAGCGACTTTGGGCTTGTTTTTCTGTAAAAACATACAGTAACATCTTTTCTTAATACCAGATTGATAGTGCTACTTTTTAAATGTGTTGTATCCCTGTTGGTATCTCTTTTTACGTGATAATCGACATTTGTAAAATGTATTGTTTTTGCTGTTTTTAGCATTTCATTGTAATACACTGTGATAAGTTGTATATTTTTGTTAATGTATTTTAATGTCTTGGACCCCAGGAAGACTAGCTGACGTTAAGGCGTCAGCTAAAGCGGATCTTTGTAAATAAACAAATAAACAAATACATGTGGGCTTGCTTCAAAAAATATATATATATATATATTATTGTTTATACCAGTGGTTCTCAAACATTTTCATGTCAAGGACCCGCAAATGAATATGGACCAGGACCCCCATCTGAAATGATTATTTGTGCCAGGGACCACCGTACCAGATTTGTGGTGTTAAAATGTTTTCAAGATTTTCTTTTTAAAATGTTCTCGCAACGCGTTGTGAGCTTGTAGATCTTGTAGATGTATAAAGGTTTAAAGTGCTCACGTGGCCTATTATAATAGTCGCTTCTTTTGGACCTCTGTCTGTCCTCAGGGTTGAGGACAGAGTACAGCAACTTGCAATGGGCCTGGTCTACAATATTAAGATAACCTGTCAAAGTACTTCAAAAACATAAATCCACAATCACAACACCAGAGGTAGCTCCACTGATCACGTCCAACCCAGATTTGGCACAAACAAAGGGGTTGAATTCGTTCTCCTGCTATGCCACAAAATGTGGAACGCCCTACCAAAAGCTGTGAAGGAGTGTAAAACCCTACTCTCCTTCAAAACTGCCATAAAAAATACCTTCAGGAGGCTGCAATTCGAAACTGGCCCCTGTAAAAGTCAAAACCTAGACCCCCCCTCCCCCCCGAACTGTTTACTGTACATATGTATTGATTTTCTTTTTCCTAAACTGTTTTTATGATGTTCTGCATTGTAGTGTATATCTGTCTGTCATATAATGTCACTATGAATTGAGTACAAAGGACGTCTCCAATGGAAACAAGCCAATGGCTCTCTTGGGTTTTTTAATTCCTATTAGCTGACCTTGTATTGAACTGTACCACTTCTAATAAAGTATTCAATCAATTATTCAATCAACCAACCTGTTGCCTCTTTTGGACTTGTTTTCACCAGTGGTGTAAAGTAACTAAGTACACTACATGTACTCAAGTACTGTACTTAAGTAAAATTTTTGGGTATTTTTTACTTTACTAGAGTATTTCCAATTGTCTATACTTTTACTTCTACTCCACTACATCTCAGAGGCAAATATTGTACTTTTACTCCACTATTATTTGAAAACTTTAGTTACTATACTTTGCAGATATACATTATCACACTATAAAACATACATTAACCACTTTAGCCTTATTTTATACCTAGGCTATTTGAAAATAGCTGATCTACAAGCTCACAACGCGTCACTCACATCGCGACGCGTTGCGGGCTTGTAGATCTGCTATTTTCAAACATGTTTGTACTTTTGCTTTTGGTACTTTAAGTACATTTTAAGTACAACACTTTTGTACTTTTACTGAAGTACATTTTGAATTCCGGACTTTTACTAGTAACAGAGTACTTCTAAATTGCAGTATTGATCCTTTTACTTAAGTAAAACATTTGAGTACTTTTTCCACCACTTTTTTTTTCCACAGACCTGGGGTTGCTTATTTCTCTCGCAAAAAAAATCTGGCAACACTGAAAATCCAGGCGCCCCGGCTCGTGCCATGACGTCATCGGTAAACGGACTGTGGGGGCGGGGCTATATTGTCCGCCGTCGGAAGGAAGGAAAGTAAAGAAGGTTTTCGACGTCAGAGGAGGAGGAGTTAACGCTCTCTGCTCTAGTGTTGTCTTTTCTTTCCGGCTTTTCTTTTTTATACTCGTCAAGTTTTTAACACAAGTGAAGTGTTCCATGTCGTAGCTCCTCTGAAGCTGTTTGTTTTTATGGTCCATGTTTTTAGTATTATTAGCATAATGCTATCAGACTCGGTGGTGAAATGCTCTTTCAGGGACCGGCAGCAGAGGCAGACGGACCCCCGCCGTCGGCGCTAACAACCAACCGCTGCTAGCCCGAGAGGAAGATCACAGGTCAGGAACACATAGGAGGACCATGGTGGTGGTGCTAGCATGCTAACACGGCTTAGCACCTTTATCAAGAGAAGAAATACCGCTGTTGTTTTTATGTTATAGTTGTTTTTTTTTATATCGCGTTTTGCTGCCATTTAACCAGCATATTTAGCCAGCTGTTTGTTGGAAGGACCCAACTTATCAAGAGGCCAACAATAACTGAACCCAGGAAGAAGAAGAATCAGTGTTGATTGAAAGAAGAAACAAGTGGATCTAGCCGAGGAGGATCCTCTGGGTCACATCAACAGAGAGAGAGAGAGAGGGGCATCCTCTGGGTCACATCAACAACAACAGAGAGCATCCTCTGGGTCACATAAACAACAACAGAGAGCATCCTCTGGGTCACATCAACAACAGAGAGCATCCTCTGGGTCACATCAACAACAACAGAGAGCATCCTCTGGGTCACATCAACAACAACGTAGAGGTGTTGTGAGCATCCTCTGGGGCACATCAACAACAGCAGACAGAGGTGTTGTGCATCCTCTGGGTCACATCAACAACAACAACAACAACAATGCTGTCCAACGCCCAGAACCAGCCTCTGTTCCCCAGCAACAACACTCAGCAGCAGCAGCAGGGGCAGCAGAACCAGCAACAGAACCCTGCCTCGGGCCAGCAGCAGAACCCCACGTTCCTACAGTTCCACGTCAAAGCCGGTGGTCATCTCCAGATCAAGAAGAACGCCATCACGGACGAGTACAAGGTCACCAGCCAGGTGCTGGGACTGGGCATCAATGGCAAGGTGCTGGAGATCTTCCAGAAGAAGAGCGGAGACAAGTACGCGTTGAAGGTATGTTTATGAACCTGGTGTCTGGTGTAGATCTAGTGTCCTTTGATTTGATTTAATATCCGCTGTTATTGGCAGGTGTAGCCCTGGATCAAGACTATCATAGATTCTATTTGAGTCTTTTGCTTTCGTATCAAGCAAAAGTCAGAGACTAATACATCTATCATAGTCTTGATCCAAGGCTATGGCAGGTGGATACTTAAACTGAATGAAATGTATACACAGGGGCTTTACAGATGAACACATGGGTGTCATCGTGTTGTTGAAAAGTGAAATCACATTGCTGTGTACTGTGTTCAGTCAGTAGGGTTCACTTTATGTTGTTGTGTGGTCAATGATTAATCAATGGTAGACGTCACATCATTGATTAACCTTTTCCCAGGTGGACAATGTTCTGCCAAATGAATCTGTCTGCCTCCAACCTAAATAGTCCACTTCAGCATTAATTCCAGCCTTGAAGAGAAACGTATGTGTTGGTTGTGACACTGATTGAGACATGCTACTGGACTGCTGTAAACAAGCCCTCAGGCTCTCTTATTACACAATATCACCAACTTATGAATGAATCAGAGCAGTGGAACATCCTGTTGATTCCTGTGTGTGTGTGTGTGTGTGTGTGTGTGTGTGTGTGTGTGTGTGTGTGTGTGTGTGTGTGTGTCACACACATCCTCTCCCCACATTTGTCTGGTGTGTCATGTGGAGTCACCTTGGATAATGGTCGGGCATAAAGATGAACAATCTTTGTAATTATACATTAAAATTCCACGCTGCTGGTCAAATGGGTTCTGCTTATAACTTATGAGGTTCTTAGCCTTGCCCAGTCATGTGGCCCATAGATCACCTCCTGTTTCTGTGTACACAACTCTCTCTTTTCCCGCTGTTTCGCCCAGGTGGACGTGGTTTTGAGGTTAGGTTTTTATGCATAGTTTCTGTGAGGGTTTAGGCATAGTTTCTGTGACGTTAAAGGTTAGGGTTTTAGGCGCAACCTGGGTGACAAGTCACCAATGAAAGAGCTTACCACCCATCCAGCCCTTGATGCTGAGTGCCAAGCAGGGAGGCATTCATTGGGTACCGTTTTTATAGCCTTTGGTGTGATGACCCGGGCAGGGGATTGAACCCCAACCTCCCTGTCTCAGGGCGAACACTCTTAACCACAAGGCCACTGAGCTGAGGTTCTTATCAAAGCTTATTTGAGACACTGTATCAGAGCGGTGGCATGTTTACAAGCTTGCAACCAGTTGAAGTGGCCACATTAACCCATTAAGACCGGGAATGCATCTGTGTCATTTTAAGATTTCGTTGGCTATTAAGAAATCGTGGAAAAGTTGTGCAAATTTTTGAAAGCGAACATTTTTAACTCAAATGTTTGCTTCTGGGGTTTCTACGAATGTCTTCTAAACTGTTTTTTTAAAAGACATGTTGCTATAATATAAGAGGTTCTCAAACTGTTTCTTGTCAAGTCAAGGAACCCCAGAATTACATGTATTTGGCCGCGGACCCCCATCTCTAAATATGTTGTTCCAGGGACCCCCAGAAGCAAAGATTTGAGTTACAAATGGCCACTTAAAAAATATGTATATATTCAAAAATGTGCACACATTTTCAAGATTTTTCAAAAATAGCAGATCTACAGAGCTTGTAGATCTGCTATTTTTGAATAGCCTGCCAAAGAAATCTAAAATGACACAGATGCATTCCCGGATTGAATGGGTTAAATTGAACATTGTGTCATTGTCAGATCTCATGTCATCACACTCAAGCCGGCACCAAACCACCACCAAAACACATCTAATCAAATCCCTTACAAATAAATAACCTATGGCCTAGTTACCTCTTCTCACCTATAGCTATGTGTATGTTATGATGGTCAAGAGTCAAAAGGCTGAAAGGGGTCTTTTGACTTTGTTTTCTTATGGCTCCTTTGCATATAGACTAGTCACATTGTGTCTCTTTGCATAGGTCCTTCATGCAGCAGTAGTCTAGATCAAATCCTGGTTGGATTATTCAAATGGATGCGATTTGAATATGAATTGAATCCGATTTGAAGCACTGGTTGTTGGTGGTGTGTGTGTGAGGTGACATGTGGTTTGTTTGTGTTGAGTTGACCTGTTGAGTTATCAGTGATGGGAGACTTTGATCGATTTGATTGAATACTTTATTAGCAGTTTGTAAAAAAAAGCACAGGAAAGTACAGTCCAATACACGGTCTGCTAAGAGGATTTTACCCAAGAAATCGCTATGGATTCTTTCCATTGGGGTTCTTTGTACTCAATTCATCGAAAGACAACACACACAAAGTGACTGCTATGGTTCCTCTGTTTTTAAAATGGGGTTCAGCAAATGGGGACGTATGGAGAACTATTTTTAATTAGAATATTAGCAAACAATATTTAAATTGATAATGTTGTAACAAAGGGGAGCAGGGCTGTGCTTAGCATTATATACTTATAAGGCTATTGTTGATTCTGCCGTTTCTCATTGTTTTGATCCAGACATCTATGGTAACATCTCTACCTTTTAGCATTTATTGTCTTGGATTTAAGACTATTTAATTTGTTATAGACCACAGGCGGTAGTAAAGCCAGCTCTTAAGTACTAAGAGAGACAATGAAAGACGTCATGCTGGATGAGACACTCCATGAGTCTGAGTTCATTTATTAGGCTGGAAGTGGTTGGAGGGAAATTGGAATGCTGTTTGTGTTGACTTGGCTTTATACTCTGTCTTATCATCTCTGTCACAGTCTATCAGGAGTCTGAGTCTCTGCTGCAGTGATTTGCACACAACGTTGTGCCTGATATCGTTGCTGTCGGGGCGGGAAACCTCTTATCTCCATATTCTAACTTTTTGAGTTTTTCCCTAAATTAATGCCCTACTTCAGGGGTCTTCAACCTTTTTTCAGGCCAAGGACCCCCTGACTGAGAGAGAGAGATGAAGCAGGGACCCCCACTATATATTACATACAACAATTGTGTTGCAGATGAAAGCCTTTCATAGATGTTGGATTCATGTTAATGTGTTTTTTTCAGACATTTAACGACTTAAACCATCGATACTTAGTAAACTTTCACTCTGTACTTGGTCTGCTCTTTTTTCCCCCTCTTCGCCGAAAATAGCCGATCTACAAGCTCACAACGCCTCGCTCTGCGAGGCTTTGTGAGCTTGTAGATCTGCTATTTTCGGCTAAAGTTATCCTTAAAATAGGGACGCTAGGGTTCAAGTGGTTAATGTAAAATTAACCACTGTATAGCAACTCTGAGGACCCCCTAGGGGTCCCGGACCCCCTGTTGAAGACCCCTGCCCTACTTAATCACACTACAGCGTCACACAAAAGTAGCAGATCTGCAAGCTCGAAACGTGGGGCGAAGCGACACGTTCACTTGTAGATCTGCTGCTTTTGCTTGTTTCTGAATTTGAATCCTGAAAAGTTACAGTTTTGGACATACTATGAGGTTTCCACCCGACAGACGAAATACTGTACCATCTATAAGTTCTCTCTCTCACTCACACGCACGCACGCACGCACAGTAACTCCTAGGGATGGGCAATATTATCGATATCACGATATATCGCGATATTTTATTTCGCGATACTGTATCGCGTTTTTTTTTTCAGATACAGGCTTTATGAAAAACATTCAGGGGATTGGGATTATGCGCCGTATCACATGTATGTTGTTTGAACATCACAGCGCATAAGCCTGTCATTTTGTATTGCTCTACTCTGATTTTTATTGAGACTCTTACAGTGAGATGACATTTGTTTGATTTATCTTGACAGCCTCTGCACTGCAGTAAAATGCAGATTGAAGCTTTATTGATGTGTGTCTGTGCTGGTGTAGAAGGACAGGCTGTATAGTAGCCTAATAAGCTCATGCCTGAGCTGGGCACCTGTATTCACTAATGTCCTCCTGGATGTCCCACCTGTATTCACTAATGTCCTCCTGGATGTCCCACCTGTATTCACTAATGTCCTCCTGGATGTCCCACCGTTCAGCCTATACCTCCCTTCCAGTGGTGGAAGGAGTACTCAGTACTCACATTTTGTACTTAAGTAAAAGTACCAATACACAATGTAGACTGATGTAACTACTGTTACAAATAAAAGTCGGGTATTAGAAATGTACTTGAGTAAAAAGTTCAAGAGTATTCACATTAAAATATGCTTAAGCACTTAAAAGTAAAAGTACTAATTTTGCAGGATGTCCCATTTAACAAGTTTCCAAAAAATGCTTTGAAAATAGCATATCTACAAGCTCACAACGCGTCGCAAAGCGACACGTTGTGAGCTTGTAGCTCGGCTATTTTCAAATCAAAGTATGCATAGGGCAAGTGGCTAATGCATGTTTTGTAATAGTAATCAAAATCTACAAAGTAACTAAAGTTTTCAAATAATTGTAGTGGAGTAAAAAGTACAATATTTGCCTCTGAGATGTTGTGGAGTAGAAGTAAAAGTATTGAAAATTGGAACGCTACTCCAGTAAAATAAAAAAAGCGTACTTAAGTTCAGTACTTAGTTAGTTAGTTAGTTTATTTATTTCGGTCATGATTTCTTTTCACAACAAAACATTTGAACATACAGTACAGCTTAGTCAACATGGTGACTATTTGGCCGAAAAGGTATGGGCTGAAGCCGAAGCTTATTTTGTCCACCTTATTACCATTTGAAATAAATTATCATAATAGCTTAAAGAAAACGTAAGCGCAAACAAAAGAAAATGAACTAACACAAACTTCAAATATTACATTTCAGATCAGATGAAACAAAAAGAAAGAAAGGAATAAAAATAAAATAAAACATTTTGATTTACATTATCTTTTCAGACTTTTACTTGAGTAAATGTACTTAGTTACTTTAGCTCCCTTCTATCCCATTACTTCAGGGCCAGGAATCCATGGTGACATCATCACCTGCTTGTCAAAACCTTCACTTGTCTCCTGAGCCGAGATGTGTGCCAGTAATGACCAGTAATGACCCAGCTGAATCAGGGATAGAGAGAGAGGAAATTGAATTGAGAGTGTGACTGTGTGACAGCTGTTGGGCTCTCAATCACCTGCTGCTATGCCTATTGTTCTGCCCTCACAGCAGAGCAAGCTATGTGGAGAATGGAGATAGTGATGTCACCATGGGTTTGGGCTTTAGTGTTTGACGTTAATGACTTAAAACAGGGGTGGGGCAACTTTGATGACGGAGAGGGCCACTTTTTCCACACACTCGCTCCAGAGGGCCACATTGCCATATACTGTCGGGCAGACACCTCTTATCTCCGTATTTTAACGTTTTTCATAAATGAATGCCGTACCTCGCCATTTCTATGTCACACAAAAGTAACAAAAGTAGCCGATTGTAGATCTGCTATTTTTGGTATTTTTAATTGGAATCCTGATTTTTTTTTGTTGCTATTTTTGAATTGGAATCCTGAAAAGTAACATTTCTATTTAATTTCAAATGCTTATGTTAACTTTATGAACTTAAATACAAATACATTGGACGTAAAAAAAGACAATAGAATTTTAATACTAGTCATTAAGCTACTAATATAGACTGAAGTAATTAAAGCGGGTCATGTTTGCATGTTTGGAATTGTAACAGCTGGAATCAATAATATATCAGTATTCTGATGTTAACCTGCGGGCAGCATTAAGTGAAGGTGGGGCCGCATGTGGCCCCCGGGCCGCCAGTTACCCATGTATGACTTACCAAAAAAAAACCTTTTTAAGGTTTTTGCTTTCAGGTTATGTTGTTCAGACGGGTCATTCTAAAACTAACTGCAGTTTGTGCATCAATGTCTTTTCTGATGTCAATTTAATATAGAGGGAGCCTGCCTGGCTCATGTCAGTGGTGTGGGGCACACCGTTGGAACTTTGTAATAGTAAAAAGGAGGTTCAGTTCAGGTTCCTAAAAATCATAATTTCTGACTTATTAAATATTGTAGATTCTTTTAATCAGGTCCTATAAAAAAAATCTGGGCTTGTAAAAAAGCCTGTTTTATCTCATAGTTGCAGACATTTATTTAATAACCTACGCTTTTTTTTTTTGTGGGTAAAAAGATGCTGCTTCCAGCACACTGTCACCACACGCTGCTAAAGACCTGCTGCTTCAGTGACCACTGGCAACAGCAGTAACTCTTTAAAGACATTCGTTTTGTTGTTTGGCCCTGGCCTGTCTTTGTGAAATGTAGGGAGACCATGAGTTTTAACTGTATGGAGATAAATCACACTGCTAATCTGCATCTAATAGATGAGTGCCCACTCACCTACACTCACTCAACATTGGGGCACTCAGGGTGGCGCAGTGGTAAAATACCTGCCCACCGCGGCGCCGTGGACTGTGGAGTCCAGGGGTTTGAAATCCACCGCGGTGCATCCGGTTTGGCCGAGCGTCTGTCTATACGCACACTATTGGCCCGTATTCGGGGGAGGGAAGCCGGGGGGCGGGGTGGTTGGTATTTGTCACTGCACGTACTCCTACGGGCTGGGGGACGACACCTGTCAGCCAGTGTTGATTTCGTCGACTAAAACTACGACGAAAAATGTTCATCGACTACCTTTCTTCACTGACAAACTAAATAAAAACTAAGCTATGATGACTAAAACTAAGACTAAATATAGTGACAATTTTGTCAACAAATAAAAACTAGACTAAAATGGTATGGAGGGACTAGTAGAGAAGAGATCCAGTAGAACTATAAGACAAGTCATTTTATGTTTGGTTGCGCTCGGGTGTTGTGCTCTGAAAATAGCAGATCTACAAGCTCACTTGTCAGCAGGGAGTGTTGGGCGGGAGGAGTAGGATGGAGGTGCTACGTCCTCCTGGTGGGGGGTGCCTCACTTACTGACAGGTGAGCCACTAGGGTACAACAGCAGTCACAACAAACAGTAGTGTGTGTGTGTGTGGGGGTGTGTGTGTGTGTGTGTGTGTGTGGGGGGGGGGGGGGGGAGGAATTACTGGCTAAATTGGGGAGCAAAAGTGGTGCAAACAGCGTCAACATTTTTGCCAAAGATAGGACGGCGGCTTCTGCTGTGATTCTGCTTCTCATCACCACAAGCATTGTTTACTCCAGCGCAGCACATTTGTAAAATTGTAGATTTAGTGTAAATGATATTATTCATACAATGCTAAACAGAAGTGGTAATCATGTGTCAAAATCATACATTTTCCAAGGTTAGGCTAACCGTTGGTGTGTGTTTGTGTGTGTGTGTGTGTGTGTGTTTATATATATCTTTGTTTATTGGATTTTCTACAGAAGCATTCAACATCAAAAGTTGGTACTTATGAAGATACGTAAAAGCTTCCTCCAGTGCAATCCATCAAATACAAAAATTGCAGTAAAAACCCCCCCAAAAAAAACAAAAACTTAAAACATACAGGTTAAACCAAAACAACACAGACAGAACAAAACAACATCAGTCAAACAGTACATAACAGACACATCTGAAATCCCCCATAACGGCAAAACAAGCCCATCATATCAACGTTCCACCAGGCCTCACGTATCCTCAATCAGGAATATTTTCAAATTCTTCCCAGAGCCTCAGACCACTGTGTGTCCATCCATACGGGTTAATGCGAAATGTGTTGTTATGACGACCATGTGTTTGTGTCTGACAGATCAGGCATATGGCTATAGATATTTAATTCCAGTTCTTGAGCTGATTACGATGATTAAAATGATGTCGCCTGTATGGTGCCTGGTGGAATTAGTCTTCGTGTGTGTGTGTGTGTGTGTGTGTGTTGACTTGACTTTCATTAGGATTATACCACCATATATCCGCTGCTGTGTCACATGCTGATCTCCTTGCTGTGACCTACAGCTCAGCGTAATCTTCGTCTGGTCCGTCAGTGACACTAATAGGCCCAGTTATTGTGTGTGTCTACTCTATGTGTATATGATGAGTGTTGTTTGACTTTGTGAAAGAAACAGGGCCTTTGGCTATGAGGATAATTCCTTTGCCTGCTAATTTACGGTTTGTTTTTGTACTTGCCATCTCTCTCTTTCTGTTTCTGTCTCTCCCCCCTTCTTTCTCTTTGTTTCTCTCTCTCTCTGTCTCTCTCTCTCTCTCTCTCTCTGTCTGTCTCTCTCTGTCTGTCTCTCTGTCTCTCTGTGTCTCTGTCTCTCTGTCTGTCTCTCTCTCTCTCTGTCTGTCTCTGTGTAGCCTCGGAAACCCAGGCTTTTTTTTTTGTTACAAAAGAAAAAAAGCCTGGGGGAGCGATGCAAGAACGATGGTCTTGGACCTTGTTATCTCCTAACCAATCAGAGTGCAGAGGGGCGTCGCTCTAAATTTGGTGACGTCAGCGTGCTCCGTGCACAGGCCGAGGGGGGGAGGGAGGGGAGGCGGGGACATAGATTGGTGAAGCAATAGGAAGCTACGCACAAATCCAGGCGGCTGTGTTTGGGTCCGCCCTTCAAGACCATGGATTGAGCTCGTAGCCTCAGGCTAGTCTCTGTGTCTCTCTCTGTGTCTCTGTTTCTCTCTCTGTCTCTCTGTCTCTCTTCTCTCTTTTTCTCTTTCTCTCTCCACATGTCTCTCTCTCTCTCTCTCTCTCCCCGTGGCCTGGTGTGTTCTGCTAAATTAGTCTGATGTGACTCATTTCTCAAAATGTCACCTTGGATAGAGTCAGAGTGACATTGTCCCCACAATTAATCAGACACAATTTAGCTTCACACACACAGAGGTTATAGATTCTGAAATGGTAAAAGAAAATAGGCTGCATTCATTGAGGCAAAGTGTTCCTGAAAAACCCATTTACAAAGCTGTTCATCTGTGACACATTTCACCTGTCACAATTTAAACCCTGGCCTGGCTTACGGTAAACGGAGCCCACCACCCATTGTCCATGTCAACATAACTGATGAAAGGGTTTTTACAACGGATGGAGAGGAAGACCCCCCCCCGACCCCGCGCTGTCTGTCATCATCATCATCATGAGACGGAGTGAGGGAAGGAAGGAAACCAGAAAGAGGAAGAGGTTCTCCGGTCATAACTTCATGCCCTCTTCCATACCTTCTTTGGTGGTTCAACCTCCGGTGACAGTAGCCTGTAGTGTGACCCATTTAAAACCGTGGAACGCATCTGTGTCACTTTAGGTTTCTTTGGCTATTCAAAAATAGCAGATATATAGCTGGTGTGTTCAGAGCCATTTTCTACAAGCATTAGACTCTGGTTTAAACCACACCACACAGCAACAGGAGGGTGGTGAAATAAGACCAGACCACTATATGCAGAGTGGCTGGACAAGCACTGCTTTCCATACATTATGATATATACAGATATACAAGCTCATAGCGCTATGAGCTTGTATATCTGCTATTTTTGTTCATTTGTTTATTAATTTTTATGAGCTTGTAGAACTGTTAGGATTTAGAAGACATTAGTAGAATCCCCCAGAAGCAAAGATTTGAGTTACAAATGTTCGCTTTAAAAAACATATATATTCAAAGATTTGCACACATTTTCAGGAAAAAAATAAAATAAATAGCAGATCTACAAGCTCGTAGATGCACTGAGCTTGTAGATCTGCTATTTTTGAATAGCCAAAGTATAAGATAATGGTTAAAGTGGTTAAAATCTAAAATGACAGATGCTTTCCCGGTCTTAAAGGGTTAATACATGTCATTGACAACAGATCGTTTGTCTATTGAGGTATAGCTTAGAGGGCTGTGACTATCAATCATTTTCTGCTGCTTATTGTATCGATTACTTTTTCGATTAATCAAATTATCGAAAGTATTTTTAAAAATATTGTTAATATTTTTTTCAACAAATCAATTAAAGCCCTATTTTATGCTTTGTCGCACAACGATGTCGAGCAAAAATAGTGAAAATAGCCACAACGCACTGTGAGCTTGTAGATCGATTAGCTATTGCTTCCCCCTAGTATAGTTTAAAATAAACTGTGCTTTCAAAGCGGTGTTCTCGGACTTCCTCTCTGTCACTCTGCACCTGAACAAACTTCTGAATCTCTGCTTTTTGAAGATGCATTTGGATGCAGATGTGTGTGAAAAATCCAGTTTTTGTGCATCCTGAACTGGCATTTAACTCATTTAGACCAGGAACCAGGGTGTCATTTTTAGATTTCTTTGGCTATTAAAAAATAGCAGATATACAAGCTCGTAGCGCGGCACCGAGTGCCGCGCTACGAGCTTGTATATCTGCTATTTTTTTTAAAGAAATTGTGAAAATGTATGCAAATCTTTGAAAAAAAAATTAAAAGGGGTCCCTGGAACAAAATATTTTGAGATGGGGGTCCGCGGACAAATGCATAATTTTGGGGGTCCTTGACACGAAAAAGGTTTGAGAACCACTGATATTATAGCAACATAAGTTTAAAAAATAAAATAAAAATGATTTTGCAGACATTTGTAGAATACCCCAGAAGCAGAGATTTGATAAAAAACAATATACATATTCAAAGATTTGCAAAAATGTCCACCATAAAATACATTAAAAAAAAGCAGATCTACAAGCTCGTAGTGCGGCACTCGCTATGAGCTTGTAGATCTGCTATGTTTTAATGGCAGTATAAAATAATGGTTATAGCTAAAAATCTAAAATGACACGGTATGCGTTCCTGGATTGAACCGGTTAAAACACACTGGTGAGTGCCTCCAAAAAGGGGGGAAAAAATCTCAAAAGTCACATAAAAGTAGTTTGACCTGTTCTTTGTAAAACATCCAGAATGGTGGATGAATGAATTCTTGAGTTCCTCCTAACACTGTAATATTCTGGAACCAGAAATGGGACTCTTCTTGACAAAGACCGTGTGAAGAGGAAGTGCAGAAGTTGCTTCTAAAAGTAGGCCATAAGCCACACTTCCCTTCCATGAGATCACATTCATGAGCTTTATGTTCTGTGTGTAAAAAAACTAAACACACACACACACACACACACACACACACACACACACACACACACACACACACACACACACACACACACACACACACACACACACACACACACACACACACACACACACACACACAGTTGGTGAATTTGTTCATCAAGAGACATGACATGCAACTGTACACAGTAAAATCCTTTATGGAGCTCGACCGATATGCAGTGGTGTAAAAAGTAGGGCTGTAAATCTTCACAACTTCAAAACTTGCCACTTCTCAAAAATGTCATTATAAAAAAAAAAAAAAAAAAAAGTGAGCTTGTAGATCGGCTATTTTCAAATGGCCGAAATGTATATAGGGCGGAAGTGTTTAATGTATTTTTTTTTAGTAATTAGCAAAATAAGTTAAATGTTCTCAATAGAAACTTAAATCAAGCTGTTTTTCAAATTGATGTCAAGATGTTACACTTTTTTTTAGGTCAAAACATTGGTATTCAGTGGTCTAGGACTCTCCAGAATCTGGATCAGCATCAGACCCAAAAATGTTGTTTGCTCTAATTGTAACTCGGACAGTTTTTTTTACAAGGTTTTACAGTCACTGGGCACTGCAGTGTGATGCAATTATTATTGGATTATAGAAGTCCTTTGAAGCCATTCACAAAATGAATCCATTTTTATTTAACTTTTTTACTGAGCTGGATCGTCATTGGGTTTCCAAACACAGCGTCTTTACAAATGTTCCTGGTTATATATTTCTGTTGCAGCTTGTCTACAACTTTGATTCTTGGTTTGCTAATGTGATCCAGTTCTGACAGATACTGTCGTTATGGGAAACCAGTCCGCTTCTTCCAGTCTAACCTGTAAGCCTGAGCACACAAGCACAAAGGTTGAAGTGCACTGGGTGCTGTGAAAAGAATTATGTATGTGTGTGTATATATATAACAAGAACGATCGGCCTCCAAACCTACTCGGCCCGGTCAAATCTGGCGAACTAGGAACGGTCGGCACCAAAGCCTACTCGGCACTAGGTAGTTCTGGCCACCAGAACCTACAAACGTTTGACGTCTCGAGGGTACAGAGACTAGGGGGGGGGGGGGATATACGATTCTGTCGCATATCGGGACCTAACTCGAACGGCGCTGAGTCGGCTGAATCGGACTTTGCAACGTTCGGCACGGTGACTCGCTCGCCTTACGGCTCGCTGTGCGGTGCCTCTTGTGGCTCAAGTCCGCTTCACACGGTGCACCTCAGTGTTTTGTTTTTTATTTCTTTCCAAATATTTTTTTTGTGACTTTCATGCCGTCGGGATTGGGCCTCGAACCCGTGACAGTGACACGCTGTCAGGCTACACTGAGTATAGGTGCCTGGACCGCTACGCCAGTCGCCAAAGTCTGCACCTCTGTCTTTTTAAAATCTTTTTTTTGCCTAACTAGTTCCTAACTTAATGTTAGGGGCTGTTCTCACCAAGCGGGCCGAGTGTTCCGCCTCGCTGGTGCCGAGTGCTGCCGACTGTTCTCACCAAGTTCTCACCAAGCGGGCCGAGTGTTCCGCCTCGCTGGTGCCAACTGTTCTCACCAAGCGAGTTGAGCAGGTGGCAGAAGTTAAAAGAAGTGTCAACATTACAGAGGCATTTTGCTACATCCTACATTTAAGCTAAACAAGAAATGTGAAATTTCAGATATATTGCAGTTTTTTTCATCACGTCGTCAACCTCATGTGTGTCGACTCGAGACTTCAACATAGAGCAGGGTTGGAATTTCCCAAACGGGTCCATGGCAGGGAGGGGGTGCACTAAAGCAACGCTCGGTGTTGCTCCAGAGGGAATGCGTGTGTCTTATCTCTAGTGACAGTGGACTGAAGGGCTGAAGTGTTTGGCCACTAGTTTGGCAGCCAGCCAGGCAGAAAGGCTGTATGTGAGAGACTAAAGTCCGATTCATATACTTCATCGCACGATGGTGTCATGTGTCGAAAATAGCCGACCCACAAGCTCACACCACGTCGTGGATGTGACCCAGCTTGTTGGTCTATATTTCTAATGGTGGTCCGCAGCCAAATACAAGTTCATAGCGCGGCACTGAGTGCCGCGCTATGAACTTGTAGATCTGCTATTTTTGAAAAATCGTGAAAATGTGTGCAAATCATGGAATATATATTGTTTTTTATATATATTTTATATATATTTGATTTTTTTTCCCAAACTGTTAGGATTTAGAAAGCATTTTAAAGAATCGCCTCAGGTCTTAATGGGTTAAGCTGTGCTTGTACCACTTTCATCCTGGTGTACCTATTTTGAGCGTGTCATTATCTAGAAAGAGAAACGTGACGTCACCCCATTGAAAGTAATGGTGAAAACCTCTCAAGATGGCGCCACCTGTCCCATTGGACTCCATTGAACGGTTCCTCAAGCTATATTGGCAAAATCTAAAATAATCACCAAAAAAAATAAAAAAGCTGATCTACAAGCTATTTTCTTTAGCCAGTTACGCTATTCATCGTAGTGTGATATACGTATAGTGCTCAAGTGGTTAAATCGGGCTTTAGGATGATTCTGATTAGTGTGGCAAGTGATCTGCGGTGACTGCTGTGTTATAGTTTAGTTTAGTTTGCACATCTCTTTCTCCCTATATATTGTATGTATACACACACACACACACACACACACACACACACACACACACACACACACACACACACACACACACACACACACACACACACACACACACACAACATACAGTTGTTGTGTGTGTTTATAGTGTTGTTTATGGTCTGGTATCAGCTCACTTACACAATAAGACCCCCCCCTCCACAGATTACTAAGCAGTTCAGCTCGTCACAAAATCTCTTTCTAGTAAATACTTAGCTTGGTGTTGCTAAGCTTCTTTTGACTAAATGAGATTTAGAGACACAGCAATGATGCCATTTTGATTTGTTTTGTACTCAGTCCTGTTGTTGTTGATGCCCGATGCCTCCCTAGCCCCACTCCAGACCCCTCCATGCTCTCTCTGTCACCTCCTTTTCTCAGTTCAGACTGTGTTTAGGAGGATGTGGCTGTGGTGGCAGAGACTAGTATTTAATTGCTGCCTCCTACTCTCTTTTCCCTAGAAACTTACTTTCCACGTTGAAGGTTAACGCCCAAACGCCCACAGAGAGAATTTCACTCAGTCTCACACCTCTTTTTTTAATGAATGATGATGAAAATCAGACCTAACTCTTCTCTGCTGGCCGGTCTGCTATAAGGGTGCAACAGTTAATCAAACAAATCAATTTAATCAATGACATGACCTTTGACACAATCCTGTTTCTGGTTTGACACAAATTGAGGAGATTAAATTTTTCCCCTGATGTACCAGGCCGGTAGCCTGGTAAACCCGCCCTCCGGAAATCTCATTTCCATTTGATTCCAGGAGTGAGTCTGGCCTGATGGCTTGTATGGGCGTTTCTAGCGCATTACCAAAAAAAACGAGCCTATCAGCGTCGTCGCACATCGTTCTGTGATTGACAGCGACAGTTGGCCAATCAGGTGGCGAGTTCGAGTGAGCCCGAATGACACCGAGTGCAGCCTGAATGCAGCCGAAAAAACACGAACGGCAGCCATCTTTTCTGTCCGCTATTTTCTCCGCTGCTTTTTTACTTCAAAAAGCTCTCAAACTTCTATTTTGAGGCACGAAATTTACTTATAAGATATCGTTTGGATAGAATTTAGTTGTTTAACTTCATATATGTGGTCAATTAATCATGACAGAGCCTATTTAAAAATAAACATTTAGAGAACCGGTAGGGGCAGGCAGTGACTCGCATGTATCCGAATAAGGCAACCCATTTTGGGCATGGCCGTCTCAAAAGTCCCGTTGCGTCACATTAGTCTGGTGAACTGCTGATTGGCTGAAGGGGTTGTCAGTCAACGGTATTACTCCCGCCCAACTCCAGCCCACAGCCAATATTGCAGAATGGGCGATCAGGCCAGACTCTCTCCTGGAATCAAATGGAAATGAGATTTCCGGAGGGAGGGTTTACCAGGCTAGCAGGCCGGCTCTATTGGCTCAAAAGTAAAAATGTCAGCACTTGTAGCAGGAAATCCGAGGTGGAAGATGAGGAACAGTGATATAAACGAGTCATTGATATAAAAAAAAAAAAGAAGAAAAAAAGGCGCTTCAAGGTCATTTGATTCATTGAAAAAATAATCAATTAAAATAAAATAATGGATTGTTGCCCTATTTCAGTCTCTCTTTTTTTTATGAATGATTGAACATCAAGGCACCGCCAAAATACATTTTAGTCTACTAAAACAACTGTAGATTTTAGATGTATAATATGATATTTAAGCATTTCAGGTGACTAAAATATGACAAACTAAATGGCATTTTATTCAAAAGACTATGACTAAAACTAAACTCAGACTTTGCTGTCAGAATCAACACTGATTGTGTGTCAGCTCAGCTCACATTTTCTGGATCTATTTTTGTTGTTCGTATGCATCTCCTCTCTGCCTGCATTCATTGACCTCGTGATGATGTGTCCCTATAATAAGGAAGTGAAGTGGTTGAGTGCTGCTGAATGGGTCTTATCTAGAAAAGGGAAGTGAATATGATTGTGTTTTTCTGTAGCATCATTCAGACAAACAGCTAGGAGGTGATTCATAGTGTGTGAGGCTTAAAGGCCACTCAGGCACTGCTCATTTATGTTTGAATGGAACATATTTTTATTTTATTTCAGGGCTAAGAAATACGTCTGACAGTGTCTGTAGACAAGTCATCGTTCACTGAGGGTGATTGAGGGCACTGCTCTCAAAAAGAAAATAATAGCCAGCACTCCGAAGTCTTTTCGGTACTTTTTAATTCATTGAGGCACGGGCAGCATACTAGGGCTGGTGAATTAATATTCGAATATCGAATATTCCTCGAATATGGGGAAAATATGTATATTCAAATATAAAAAATATATCTTTTTGTTTATTTGACAGGGACAATACAAAAAACAATGTATACACAATGTAACAAAAGATATGTTTTATTGGATCCGAGCACCCGATACATAGTTTTTTTGTATTGTTTCTGTCAAAAAAAAAATAGAAAAATTAAAAAAATATTTTAAGACCAATATTCGAATATCATTTCTGAGGAAAGTTGACAGCCCTACAGCATACACGGCTTAGGCTTGACACCGAAACGCGCCACCGTCTGCGTATGCTGACGCTATTGTTTTCTACTTTGAGTGAGGGTGCCGCCATGTCTTGGAGGAATCTTATTTTCTATCAATTGCACACCCCATGAAGCATTAAATTATTTGTTTTGTTTTTGTCGCATTCCTAAGCCAATAATTTCATGACTGGCGGTCTCTCCAGTAGGAGACTCAAGGAATCTCTTTGTGTCTCCTACCGGATACATTAGCATCGTTCCGCCGGTAATCAAATTATTGGCTTAGGAATGCGACAAAATTAAAAAATCTCTATGAATTCAATGCTTCATGTGGTGTGTAATTGATAGAAAACAAGTCATTATTTGGGTGAACTACTCCTTTAAACAATGTTTACTCCATATGTTATGTTACGCTTATGTGGTGCCCGACTCCCCGTCTTTTAACCCAGTCTTCCATGTATTTCTATGGTAAAGACACTGGTGTGCTCCTCTTCCCAGTGCCAACCACCACACTTAAGAGCTCTCTCGATGCCTGGCGTTTACTTTCTTTGGTGCAGCGGCGGCGCTCCTTTTGGAAAGGAGTGCCGGGTCATTTGATCCTCCTGATTGTACTTTGTGACAACCCCATAATTTACAACCTGTCGTTGAATTGTTACAACAACCATGAGTAGATGGCATGTTTACATTGTTTCAGCTAAGCTATTTGTGCTAATAATAACGCAGATGACGTGACGTTTGAGCAGTGAACAGTGGGAACCTTAACCCATTAAGAGCTGGAACACATCTGTCATTTTTAGATTTCTTTGGGTTATTCAAAAATAGCAGATATACAAGCTCATAGCACGGCACCGAGTGCTGCGCTATGAGCTTGTAGATCTTCTGTTTAAAAAAAAATGTGTGCATTGTACATTGAATGAATATATATATATATATATATATATATATATATATATATATATATATATATATATATATATATATATATATATATATATATATATATATATATATATATATTAATTATTCTAAAGCGAACATTTTGAACTCAAACCTTTGCTTCTGGGGGTCCCTGGAACAAAATATTTTGAGATGGCGGTCGGTGGCCAAAAACCTCATTTTGGGGCTCCTTGACATGGAAAAGTTTGAGCACCACTGACATAGAAACATCGGTTTTTCAGAAAACTGTTGGGATTTAGAAGACATTTGTAGAATCTGCATCAGGTCTTAATGGGTTAATGGTTGATGGGTCCAAACAGTGGGCATCGCGCTGTGGACATGATATCCAAAGCACTCTCCTCGGCTCAAAAGGCGTTCTCTACTAGACACGGCACAGAGACACGGCACAGAACGGAACAGAGAATACTAGTATTAACTATTACTATTAGTCAGTGGACTTTCCCCTTGCTCTGATCTCTCTCTCTCTCTCACACACACACACACACACACACACACACACACACACACACACACACACACACACACTCACACTCACACTCACACTCACACTCACACCCCCCCCAAACCACATCACAGAGTCACATGGAAGATCCTCCTACAGAAAACTGTGGCAGAGTGCAATAATTAGGTAAATAACACATCCTTCTTTGCATGTCTGTAGAGATGTGATGGACTGATACAGAGGGGGGGGGATTTCAGGTTGTTTGTACCAAGTATCTGTGAAGGTGGAACTAAGATTAAAAAGTAAAAATTCCCAACTCTCTCATCATCACGTTAGTCACTTCTTCTCTTCGTCCCTTCACACCTCTCCTCTCATCTGATTTCCCAATCCTTATCGTCTTCATCAGACCCTCCTCCTCCTCCTCAGTCGGCCTTCTCACCGCTCCACCTCTCTCGTCCGTCTGTGTGAGGAAGTGAGACAGCTGTTTTCTACGTTGCGGTGTAATGCAGTCACTCACTGCAACGCGCTTGTCTGAATTTGTGCCGCTTTTTTTTTGTTGACTGATGTGATTCCTATCTTTAATGATGACATTGGGTTGCGCAACGGGACACCTGTTAGCCAGACAGAAAAGATGCCTTGAGCAAGGTGTCTGTCTGGCTTGCCTTACATCCGAACGCAAGCCGCCACTTGACTCACCTAGCCTGGCATGGCCAGGCTAATTTAACCCATTAAGACCTGGAACGCATCTGTGTAACTTTTAGATATGAGCTAAAAAGCGTTATTTTACATTTTTGCTATTCAAAAATAGCAGATCTACAAGCTCGTAGCCGCCGCGCTATGAGCTTGTATATCTGCTATTTTTGAAAAATCGTGAAAATGTGTGCAAATCTTTGAATATATATATTTACAAGTAAGACGCGCGAACGCTGGAAGCGAACGCAGCTCGAAAATATTGTGTATCTACGGACTTGTAATCCGTGTGTGTGTGTGTATAAATAGCAGATATACAAGCTCATAGCGCGGCACCGAGTGCCGCGCTATGAGCTTGTATATCTGCTATTTTTTTTAAAGATTGTGGAAAATTTGTGCAAGTCTTTGAATATATATATATATATATGTTTTTAAATCTCCGATCTGTGCTTCTGGGGGTCCCTGGAACAACATTGAGATCCGTGGCCAAATACATATCATTCTGGGGGTCCTTGACATGGACAAGTTAGGTATTTAAAAAAATATATATATCTGTATTTGGCCGCGGACCCCCATCTCAAAATGTTTTGTTCCAGGGACCCCCCAGAAGCAAAGATTAGAGTTACAAATGTTCGCTTTAAAAATATATATATTCAAACGTTTGAACAGATTTCAAGATTTTTCAAAGATTGCAGAGCTACAAGCTCATAGCGCGGCACTCGGTGCCGCGCTATGAGCTTGTAGATCTGCTATTTTTGAATAGCCCAAGGAAATCTAAAATGACACGGATTGAATGGGTTAAACAGAGACCAAACAATGTATTTACAAAAGCTCAGGGCTGCTCAACGATGTCACGTGCCCAAAAATGGTCAATCTACAACAAGCTTGAGAGCCTGTAAATGTGCTAGTATTGTGTGCCAGTAGTGGTGTGCGCCACCATCGTACGATGAAATATAAATCATGCCTTACCATGGCAGCATGATTGCTGAAACTCTTGACACACAAACGGATCAATCAAGGTGCCTGGTCATTATTCTTTGTGTGCATACGCAAGCCTGCGTGTACACACACACACACACACACACACACACACACAAATGCACGCACACACACACACACACACACACACACACACACACACACACACACACACACACACACACACACACACTTTAGCAATTTATTCATGTCCACATAAAGGAGAGCATACAAGGACAGAAATATTAAAGGTGCAGTTACATTCACAAAATCAAGGTGTATGTCTTCTTGATACAATAAGAATATCAGTCAGTACTCTATGGGTATAAGTTACAGCGTCTCCGCCATTATGTGGCGGCTTCCAATTATAGCAGAGACAGCACACTACTTTGACAGCCCTTTTGCCTCCTTTTTTGGGCATCACGCTCACACACACACACACAGACACAGACACACACACACACACACACACACACACACACACACACACACACAGACACCCCATATGGATATTTGACCCAGCGTTTGCCAAAAATAACACACAAACATGTTTGATGCATCACTTATAAAGCTGCACAGCACAATGAATGACTACCCTCAATAACACACAAAGCTCATCCCCATAGCTGATTTAACCCCCATGGGGTCACGGGGAAAGAGGTTGTTCTAACCTACAGGGAACCGTATCCCCCCCCCCTACCACCCTCTTGTCATACCCCCCCCCCCCCACACACACACACACACACACACACACACACACACACACACACACACACACACACACACACACACACTACGTTCCATTGTGTCATCACCCTTCATACTGAGCAGTCCATCTCTATCTATCTTAAACCCTCTTCCTGCACTGACGAAACCAGTCTTAACCCCTTCCGTGCGTCGTGTCCCACACAGAGGCAGGTGGAAGGATTTGATCCTTCAACCCACCCACCCACCCACCCAGCCCCCCGTCCCACCAGGCTCAGGGGGGCTTTTGTGTGGGCTGGAGGGGGTTTATTGTATGTCCATCTGCCCCCCCCCCCCCACGACTCCTCCTCCTCCACAGGGCTCACTGCTTAGCCTCAAAGGGAACCACAGCAGATGTTGTTGGCCTATCGCACTAGTGGAGAGGTGACAGAATGTATGTGTGTGTGTGTGTGTGTCTTTGTTTGCGGAACCAGGTTGTTATATTTCGGAAGGGTTGATATTAGTTTCAGAGCATAGTCCCCCGTCTCAGTTCCTCTTTGACAGATGGACAGCAGGGCTAATAATGTTTGTCAAATATTCACCTTTTTATTTAAACCACTTCCCAATGTGTAACTGAACCACCAGTCCTTGTTTGGTGCTTGGCGGTGGTGTCACTATCAGTGGTGGAAAGTCCGGTAATCCAAATTTACTTGCGTAAAATACAAAAGTATTGGTATCAAAATGTATTTAAAGTGTATAAAATGTATTTAAAAATCGCAGATCTACAAGCTCACAATGTGCCAAGCCCACAATGCGTCGCATTGTGAGCTTGTAGATCGGCTATTTTCAAATGGACAAAATGTATATAGGGCTGAAGTGGTTAATGTATCTTTTGTAATAAAAATCAAAATCTACAAAGTAACTAGTAACTAAAGTTTTCATATAATTGTAGTGGAGTAAAAGTACAATATTTGCCTTTGAGGTGTAGTGGAGTAGAAGTAAAAAGTATTGAAAATTGGAAATACTCCAGTAAAGTACCTCAAAATTGTACTATGTACTTAGTTCCTTTACACCACTGGTCACTATGGTCACTATGGTCAGTGTTGCAGAAGCCTGTGTTACTCATGGTTTGGGATTGATGTGTAACAATGGCTAACTTGGACATGGCACTATAGTCTTGATTGATGTTTCCACGTGGCATTTATAGTATACGGTTAAGGTCCATGATGTGTCATATTTCATCTGGTGGCTGTTTTGTTGACTGGTTCAGGCTGTAAAAACATTAACCCATTGATACCTGGAACGCTTCTGTGTCACTTTAGATGCCTTTGGCTATTCAAAAATAGCAGATATACAAGCTCATAGCGCGGCACCGAGTGCCGCGCTACGAGCTTGTAGATCTGCTATTTTTGAAGAAATCGTGAAAAAATATTTTTTATATTTTCTTCAAAAAACTGTTAGGATTTAGATTTTTTTAAAGAATCGCCTCAGGTCTTAATGGGTTAATCAAAACAAAATGCTGAATGTTGGTTTCAGCCTTTGTAAACTTCCCCAGTGTGGCCGTTCGTTGCCATGGGAAACGACATAATGTATCATAAAAACTGTGGTTACTTGGCCTACTAAGGTTTTGTCAACGAACCACGGCCCCTTGTGGCTTATTGCTTTATTTTGCACTTCCACCTGGCTATTATATGGCCTCCTCTGAGAGTTAACACCTAGGAGAGAGGAGGGCAGGCCACTTATTGACATTATGTAACATAAAGGACAGGGAAAGTAGGTCTGTAGGCTGGGCGTAGTGTCGCACCGGGAGTAGGTGAGAGTGTCGTGGCTTAAGCCTATATACAGTGGTGGAAAGTAACTTAAGTACATTTACTCAAGTACTGTACTTAGGTAACATTTTGAGGTATTTTTTTACTTTAGTGGAGTATGTCCAAGGCAACTTTAAGTACTTTTACTTCTATTCCACTATACCAGGCAAAGTAACAAAGTAACTTAAGTACATTTACTCAAGTACTGTACTTAGGTAACATTTTGAGGTATTTTTAACTTTAGTGGAGTATGTCCAAGGCAAATATTGTACTTTTACTCCATTACAATTATTTGAAAACTTTAGTTACTTTGTAGATTTTGATTATTATTACAAAACACGCATTAACCACTTCAGCCCTATAAACATTTCGGCCATTTGAAAATGGCAGATCTACAAGCTCACAATCTGTGGCATTGTGAGCTTTGTAAATCTGCTATTTTCAAAATATTTCATACATTTTATTACTTAAACTTGTGAAATGGACATTCTACATAATAGAAGTACTTTTACTTTTGGCACTATTTTTAACTCTGGACTTTTACTACATTGCAGTATTGATACTTTATTACTTTTACTTATGTAAACCACTACCTATACAGTATGTGCACAGTACACCAGAGGTGGATGTTGTTTTTGGATGATTAGTAGTACACAGAAATAGGGATTCAGTGCAGCAATAGGCAGCTTGCATTTAATTGAAGCAAATACAGTAGCAATGTTCCAGAACATTTTATTAACCCATTAAGACCTGGAACGCATCTGTGTCACTTTTTGATTTGAGCTAAAAAGCATTATTTTACACTTTGGCTATTCAAAAATAGCAGATATACAAGCTCAAAAATTGAATATTGAATATATATTGTTTTAAAGCGAATATTTTAACTCAAATCTTTGCTTCTGGGGGTCCCTGGAACACAAAATTTTGAGATGGGGGTCGGCGGCCAAATAAATATTATCTTGGGGGTCCTTGACATGAAAAAGATTGAGCACCACTCATATAGAAACATACGTTTTTTCAGAATACTATTGGGATTTAGAAGACATTTGTAGAATCGGCCTCAGGTCGTAATGGGTTAAATTAGATTGGATGTAATGTATTTCTTGGCAGTGTGTATTTCCGCCCTCTGTAGCCAGAGCTTACAGTATAGGGGAGTCTGGTGCGTTTAGATGCGTTGTCAATGCATTTGGTGTGAGTGAGCACACTATAAGTGTAGTAGATGTAGAACATGTTCTACTAATGTTTTTTATTGTGTTATACATAGGTAGAGGCCTCGTATAAGCCCTTTGGGCTTCTTGCCTCCTCTTGTCCGTTTCCTGTACAGTTTTTTGTATTGCTTTTACAATTTGTGTGCTAAATAAATCAAATCATATAAGTGTACAAACATGGCGTGATGCCACACATTGATAGCTTGTAGATCTGTTCTTTTTTGGCATGCAACGTCAAGGCTTTGTACCAGAGCGTTGTATACACAAAGCGACAACTTGTTCACCCCAAATGAACTGGTTTAACTTGGCAGGCAATGCAACTGAATTCAACAACTTTATTAGACAGTCCATTCATGGACACACACACACACACACACACACACACACACACACACACACACACACACACAGACACACACAGACACACAGAGACACACAGAGACAGACAGACATACACAGTGATTTGATTAAATGACATAACTCTCGACACGTTGGGACAGTTTATGCATTTGGGAAAACCGTAAACTGAATTAACCAACATGAACGATGTTATAGTATTAGTAGCCTGTAAGATCTTCTAAATGTTTGTTTCGATACATTTTCGGTAAATTTCCCCGCCCTACAACTTAGTTATTTCATACGTTTTTGTACAAAATTGTGGACAAAAGTATCTTATCCGACACGAGGCTTTCCTCTGTGTACATAAAAATAAATACAAAATCCTTACTTAACTGTACCTATTCTGTTTATCATTAACCCATTCAATTCGGTAACACACATATGTGTCATTTTAGATTTGAGCTATAAGCATTATTTTATACTTTGGCTATTCAAAAATGGCAGATCTACAAGCTCATATGAGCTCTGCTATTTTTGAAAAATCATGAACGATTGTGCAAATCTTTGAATATACATAGTATATTTTTTTGAATCAACATTTTTAACTCAAATCTTTGCTTCATGGGGCGGTCCCTGGAACAACATATTTTGATGGGGGTCGGCAGCCAAATGCATATTTTTTTGAGTGGTCCTTGACATGAAAAAGTTTGAGAACCACTGATGTTATGGCAACATACGTTTTTCAGAAAACGTACAAAAAAAATTGTAAAGATTTGCACAAATTTCATTTTTTTGCTTTTCAGTGCCGCACTATGAGCTTGTATATCTGCTATTTTTGAATAGCCCAAACAAATCTTAAAATGACACAGATGCGTTCCCGGTCTATAATGGGTTAAATCTCAACAGTTTTCTGAAAAACGTATGTTTCTATATCAGTGGTGCTCAATCTTTTTCATGTCAAGGACCCCCAAAATGATATGTATTTGGCCGCGGACCCCCATCAAAATATTTTGTTCCAGGGACCCCCCAGAAGCAAAGATTTGAGTAAAAAATGTTCGCTTTAAAAATATATATATTCAAAGATTTTCACACATTTTCACGATTTTTCAAAAATAGCAGATATACAAGCTCGTAGCGCGGCACTCGGTGCCGCGCTATGAGCTTGTATATCTGCTATTTTTGAATAGCCCAAAGTGTAAAATAATGCTTTTTAGATCAAATCTAAAAATGAGACAGTTCCAGGTCTATAATGGGTTAATGCTGCAGATGCTGCTATGACGCCTGCATTTCCCCCACGGGGATCAATAATAGGTTACCTTTAATCTAAAGTCATGTGTGCGTTAGTGTAGCTGTGTGTGTTTTTCCCTCAGATGTCAGCTTTGACGTCAGAGAGTGAGCCAGTCCTGTTTATTCTCCCAGGGTGCTTGAGCTCCAGTGTTTGTGTTCCACTCTCTGATGAACAACATAAACCCCTATTCTTCTGCCTACACATACGTCATGTCCTAGTATGAGCCAATAGGGGAAGGGGATCAACGTCACGTGATTCCCTTTGTTATTGACCCGGCAAAAACTCGGATGCGTGTCTCAAAGAAAATGATTATTGGCAGAAGTGCGGAAAGTTTAGAATATTTGTGTGTCTCAAAGAATATCGTTGCTGTTGGGTCATCAGCGCCCATACCCTAGGTGGGGTTGGCGAAAGGGCCTACTCTGTGTGGAGTTTGCATGTTCTCCCCGTGTCTCCTAGGCAGTGGTGGAAAAAGTACTCAAATTCTTTACTTAAGTAAAAGTACCAATACTGCAATATAAAAATACTCTGTTACAAGTAAAAGTCCAGAATTAAAAATTTACTTGAGTAAAAGTACAAAAGTATTGGCATCAAAATGTACTTAAAGTACCAAAAGTAAAAGTACTAAATGTTTGAAAATAGCAGATCTACAAGCTCACAACGCGTCGCGATGCGACGCGTTGTGAGCTTGTAGATCGGCTATTTTCAAATAGCCTATGTATAAAATAGGTTTAAAGTGGTTAATGTATGTTTCATTATATCATAATTTATATCTGAAAAGTAACTAGTAACTAAAGTTTTCAAGTAAATGTAGTGGAGTAAAAGTACAATATTTGCCTCTGAGATGTAGTGGAGTAGAAGTAAAAAATATTGGAAATTGGAAATACTCAAGTAAAGTACAAATACCTCAAAATTGTACTTAAGTACAGTACTTAAGTAAATGTACTTAGTTACTTTCCACCACTGGGTAGTTAACACATCGGGTGCCAAACACGGTCTGAACCGTGTTTGCGCAGAGTAGCGGTCCGGTGCCGAACACGGTCCAGACCGTGAAATATGTCTTTTTGTTTTTTTCGTTTTTCTCCACACGGGCGGGGCTAGAGCAGCTCTGGGAGTACCCATTGTGATCTTGAGAAGGATAGGCCAGATAGATCACCGGAAAAACAAAAACATGGCTGCCATCCACTTCCTGTCTATTTCCTTCTTTAAAACACCTATATCTCCGAATCTGTTTCCGGTGGGGAAAACCGGTCATGCGCGATGCGCGATCCCCCCCCATTGTAACTCGCGAGTGAAATGTTATCGTTCCAGGCTGTAGCCAGGGTCATCGCGCAACATGAATGGATGTTTTTTTTTACATGGATTTGCTCCTCGTGGAGTCTAGAGCTTTAAACAGCAAAGCGCAGTCAATGGGGAGAATGCTGGCACCAAACGTAAGTTGTTATGAAAAAATGCTGGCACCCAATGTGTTAATACCCTCACAAAAACATGTAGTAATCCTGGTCACTATACCGCCTCCCCCATGACAGCCGGGGCGCCTGATGGAGGGGAAGGGAACTGGTTGGAATAACGTGTTCCTTCCACGCGCTACGTCCAACCAGGGAAACTCCCTCCTGTCATGTGACAAGAAGGTCAGTTGGCTCTCATGCATTGAAGGAAGCATGAGCTCGGCCCTGGCCTCCCTAGGCTGTGGGGGACTGGTGTAGTGCTGGTGTAGGGCGGGTGTAGCGCCCAGGATCACTTAGGAAATTGGCACCGGGTGAAAAAAATGGGTTACAAAAATCGCGGGATAAAAAAAAAAGGAAACCTTATGTCCAAAGCTGCTACTTTTCGGGTTTTAAATCAATTCAAAAATAGCAAAAGTTGCAGATCTACAAGCTCAAAACGGTAGAATCTCGCTCACAACGGATCACAGCGTGTTGTGACTCTCAGACCCAAGACTTAAAATATTTTGATATTGTTGGATACGATTTTGTCCACAATTCCACATGCTGTATCGATGTTGTACCAATAGGAGAGATGACAGGCAAACGTCGATCAAAATAACAATTATTTAATTAAGTAATGCAGATGTTTAACTCTTGAGAGCCTAAAATGAAACCAAAAGGGTCCATTTGGTTTCATTTTACACTCAAGAGTTAAAGATCTATAAGGGTCAATTTGGTAACCAACTCACCATCATTTAGCTGGGGACCACCTGGAACACCTTCAAGGACCACTGGTGGTCCCTGGACCACTGGTTGAGAACCACTCTCATAAAGAGTGATCGGTATGTTTGCTAGTGGTCTATAACCTTACTTTTGGCAAGTAATTTTCTCACCAAGAGTGCTTGCTGTAGTTTTTGGGTACTGTGTGCAATGCATGACAGGTGGCATCCAGGTGAATTAGTATGATGGTGTTATTGTTATTACTGCATTCAAGATTCATGTATAATGTTCACTACAGTGCAACCTACTGCTTATTACTTTGATGTCAAATTGTGACTCATGATGTCCTTATATTGAGGGCATATTCGACTCCACATTAATGCACACACACACACACACACACACACACACACACACACACACACACACACACACACACACACACACACACACACACACACACACACACACACACACACACACACACACACACACACAGATGTCTTGGCCTGCATCCTGTGTGACACTGCCAAGAGTAAGACATTAGCCAGCTGACTTTGTTGTGTACAGACTAATATAATCAGCCGTATAGTTTCAAACATGCCATTCAAAGATTGTGGGAATCAACAGGTCCCAACATGTATAGGAGGGTGTGTGTGACTTAAGCAACAGAATGTGACTGCTCTCTGAAATCTCGGCTACAGTCTTATGTACAGTAGGCTTAGTCCATGTCTATTTTTTCACACTTTCCTGACATATACGCCGGTAAATGATGATATTTATGTAAACAAAACAAAAACACCAAAACATAAAAAGCTGTTTGTGATGAAAGACAATGTTGAATGACATTGTAGTCTACAATGCCGTGCTGTGTTTAATATGCAACTAGCCCACTTTAGACAAGTCTGGCATGCTTAGTTTATATACAATCTTGTCAATGTGCTAGTGACTGCTACAGGCTGGGGTGGTGCCTGTCAGCAGGGAGTATTGAACTGGAGGAGTAGAACCAAGGCACTACGTCCTTAGGAAAATTCGTGCAAATCTTTGAATATATATTTTTGAAAGCGAACATTTGTAACTGTCAAATGTCTCAACAAATTTTTCTGAAAAACTTGTGTTGCTATATCAGTGGTGCTCAAACCTTTTCTTTTCAAGGACCACCCAAAATTTAATGTTTTTGGCTGCTGATCCCCATCAAAATATGTTGTTCCAGGGACCCCCCAGAAGCAAATTTTGAGTAATTTGAGTTAAAAATGTTATATATATATAATATACACACACACAAAATATGTACCGTAATTCTCGCACTATAAGCCGCACCTGAATATAAGCCGCAGCAGCTAAATTGAATGATTTGTACATAGATAAGCCGCACCGTTATATAAGCCGCAGGGTCGAAAAATGGGAAAAAAGTCGCGGCTTATAGTCCGAAATTTACGGTATATATACACAAAATATATGTATAAGATTTGCGCAATGTTCAAGATTTTTCACAAATAGCAGATCTACAAGCTCATAGCGCTTTGAGCTTGTGTATCTGCTATTTTTGAATAGCCCAAGAAATCTGAAATGACACGGATGCATTCCCGGATTGAATGGGTTAAGGACTGACTGACTGTCATTTGTCTTGCTATAACCAGCACCGTGCTGGATGTGCTCGAGTGCTGTCTAATGGAGTTGAGTGCAATTGGAGCTGACAATGTTGGGAGTACAATAGTATATGACTGTCTGCAGTTTTTGCTGCCAGCTGTATTGATTGTGCAATAAACAACTTGAACTTGGGACTACACAATCAATGCATTACTGGAGTTAATAATTTTGGGGAAAAAGGGATCAATATCATTGATCCAGGACCCCGCTGCAAGCATGTAATCAATAAGTTACTATTGGCATACTTTGTATTTATTTGACTAACATTGTGTGTTTATCGGTGAGTTTGCTTTTTGCACACGTCCACAATCTTATCTCACAAGGTACACACACACACACACACACACACACACACACACACACACACACACACACACACACACACACACACACACACACACACACACACACATACACATACATACACATACACATACATACACAGAGAGAGGAGTTTTTGGTGTCAAGAGGTGTGAACATTATATACAGGTTACAGGTATCACCTGTCCTGTACTATTATAAGTTAACTAACTAGTTTTAATGTTCATGTATAGATTTTACATGGACTGATTCCGAGGCCTTCTCACACCTGGCCAATCACGACAGCCAGCTAATGAATATGACTAACAACCAGTGGCAGCTGTGCACCCTGGCACAAAATATTTTCAGATGGGGGCCCGCAGCCAAATGTATATCATTTTGGGGGTCCTTGGCACGAAAAAAGAACTACTGATTCAGAAGGCACTTGTAGAATCGGCCTCAGGTCTTTAATGGGTTAAAGAACTTAAAGAGGGACTGGATTAAAGGTCATCATACCCTGGTTGAACTGGGTGGTAGAAGCTGCTGCCCATCCGTCCAGACAGACAGACAGACAGACAGCACAGCAGACTGGATAGTCTTGGCTCTGACAGCTCTCAGTGGACACTGGAACCGCTCTCAGCGTCCACTGGAACCAGTCCCAGTCTTGAGTGGCAGTGGGCAGCAGTGTTGCCAGATTTTGCGAGAGAAATAAGCAACCAGGTATAGGAAAACAAGCCCAAAATAAGCCAACTGTAGGCCAAAAATAATTGAAATAAAATGTGACACAAATCACAAATCTGGTATGGGGCTCCCTGGCGTATTAATTTGGGGGTCCATTACATGAAAATATGTGAGAACCACTGGTTTAAATGATAATAATAAAATGTAAAAAGAATTGGAAGCAAGTCCAAATAAGCCACTACACTTTAGAAACCCAAGCCCAAACAAACGCAATGATAAGCAGACATGGCAACCGTGTCAGTGTGGGCAGTGCTGGAATGCCAGACACAACATGGACAGAGAGAGACCAGCTCACTTTGAAGGCTGCTAGACACAATTCTAAACAGTGTTGGTCTGTTTATTTGTATTTTTTAAATACATTCAGAAGATGTGAGTTTCTGTTACATTTGTCTGTGAATAAGACATTTACTACGTATGTATACATTTACAATGTTCTGTTTCTACTGGTAAGAATGGGACCCCTGGAAAATTCACTAGTAGTTAGCTAATACTTTGTTAGTAGTGCAGTATAGTTTATAATCAGTGGTGAGTTCTAGGTTTTTTCGGAGGGTATACGATAATTATTCCCTGCACGACATGCGCGATACGCTATCGCGTTTTCAATGGATGAAATGGTTATTAGACTGTATACGCTTTCCCCCCAAAAAATCTGCACTGTGTACGGCGTATACAGCGTACCACGGTAGAACACATCACTGTTTATAATAATTATAATGATAGCATAGTGTATGTATTTTGAGGTGAGAGGTGGTGGTGTTGTTTTTTAGGCTTGTTCATGTAAATACTGGTTGTAGCTCTCCTATATTTTGAGTTCACAAGAACCAACCTGCCCCTGATTGTTTTACATGTTGTGGACGGTGGAGTATCTTTTAACATCTACAACAGAACATTTGGTCCTCAAAATCTGCAAATTAAATATACACTCTACCAGTGGTGGAAAAAGTACTCACATTTTTTACTTAAGTAAAAGTATCAATACTGCAATATAAAAATACTCTGTTACAAGTAAAAGTCCGGAATTAAAAATGTACTTTAGTGAAAGTACAAAAGCATTGGTATCAAAATGTACTTAAAGTACCAAAAGTAAAAGTACTCATTATGCAGAATGTCCCATTTCAAGTTTTCAAATGTTTAAAAATCTTTTGAAAATAGCAGATCTACAAGCCTCACAATGCATCACGGTGCGACGCATTGTGAGGCTTGTAGATCGGCTATTTTCAAATGGCCGAAATGTATATAGGGCTGAAGTGGTTAATGTATGTTTTGTAACAATAATCAAAGTCAACAAAGTAACTAGTAGTAACTGTTGTGTCATGGCTCATTGTTGCACACAGAGGGCGCTACATCCACACAATTATGGCCTGGGGAAGATTTATTTAAACAGTCTGTCATGCTGTGGGTCTGTCTGTAGATGGCAGCACTGCACCTCTACACTCTGTGTTAATGTATGCTGTGACTTAAAAAAGACCTTGGATGTTTTGTACCAGCTGTGATTTCCAGCGATGACCTTGTCAACCTCACTGTTGTTGGAGCCAGTGAACATGAGCCTTTTGTGAAATTTGCATATTTGTTGGTAAAGAAAGAGGCATCAAAGCCATAGTTAATGCTGAAAGGTACCTTACTCTAGATCAGTGGTTCTCAAAGTGGGGTCCGGGGACCCCCAGGGGTCCTTGAGGGAGTTCCAGGGGGTCCCCAGCTAAATGATAAATAGTTACTTAGGAACCAAATGGACCCTTATTATGGGTCTGTAACTCTGAGAGTGTTCAAATGGAACCAAATGGACCCTAACTGGTCCCATTTGGTTCCATTTGTACACTCTCAGAGTTACATTGACATTGATTTTACAATATAAATTGGGGTCCCAGAGATAGAAATGCTATTAAATGGGGGTCCGTAGCCCTAATGCATGTCAAACTGGGGGTCCTTGAAATTAAAATGGTTCAGAAATACTGCTAGAGCCGTAAAGATCTTTTCAAATGGGGGTCTGCGGGCTAATAAGTGTAAATGTGGGGGTCCTTGACATGAAAAAGTTTGAGAACTAGGGCTGTCACGATTACAAATTTAAATTGACGATTAATTGTCACTCAAATAATTGCGATTAACAATTTAATTGTGTTTCTGTCGTTGAAAATTAATGGAACATTATGAATAAAAATTACATTTCTGTTTGGCTTTTAGCTTTCGTAAACAAAAGTTGCACAGGGCAGATATGACAAATAACACATATTGAATTACTTTATACTTAAAAATAAAAAATGTATAGCGGAAATAGCCGATCTATAAGCTCAAAACGCATCGCCTTGTGATGCGTTTTGAGCTTATAGATCTGCTATTTGCGCTATTTTTGTCATTTTAAAAAATATATATGATTTTTTAACATGGAATTGCGACTGTATAAAATAATTGCGATTAGACGATTATGTAACAATCGTGACAGGCCTAGCTGTAGATATAGTTTGTTCATGTTCTCCCCTGTGTGTGCCCTTCTCTCTCCAGATGCTGCAGGACTGTGCCAAAGCTCGTCGGGAAGTGGAGCTCCACTGGAGAGCGTCGCCCTGCTCCAACATCGTGCGGATCATCGACGTCTACGAGAACCTCTACCAGGGCAGGAAATGTCTGCTCATCGTCATGGAGTGGTGAGTGTGCATGCAACTACTGTATGCATACTAGGCCTGACCTCGACTAAGTCGACTGGTTAGTCGCGGGGGGTCCGAGTCGACTGCGTGTCTCTTAGTCGATTTTTTTTTTTAATGGCCAAAAATGTTTTAAATTGTGTATTGGCCAAGTCTACACCTGCAACCACACGTAACTTCCACTTTATTCTTCTTATTCCTCGTCTTTGTATTGGTATTGTTTGTGTCGGAGCGCCTCAGTGCGGCTGCAGAGTTCATGTGCAACCTCTTCCAGAGAGAGATAGAGACACTAGAAACTCTGCTGGAGACACAAAACAAACTGTGTAGACTTGGCCCTTTGAAATAAAATGTTATTATTTTTTTTTAATTAGTCGACTGCCAGTCGACTATTGGCAATTAGTCGCCAATTAGATTCGACTAAACAAATCCTTAGTCGGGGACAGGCCTAATGCATACACACATACACATACATACATACATACACACACACATACATACGCACGCACGCATGCATACATGCAAATGCACCCCTAAAACCCTGTCTGAATGCAAATGCACTGTACATACAGATGCCTATAACCCCATCTCAGTGCACATATATATTGTACTATACCAGGGGTGATGCAACTTTGATGATGTAGAGGGCCACTATATTTCCACACTCACTCCAGAGGGACACATTGCATATACTGTCAGGCAGACACCTCCGTATATTTCTTAAATTAATGCCGTACTTACTTCGCCATTCTTTGTCACACAAAAGTAGCAAAAATAGCCGATCTCGTTTTGAGCTTGTAGATCGGCTATTTTTGCAAATTTTTATTTTTGAATCCTGATTTAATTTTTTGGGCAATTTTTTTAATCGGAATCCTGAAAATTTACATTTTCATTTAATTTCAAATGCATTTAGTTATACTTATGTTAGCTTTATGAACTTAAATACGAATACATTGGACATAAAAAAATACAATAGAATTGTAATACTAGTCATTAAGCTACTAATATAGTCTGAAGTAATTAAAGCGGGTCATGTTTGCATGTTTGGAATTGTAACAGCTGAAATCAATAATATATCAGTATTCCAATATTAACCTGCGGGCCCTATTAATTAAGTGAAGGTGGGGGCCGCATGTGGCCCCCGGGCCGCCAGTTGCCCATGTATGTACTATACTGTACATTAGTGATGCACAGGTCAGGTTTTTTCACAAGCCGTCCCGCACGGGAGGCCAACCCTCCCCAATTCGTCCCGCAAACATTTATATAAATCAACGACACGTCCCGCAACCCGCCACCCGCCAACATTAGAAAAAAAAAAAACACGCAAGCAAGTCCATTCAATTGCTTTCCAGAGAAGGAGAGGGACAGAGGGAGGGAGGGAGAGAGCGTGCGCTCGCGAAAGAGGTGTGTTGTGGTGTTTTTTTTCTTCCGTGGGTTCCGTCGCAAACTATAACCCGTCCGCCTGCCCCGCGGGACCTGCGGGCTACGGGTCGGCCCGCGCATCACTATACTGTACATACGTAACAGGGTTGGGCAACCTTTTCAGGTACAAGATCTGATTAGCAGTTTTCTAAGGTCTACCATCACCAGCCATTGAAAAACCACCACCGCTTTCACATCTTATTATAAAGTTATAGGGCGGGTGCTATTTATCATAATCCAAACATAGAATAAGTTGATACGTTTATGATAAATTACCGAACATAAAATAACTCAGTAGTTCAATATGAACAACAAAGGCCATATATAGTATGAAAAAAAACAAGCAATCATTTATGGGACTTCTAAAATACTGATGACAGCAGCACTTAATACAATTTCATATACAAATCAAATATTGGCAACACAATTTGTTTATTCTGATAAAAGATGAAGTAAAAAACAAAACAAAAAAAGAAATAATCCAAGCAGGTGTTACTGGACTTCAATATAAGATGAGAGAGGGGGGGAGGGGGACTCATATGAAAGCCAAAAGATCATATGAAATCCAATTTCACACTAATGTGTCTTTCTGTGGTGTCTCACTCAGAGTGTGAGAGTTGGCACTGAGAACTTTGAGTTGCCAGTCCGTTAAAATCAGGCTGGTTGCAATTCTCAAAGAGGCCACAAGGTGGTCATCTGTCACTTGGTGATCTCTGTACTTTGAAAGCCTTCATGTGAGAAAACAGCATGATATTGGGTTGTGCAGGTGAGACTTGCATGCATCCCTTCCCCTGTTCCTCCCCTCTCTTTCTTTTCTTTTTGTTCCCTCTCTCTCCTTTTTTTTAAAACACTTTTGTTTCCCTCCTTTTTTGTTAAATTTAACTTATCCCTATTTAAAACTGCCATATTTAACTCATTACTGACAACAGTGTAGACCAGGGGTCTTCAACGTTTTCAGGCCAAGGACCCCCTAACTGAGAGAGAGATGAAGCAGGGACCCCCTACTCTATATTGTATAAAATTGTGTTTCAGATTAAAGTTTTTTATTTACTTAGTCTGCTCTTTTTCCCCTCTACACCTATAGCCTCTATAGAACTAATGTTCCCCTCAGAAAAGGAATTGTAGGGTTCAAGTGGTCAACGTAAAAAAAACTAAATCCTATCACACAAAGATTTGGCGGACCCCCTATAGTAGCTCTGAGTACCCCCTAGGGGTCCCAGACCCCTGGTGTAGACATTCCCCAGTCATTTTTATTTCTCTTTTTACTACTATACTTAGGTGTGTGAGTACCTGTATGTCATTTTTTTTAAATATATACAGAGACGATATAGGGTTAAAACCTTTGTAACCTTAAATTGAATTTCCTAATAAAAAATAAATAAAATAATAATATATATATATATATATATATATATATATATATATATATATATATATATATATATATATATATATATATATATAAAAATATATAGACATGGATGGAACACACAACCTTCATGCAACATGTCTTTCACATTATTCAGCATTTTCCTGCACAGTGCTTGCTGGTGAGTAGCAGAGAAATGAGGAGGAAATCACAGGTTTTGTGGGCACGCCTGTGGCTGATCATTGCCGGGGCACCGTCTGTCGTTAAGGAAACGAGTTTGAAATGGGGGAAGTTTTTAGTTGTGGTGACCCAGACTTCAGTCTGTCCATGAACTAACTGAACATTTCCTCAACTCTTGTGCGTCCTTTTCCCTTTCAGTGGCAAAACTGTGAGCAATTCCTCTTGTGTAAATGATCGATGGCTGATAGATACTGTAGACAGTGGTGTAAAGTAACTAAGTATATTTACTCAAGTACTGTACTTAAGTACAATTTTTAGGTACCTTTACTCAAGTACTGTACTTAAGTACAATTTTTAGGTACCTTTACTTTACTGGAGTATTTTCAATTGTCTATACTTTTACTTCTACTCCACTACATCTCAGAGGCAAATATTGTACTTTTACTCAGCTACAATTATTTGAAAACTTCAGTTACTAGTTACTTTGCAGATATACATTATTATATTATAAAACACACATTAACCACTTTAGCACTATTTTATACCTAGGCTATTTGAAAATAGCCGATCTACAAGCTCACAATGCGACGTGTTGTGAGCTTGTAGATCTGCTATTTTCAAATATTTAGTACTTTTACTTTTGATACTTTAAGTACATTTTGATGCCAATACTTTTGTACTTTCACTCAAGTAAATTTTTTATTCTGGACTTTTACATGTAACAGAGTATTTTTATATTGCAGTATTGGTACTTTTACTTAAGTAAAGAATTTGAGTACTTTTTCCACCACTGAGAGTCTGTAGATGATGATAGATCTTATCTTTACCAACGAGATTTGTGACGAGGAGAGTTGTCATATTGTTCGTTCAGCTTTCTTTTTCTAAGTTCACTGTTGACTGGAAAAGACTTATGTCAAACGATTTGTGGTCTGACAGAAAGTGTCTTTCCAAGTGCCCTTTCTTTGCCATTGCTGCACAGTTGTTGCAGCAGATGATATCAAACAATAATTCCCTTTCTGTTTTGACATTGATTGTTTATCTTTTGTCTCATGGCGTGTCTTCCTGAACTCATTCCCAATGCCGTTGTCTCATCTTGTCTTGGTAGCTGTGGTTGAAAAGTAGTTAGTGTCCTAGTAGCCACTAAACGGGTAAAAAGATCTGCGCAATTGATATGCTGCCAGTCATTCCTGTGTTAACCCATTAAGACCTGAGGCCGTCCTCTAAATCAGTGGTGCGCCCCCCAAAATTATATTTATTAGGCCGCGGACCCCCCATCTCAAAATATTTTTGTTCCAGGGACCCCCAGAAGCAAAGATGAGTTAAAAATGTTAGCTTTAAGATTTGCACAAAATGTTCATTTTGCAGATCTACAACCTCATTAGCACGGCACTAAGTGACGCGGCTATGAGTTTGTAGATCTGCTATTTTTTTGAATAGCCAACCAATATGCAGTGGTGGAAAAAGTACTCAAATTCCATACTTAAGTAAAAGTACCAATACTGCAATATAAAAATACTCTGTTACAAGTAAAAGTCCAGAATAAAAAACTTACTTGAGTAAAAGTACAAAAGTATTGGCATCAAAATGTACTTAAAGTACCAAAAGTAAAAGTACTAAATATTTGAAAATAGCCGATCTACAAGCTCACAACGCGTCGCGATGCGACGCGTTGTGAGCTTGTAGATCTGCTATTTTCAAATAGCCTAGGTTTAAAATAGGTTTAAAGTGGTTAATGTGTGTTTCATTATATCATAATTTATATCTGAAAAGTAACTAGTAACTAAAGTTTTCAAGTATATGTAGTGGAGTAAAAGTACAATATTTGCCTCTGAGATGTAGTGGAGTAGAAGTAAAAGTATTGGAAATTGGAAATACTCAAGTAAAGTACAAATACCTCAAAATTGTACTTAAGTACAGTACTTAAGTAAATGTACTTAGTTACTTTCCACCACTGCCAATATGCTATATACTGAACAGCTGAAATCTAAAATGAGACCCGAGGCTTTCCGGGATTGAATGGGTTAATTCGCTCTGCGTTGCTCGCCCTGATATGATGTGATGTGTGTGTGGTTTGTGAACTCTTTTGCATGATTCATTTGTGGTTCCCATTCCACACTCTTCTGTTAGAGACCAGCACAGATTAGAGACACACCGTCTGTCAGTGGTGTCTTATCACAAGACCGGGAAAGCATCGGTCATTTTAGATTTTAACCACTTTAACCATTATCTTATATACTTGGGCTATTCAAAAATAGCAGATATACAAGCTCATGTGTGCCGCGCTACGAGCTTGTAGATCTGCTATTTTTTTTTTTTTTTATCGTGAAAATTTGTGAAAATATTTTGTTCCAGGGACCCCCCCCAGAAGCAAAGATTTCAGTTAAAAATATGTATATTCAAAGATTTGCGCACATTTTCACGATTTTGTTTTCTCCAAAAAATAGCAGATCTACAAGCTCGTAGCGTGGCTATCTTACAGTGACACAGATGCGTTCCAGCTCTGAAAGGTCCAGCTTTCTTTATTCGCTCCCTGCTTCTCTTCAGTTTTTTCTCACCAACACATTTCTATATTAACAACACATTGATTGCCAAGAACGAGTTCACTCGTTTTTAGAAAAAAAGAAAAAAACGTTCTTTCTTTTTTTTACATTTTCTTTTTCCAAATTGACCCAAAGACCAAGGAGATATGATTTTTCGAAGATCTAGACTCCTATCCACTTCCTTGTTAACTTAAAACTTAAAAATTCTGTATCTCGGCTCCTGAGTACTTTTTTTTTTTCAATGAAAAATCTCTGGCAATAAACAGCAAAAAATCTGAAATAATTCTGGCAGTCAATGTGTTAACCCAATAACCCTAAAGGTCCTTACACACCGGGGGTGTTTTTTTCATGCGAATAATACGTTTTTTTAAAAACCTTATGAAGTCAATGCAAGCTTCCACATCAGTTTCGCGGAGCGAAAAAGCGTATTTTATTTATTCGGACCGAGTCCGAATTTTGCGTATATTCGCATTATCGCCGGTGTGTAATGACCTTGAAGTCTCGACTCCCATTAACAAAGTTAAATCCAATCAGCATTATGCCTTCTCAGTTATTGTAAACATATTTAGTCACATTAGTTATTGTAAATCAATGGGTGTGTGTGTGACCGTCATAGAACTTGACCCATTTCTTCTAAATGAGGTGTGAAGTGTTTTCTCTACTTTGTCAAGACATTAAAGAAACCACCAAACCCCAGCTACACGTGCACTTCTTCCTGTGGTTCATGACACATTTCCATTACTGTCTGAGGCTGCACGTATAGCTCAGACGGTATAGATAAAACTGCCATGTAAAAAAAATTAAGAAAAAGAAAAAATTGTCCTTCTGATAAAATGAGTTTTTCCAAGAAAATAGAGAAATACTAGCTTTAGTGTTCAAGCTTACTCATCTTATGAGATTGCAGACAGATTTTGAGCTTGTCATCCTTTCTCCAGGTGAAGTTATTACTGACAGATGAGCACTGAACGGATGAGGTTTCAGTGTTATTGTAGGTCACCTTGTTCTGTTTGGTGATAACATCATAGATTCTCACACACTGCAGTTGCACGTTGTCATAAACGGCAGCAGAAATCACACGCCTTGACTCAGACAAATGCCAAATTGACCCCTTTAGCAGCAAGATAATAAATACCCCTTATCAGATCATCAGAACTCATGCCGGAACTCTTGCAATAGATTGACATTTTTGGATATGGATTGAGAAAAGGTTGTCTTCCGGAAAAGGTACCAAATGCCTAATTTCCACAAGCTCAGAATCAGGGAGGTTGAGGTCATGCAGGTTAACCGCTCCCGGATCCTTTCCCTGACCATAACCACACTACGCTAAACTAGAGCTGCAAATGTTTGTTTTGTTTTTTTACGCTTTTTTTTCTCTCCCCAATTTAGTCACTTTGCTAACAGTGTGTTGTCACTGCTGTTTTATACTACTGGCTCACCTGCCAGTGAGGAGGCCCCACCAGTAGAGCCCCCTCATCCTATGTTCTGAGTTAACCCATTCAATACGGGAACGTATACTGTGTCATTTTAGCTTTTTTTTTTAAAGCTATAACCATTATTTTATACTTTGGGCTTTTCAAAAATATTAATTATACAAGCTCATAGCTACGAGCTTGTAGATCAGCAATTTTTTTGAAAATGTGTGCGAATGTTTAAATATACGTTTTTTTAAAGCGAACATTTTTAACTCAAATCTTTGCTTCTGGGGATTCTACAAATGTCTTTTTTTTTTTTTTCTTTTTTTTTTTTCCTTATGTTGCTATAATATCAGTGGTTCTCAAGTTTTTCTTAGTCTGTGCTTTTTGTGCTTTTTCCGCGAAACGGGTTATGTACAGTACAAACCATCTGAAACATCCTATGTTACAGTATGTACGTCACAAACGGGCATCGAAACTTTTCCTCAGCCTCTTGGCACCGCTTTTTTGCTGCCTCCACCTCCTCCTCCACCAGCGGAATACCGCTGCTGGTGTGAATTAGGCATTTAGCTCTTCGTCATCCGAAATGTATCTGTATAAGTCTATACTGCAGTGCAGTTGATGGCAGCTTGTTGCATGAGGCCAAGCCTACACCACATTTGATTAGAAAATAGATAAATGGGCCCTTAAGAATGGTGGAGTGTTTTAATCGCGGGTGTTTTCCCCCATAAACATAGTCCGTCCGGCGCACTAAATGCAGCTAAGCTAAGGAGGGAGTGAGCCTTCTTTCATCCCTTTACAAACTGCTGAGAGTTGCACATGCATACAAAACCTAAAGACTGAGAGCATTTCACTCTCAACATCATGGTTAAAAAAAGGATTACCTGCCATAATTGTAAGATGTTGAAGAGTTTCTACTGCACTGCTTTCTACTACATTGAGGCTGATGCAACCAAGTCTATACCTGTATGCAGGATTATAAAATAATTTAACACATTGGGTGCCAGAGGTTTATTAAAATATTATACTTTGAGTGCCAGGACTTTTTAAAGATTTTGAACCTTTTTCAAGTAGTCACAAAATATTTTCAGTGATCACCGTCCTCACGGTGATCCCCTCATTACACACATACAGGTCTCGTACAATCGGGGGGAAAAAATTTAAAACATTCGGAAATCCATTCCACAGTTGCAGCCTGTTGAAAATAGTTAAATTAACATTGTAAAAAAAAAAAGTGCACAGGAGCCGAGATACAGGTTTTTGAAGTCATAAGTTAACCAGGAGGTGGATTGGAGTCTAAATCTTGTAGGAGTGATATTTCCTGTTGCTGTGAAGGAAAAAAATAATAATAATAAAAAACCGTATCTATACGGTTTTGGCACTCAACGTTAGTTTGCGCAAAACCGTATATATACGGTTTTGGCACCCAATGTGTTAATGATGATGATTTGATAATGATTAAAAAAAAAAAAATATTCAAGATTTTTCAAAAATAGCAGATATAGCAGCATTCCAGGTCTTAACCCATTAACTGCCAGAGGTATTTTCATATTTTTTTAGCCAGTGCCAGAGTTTTTCATTGGAAAAAAAAAAGTACTCAGGAGCCGAGATACAGAATTTTTAAGTTTTAAGTTAACAAGGAAGTGGATAGGAGTCTAGATCTTCGAAAAATCATATCTCTTTGGTCTTTGGGTCAAATTGGATTTTTTATTTTTTTTTGATTTCACGTAGATGTACGCTATTGGCACGTGGTGGCTTTAAATAGGTTCGCGTAGATCTACGTGATTGGCAGTGAATCAGTTAATGGGTTAACTGAAAATAGCCGATCGACAAGTTGTGAGCTTGTCAATCTGCTATTTTCTGCGAAACATTATCCACCATACTGATGCTGGGGGGTTGAAGTGGTTAAAGTGCCACTGTGTGAACCACAGTCTCCTCGTCCTCGAGTGACCTCTGCTGAAGGATAACACGCCATGTCAAACATGAAAGAAAAAAGAAAGAAAAAAAGAACTCTGCCTCCAGACACAGCTGCGACGGATGGTTTGATAAAAATTCATGGCCGAGGAGACGCCGGAGTTTCTTACTCATTTGAGTTGTGATACTAACTGCACTCCTGCCGGTGGCTTGACGTATACAGTACATGCAGCAGTTTATCAGGCTGAAAACACGGCTTTCACACACTTTCAGCAAAGTCGTCCAATTTAAGCTTTCGTTTTTGTGTGGCTGGCGTGTGTCACTGATCTGTTTCATGCACAGCACAGCAACCACACACTCGCTTGTGTAGTAATCCAGGTATGATTCACTGTACTGTATGTTCTTTTCTCACCCACAATTTATTAACTTGTGATTCTGTTGCTACCGCCAGCATCAGATAATAAACATTTCCCGCCCTACAAAAATCTGATAACACTTAATTTCACATGCAGAGCGCATGCAGTCATTTTGTGCCTTTGTCAGTGAGAAACAAGAACATTAAAGCTCTTGTCGATTATTAATTTTAAATAAAAAAACTGTTTATTCGGCTTAAACACGGTTTTCACACACTTTCAGCAAAGTCATTCAATTTCAGCTTTCATTTTAGTCCCTTCATCTAACTGAACTGTCACCACAGCTCAACACTGAGTGTGTAAGTGATCTGTTTCATGCACATCAGCAACCACACTGTAGCTCGTATAGTAATCCAGGGATGATTCACTCTACTCTATGTTCTTTCCTCCCCCACAATTTATTAACTTCTCCCGCCCTACAAAATCACTTCATTTCACATGCAGAGAGCATTCAGTTGCTGCTGCATGCAGTTATTTTGTGCCTTTGTCAGTGAGAAACGAGAACATTAATGCTCCAGTCGAGGATTAATTTGAGAAAAAAAAAAAAAAAAAAACACTGACACATGCCTGCTCTATTTGAACGACCACATCAAACATGAGGTGGACGTGGGCAAATACTGCGGCATGGTCATGCTGGACCTCCAAACGGCATTTGACACCGTAGATCACTCTATATTGATCGAAAAGCTAAAAGCAATCGGCCTTGATAGCATATCAGTGAACTGGATGCAATCCTATCTGGAAAATCCTTCATTGGGCTTAAACAGGGTTTTCACACACTTAACAGCACAGTCATTCATTTTCAGCTTTCATTTAGTCCCTTCATCTAACGTAACTGTCACCACAGCTCGACACTGAGTGTGTAACTGACCACACAGTAGCTTGTATAGTAAATAATCCAGTTATGATTCACTGATTGCCTCCCCCACAATCAGTGGTGGAAAAAGTAATCACATTTTTTTTACTTAAGTAAAAGTATCAATACGGCAATGTAGAAATAACTGTTACAAGTAAAAGTCCGGTAATCAAAATTTACTTCAGTTAAAAGTACAAAAGTATTGGCATCAAAATATGCTTCAAGTACCAAAAGTTAAATCACTCGTTATGCAGTTACAAGTTGAAATCTTTTGAAAATAGCCAAAGTTTAAATAGGGCTGAAGTGGTTTAATGTATGTTTTCTAATAATAATAATAATCTAAATCTACAAAGTAACTAGTTTTCAAATAATTGTCGTGGAGTAAAAGTACAATATTTGTCTCTGATATTTCATGGATCACAGCTTTAAATTTGTTCTGTTACTGTTGATGAGTGCTGACTCCTGAATAATGAATAATGTGTGTGTGTGTGTGTGCATTCCAGCATGGACGGAGGAGAGCTGTTCAGTCGAATCCAGGACCGAGGAGACCAGGCCTTCACAGAGAGAGGTAACTGGCCTCTTATCCACTTAGCAACGCCTTTCAATTGATTTGCACTCAGACAAACATGCTCATCATGCTTCCCCAACACATAAAGACACACATAGACAGGTCCTAAATTTACAATACCCACTGAAATTAACACAATAACTGCCAAAGACGTTTATAAACGTCTTTGAGAAATTAGCTGTTGCCTGCCAAAGACGTTTATAAACGTAAAAAAAAAAAAAAAAGATTCTCGAATTTTTTAGTTTTGAATTTTTTTCGATATTCAAAACTAATAAGGAGATAATAATTTCCAAAGATTTGCTGCTCCATTCACTTCAATGTTAAAATTCAAACGGACAAACAATTCACATTGTTTTTTGGTTTAAAACTACTGGTTTTGAGCTAAACATCAAACAACAGATGTCAACGAGGTCACAATGACCTCGTTGACATTTGTGAAACCACACCTGAATCTCCTCAATGATTAGCAACCATCAGGGGATCAATCATACTGGAGGAAAAATGTTGTGGCTACTTGAAAAGGTAACAAAATCGTTCAAAACCCTGGCAGAGGCTACAGACTGCTCTAGAAAAACTTTTTAAAACCCATTTACAAAACCCAACTGAAACTAATGCACAATCTATGTACAGCGCTTTGGATAAAAGCGCTCTACAAATGCACCATTTACCATTTATTTACCATTTGTGTTTTTTTCCGTAAATTAATGCCCTACTTCATCATACTACAGCGTCACACAGTAGTAGATCTGCAAGCTCAAAACGCGGTGCGAAAGTGGCGCGTTTTGAGCTTGTAGATCTGCTACTTTTTTTTTTAACATATGAAGACATATGAGGTTTTGGATACCTGAGGTTTCCACCCGAACAGTAATGATATCTAGCTCAACACTATGCTCTGCATTAGCAGCAAAATGAAACGTGCTCTGCGGTTTTTATCAACTTGGTATTTTGTCTTATTTTATTTTAGAAGCGTCTGATATCATGAAGAACATAGGAGAAGCCATCCAGTTCTTGCACGCAATCAACATTGCACACAGAGATGTGAAGGTACGTGTTCAGCATCAAACAATCACACACAGCTTGCATTAGCATCAATATTTGTACACTGAAGGAAGACCTTGTACATTTAGATAGCACGTTATGTGTAGACAGATACAAGTAAGACGCGCAAACGCTGGCAGCGAACGCAGCCCTATTTTTTTTTTGTCTTTTTGAAATTGTTATGTTGTGTATTTAATAATCCGTGTTATTTCAGAATCAGAATCAGAATCAGAATCAGAATCAGAATCAGTTTTATTGTCACATCACAGGTTTACAAGGTAAAGAAGTGGGTGAAATTCGTTTTTGTACATCGTTCCCATCGCAACGTTAGTTTCCATAGAAAGAAGAGGGGGGGCGGGGAGAAGAAGAGGGTGGGGGGCAAGTGGGAAGGAGATCAAAACAAGAGAGCAACAGAAGGCCAGACAAGTTATCTACATATTTACAAAGTACCTGATGGGGAGAGCGTAGAGAGAAAGTGACGTGACTGCCTCCGCCTCTTATTGAAGTTAATGGGGGGGATATGGTTCTCCTATGCACGGAGTTTCAGAGTTCCTACTCATCTATGCAGGCTCCACTCTGACATCTGTCAGCAGGCAATGAGAGCGCGAGTCACATGGGGGCGCGGCTGCACACATGCTGCACACAGAGAGACACACACACAGACAGAGACACACACACACCCCGAGCACGGTGTCATAGTAAGCTGCACTTGGGCGGAGGCGCGGGTTCGCCGCGCCTCCTTCCGCGTTCGCAACCAGTTTCACTTGTTGACCTGGCATCCTATAGTTAGTATAGTTTCAATGTACAGATTATTATTTATTAGGTTCTTGATTTACTTATGATCTTAGATTACTATGTCTATGCATTTGATGTATTACCTCATGTTTACCTTGCTTACTGTAAATCGCTCTGGATTAATGCCTACATTGTACACTTGAAGACCTTGTAGAAATTGATGTTGTACTTTCACAATTTGCGTGCACAGGGGGCACTCCCTGTGCATGCAAATTACAATATACTGAGATGCTCCTCTCTCTCTCTCTCTCGTCTCCTTTTTCTTCTTCTTCTGGCCGGCCTGCCTGCCCGCTGTCTCCCTGCAGCCTGAGAACCTCCTGTATACCTCCAAGAGGCCCAACGCGGTGCTCAAACTCACAGACTTTGGGTTTGCTAAGGAGACCACCACACACAACTCCCTAGCTACTCCGTGCTACACACCCTACTATGTTGGTAAGGATCTGCAAAGCACTGGGACGCACGCACGCACACACACACGCACGCACGCACGCACGCACGCACGCACGCACACGCACACACACACAGTGGTGTAAAATAACTAAGTACATTTACTTAAGTGCTGTACTTAAGTACAATTTTGAGGTATTTGTACTTTACTTGAGTATTTCCAATTTCCAATACTTCTACTCCACTACATCTCAGAGGCAAATATTGTACTTTTACTCCACTACAATTATTTGAAAACTTTAGTTACTAGTTACTTTTCAGATATAAATTATGATATTATAAAACATACATTAACCACTTTAGCCCTATTTTATACCTAGGCTATTCGAAAATAGCAGATCTACAAGCTCACAACGCGTCGCATCGCGACGCGTTGTGAGCTTGTAGATCTGCTATTTTCAAACATTTTAGTACTTTTACTTTTGGTACTTTAAGTACATTTTGATGCCAATACTTTTGTACTTTTACTCAAGTACATCTTGAATTCTGGACTTTTACTTGTAACAGAGTATTTCTATATTGCAGTATTGGTACTTTTACTTAAGTAAAGAATTTGAGTACTTTTTCCACCACACACACACACACACACACACACACACACACACACACACACACACACACACACACACACACACACACACACACACACACACAGTTTTACTTCTCCACACTTATTAACCCATTTAGACCTGAGGCCGATTCTAAAAACGCCTTTTATACGTTTTCTGAAAAACTTCAAATATTTATTCAAAAATGTATGTTGCTAATATACTGTACAATAGCAACAAGAACCCCAAAAGGGTTTCCCGTCTTGAAAGGTATAGTTACAAATAGGGGTTCCCGCCCTGAATGGGTTAAAAAGTAGCTTGTACTGACAAATAGTCGCCCAGACTGGGGTTGAAAATGTGCCTTTTGGCTAACCTTTCAAGTTTATTGTCACATCACAAGTTTACAGGTGTAAAAGAGTGTGAAGTTACAAAATATAGTCATAAAAATTGAGAAGAAAAAAAGTTAGATAATAATACAACAACATCAAATATATATAAAGTGCATGAAAAAAAAAATCTCACAGTCTCTTGTGCAAGTAAAGGTCCTTACACACCGGCGAATATGCGAATATACGCAAAATGGACTCGTTCCGAATAATTAAAAGACGCTTTTTCGCTTCGCGAAACTGATGTGGACGCTTGCATTGACTTTATAAGGTTTTAAAAAAAAAAGTATTAATTCGCATGAAGAATTCGCCCCGGTGTGTAAGGACCTTAAGAGACGCCACCGAGCAGCATGATATCACACGTATAACACGTGTAAGTGTACTTAAGTCATAGTTTCAGTGCAGTAGTAATGGAGTGTATTCATAGTTACATCAAGTGATAATTGATTACTGTGCCCTGTGTCACTGTGTCTGTTCTTCCCCTCCACAGCTCCAGAGGTTTTGGGTCCAGAGAAATATGACAAATCCTGTGACATGTGGTCATTAGGAGTCATCATGTATATCCTGTAAGTCCGTCTTACTTATACTGCTTCAGCCACGTTCACACTGTCACTGTGAAACAAAGTGAAAGTCATTTGGAAAATGAATGTTGCAAAATAAACAAACAAAAAGTTGGGATTTGTGGAGCACAATAACCGGCATTTGAGACCATTCACACAGGACCAAATTTTTTTTTGTTGCAATGTAGCTGCAATATTTACCATACAGTAGAATGCTAGAATGACCAAAACGACAAGTTGAAAAACTGGGGCCCTGGGCTCACACAAATGTTTAGGTTTCTCCCTCCAGGGAGAATGAATGTATACAAGTTATGCCTAAGGTTGACCATTGGGTCACCAAATTCAACTAGACGCGTCGCAATTCAGGGCAATTGCAAAGTGTGGTTGCGCCGACGCGATTCGCGGGTCGGTGCCGCCGGGACCCGAGTAATACGCTGGGAGGAATACCGTCGGAGGCTGCGGCAATTACATTGTCACGTCACTCCTGAGATCACTTGCTTTTCATTTTGAGAGGATTGATCCCCCAAAAATCATGTTTTTGCATAAAACGGTTACGTTTTGGGCATTTGTGGCGCCCTCTATGGGTCAAAGTGGAAATTATTTTGGGGATTCGTTGAGTAAACCACCCTCGACATGTGATTCAAATTTGGGATTGACCGGACGTTTCGTTCGTGATTTGTAGCATTTTTGGTAAAACGGGCCCCTCCCACTAACTTTGGAAGCCATTTACGGACGAACGGTAAGGACTATCAAAATGCCGTTTGGATATGTTTATCGCATGGGCCCAGAGATCATGTGTACCGATTTTTGTTAAATTTGGACAAAATATATGGGAGGAGGAGCTAAAAGTGTGTTTTGAAGAAAATTCAAAATGGCGGAAAATCTATCCTGACGCAAATGGGCGTGGCCTATATGGGGAGATGCGTCATGACCCAAGGAATCTAGGGAAAAAGACATTTTGATTTTACGACCTACGGTTCAAGAGTTATAGGCCAAAACGTAAAGGGGGCTGTTATAGCGCCACCATGTGGCCGATTAGTGTAATTATTTTATCAATAATTTCGGACTAAATTAGGAACCTCCCCTCCAAATCTGGTAACTCTAGCTCTTACGGTTTCTGAGAAAAAAATACTTGAATTTGAGTTTTTGCACTTTTCCATTAAAGTGGATGGGGAAATTTAATGCACTAATAAATCAATATCAATAAAACTATGCAACCAATCTCTTAGCCTTATACAAGCGCACGATTCCCGGTGAGGCCGGTCATTTTGACATATGGCACTAAATTGGGAAAAATAAACTGTGGGAGGAGAGACTATCTAAACTATTGTTTATCTCCATTAATAATAATAAAAAGAATAATAATAAAGTGTGAGGATTACTATAGTCTGGTTGCCCTGTTAGGGCAACCACACTAATTACAATTTACAATTTAGGCATTTTGCACAATGTTCTTAATCCAGAGCGATTTTTAGTAAGCAACACGAGGTAATACATCAAAATCATCCTTGCTGGAAGCTTTTATTGCATTTAACCCATTAGATTTCAATATATCGTGTGTGTAGTTGGACGTTTTGGCTCAGGGTGCGAGAGCAAAGGCCAAAGGTCACCAAAATCAGTTGCGGCATGACCGGCAGCTGGTCATCAAATTATTGGCTTATGAATGCGACAAAAACAAAAAAAATATCTATGAATTCAAGTCTCCATGGGGTGACTAATCGATTTCTTTTTTGGGTGAACTATCCCTTTAATGTCTCTGTCTTATCTGTATCCTGTTCCCAGCTGACCCTCAGGTATTAAAGTCAGTTATGTGGTGTGTTAATGTTATCTAATCCTCATCCTTCACAGGTTGTGTGGATACCCTCCATTCTATTCTAACCATGGTCTAGCCATCTCTCCTGGGATGAAGAAGAGGATTCGGATGGGACAGTATGAGTTTCCCAACCCAGAGTGGTCTGATGTATCAGAGGAGGGTAAGGATTACTTACATACATGTGCATACTATCAGTATTGTGACAGTCAGTTATAAAACTCATTCTCTCTATATCAGTGTGTTCCACCTTTATGTTCCCTTATTCCACTTAAAGGGCAAGACCACTTTGTTAGAGGTTTGGGTTGTGTAGTTGCCATTATGTAACTCCAAAGGTGGACAAGAAATCAAAAATAATTGCTCCATTGATTAGGAATTGATAATTCAAAATATGCTCCTCATTGACTTACATTGTACGGTGAAACAGCTCTCAAAGTCACTCTTTTAGCACGTAAATGGACGGAAACAAAGTTGACTCAGACAATATAGAACATCACCAAAACCAGTACTGTTTTTTTTTTATATAAAAATGTTAGCTTCCTGTTGATTTTGCTATTTTTATTTAAAAGAAAACCCGGACTGGATCCGCGGATCCGGATCCGGATCCGGATCTTCAAATAGTAAAATCAACAGGAAGTTGACATTTTTATTAAAAAAACAAACAATACTGGGTTTGGTGATGTTCTATATTCTCTGAATCAGCTTGGTTTGTGTTCGTTTATGTGCTAAAAGAGTGACTTTGAGAGCTGTTTCACCGTACAATGTAAGTCAATGAGGAGCATATTTTGAATTATCAATTTCTAATCAATGGAGCAATTATTTTTGATTTGTTGTCCACCTTTGGAGTTACACCATGGCAAGGTAAATACACAACCCAAACCTCTAACAAAGTGGTCTAGCCCTTTAACTCAGCGCACTTAAATAACTGTAGCATTATACCTGGGCTGAGTGTCAGCCTGGTAGTGTGAATTTGTTGACATGATTATTTGTATGTGTGGGAATAAGGTAGAGTTTGCATTTAACTCATTGAGTGCCATTCACGTGTTTCACGTGTTTTACCGCTATGGTGCAACGTGCCAATCACGTGTTTCACGTGTTTTTGAAAAAAATAGTAATAGTAATAATAGTTTGTTCAGAACCCAAGATATCATTATCTGAAGATGTGCAGCTCCATCCACTCCTTGTTTAACTTATAACTGAAAAAGGCTGTATCTCACTTCCAAAGCAAATTTTAACTCAGTGAGTTAAAAGAGGCAGGCATGTAATTATGTGTTCCTACAATTGAGTTGTAACAAAACCGTTTTCTCAAACATATGATTAGGGATGATCCGATACCATTTTTTTTGCAAGACCTTGTATTGCACTGTACTTTCCTATGCCTTTTTTTTTGCAAACTGCTAATAAAGTATTCAATCAATCAAACTTACAGTAAAATCCATCTAAAAGTACCACACAACTGACAAATATTGTGACTGAAGTGGTTATAATAACATCGAGGCACACCTGTTGACAATGCGATGTAAATACCAGCGGGAGTTTGGATGTCTGAAATGCGCCGGTTTCTCAGCTGTTTTTTTTTAAACTCTTTAACAAACTTATATCGAATCAGCAGGCATTTATTTGTTTATGTGAGGTATAGCTACGCTGCATGCAGGATGTCGCAACACCACAAACAACAATGGCACGGTGCCATCTGTGGGGGTGTTGCTGCAATAAAATGATGGCTACAATGTTTTGGTATCGGGACCTTTTCCAAGTTCCGAGTACGAGTACATGAGTAGGGTAACGGGCCCGATACCAGTATCGGTATCGGAGCAACCCTACATGTGATGAAATGTGGAAACTCTCCCCTTTGACCGTACATGTGACGTAGTTAAATTCTCCCCTTTGACCATACATGTTTTTACCAGTGTTGCTAAGACACACGGAGCAGCTCCTGCTGCCTACATAATTGTGCACATACTGTATGTTAAACCCACAAAGAATATAGTGCAAATCTAATTAGGGGTTACTTGACAAAGTTAACTTTAACCTTGTGTCTTCACAAAGTGAAAATGAGTCGAGCAGCTCTTAAGGACGAGCTACTCGCTTGCTTACTTTCTAATTGAGAAATGAAACTGCTCAAAGTGTTAAGTCACCAAACCAATCTCCCTTTATCAACATTCACTTCAAGTGATGCAACTGATTTACTGAGAAATCAGTCACCGGGGAGATCTGTGTCTCATCACCTTCCCATCAAGGACCACTCAATATCTTCAATCAAATTAAGGCCAGGAAATGCTTAATCATAATTAATCCCCCGGTGGCTTTTATTCGATCAAAGGGAAGAGATTATTTCAATCTTCCTTTTTTTTTTTTTTTTTTTTTTTTTAATTCACCGAAGTCAGACAAAGGTTATGACCTTTGCAGGGGCCTCCTGAAGGTACTCTTTTAGGGCAGTTTTGAAGTAGGGTAGAGTGGGGTTTTACACTCCTTCACGACTTTTGGTAGGGCATTCCACATTTTGGTGGCATAGCAGGAGAACGAATTCAACCCCTTGTTTGTGCCAAATCTGGGAACATTACAAACACATGCACACATATACCAGCTTGCTTTTGATGTCTCTTTTCTCCACATTTAGTTCTGTTGCTGGTTACAGTTAACTGGTATAGATGTTATGTTTCTTATTGCAGGTGTCTAATAAAATGTGTGATTGTCCCTTTTTATAGCCAAGCAGCTAATAAGGACCCTCCTGAAGACCGAGCCCACCCAGAGAATGACCATCACAGAGTTCATGAACCACCCATGGATCAATGTGAGAACATTACCCTCTCTATCTCTCTGTCTGTGTCTCTCTCGCTCTCTCGCTCTCTCGCTCTCTCTCTCTCTCTCTCTCTCTCTCTCTGTGTCTCTCTCTCTCTCTCTCTGTGTCTCTCTGTGTCTCTCTGTGTCTGTCTCTTTCTCTCTCTCTCTCTCTCTCTCTCTCTCTCTCTCTCTCTCTCTCTCTCTCTCTCTCTCTCTCTCTCTCTCTGTGTCTCTCTCTCTCTCTCTCTGTGTCTCTCTGTGTCTCTCTGTGTCTGTCTCTTTCTCTCTCTCTCTCTCTCTCTCGCCACACAGTGGTTTTGTCTCTTTAAAGAAAAAAAAAAAGGATGTTATATATATGTGTTTTTATATTTTATTGTAGCGTGTATTTTAGTGGGCTCTTGAATGGGTAGGGATGTCCTCATGTCTGTTTGAGTGTAAACGGAAGGTTAATAAAGGCTTGATTAAAGGGCTTTCTCTGTCTCTGTCTGTCTCTCTGTCTGTCTCTCTGAATTGTAGTGCTTGTCATGATTTAAACATGTTTTTTCATGTCTGCTTCCCTCCAGCAGTCGATGGAGGTTCCTCAGACTCCGCTCCACACCAGCCGTGTGCTGAAAGAAGAGAAGGATGCCTGGGAGGACGTCAAGGTCAGATTCCCCTTTCCCTTTCCCTATAGAGCTGTCTAGGACAAGGGTCTTCAACAGGGGGTCCAGGACCACTAGGGGGTCCTCGGAGTTACTACAGGGGGGGCCGCCAAATCTTTGTGATAGGAACTTTTTTTACATTACATTTTTACATGAACCACTTCAACTGGTTTATAGATAGAGGCTGACTATCCAGTGTTTGACCTTTTTTTAAGTATAGTTTGTTGATTACTTTTCATTTCAGAGGTATTAAAAAAGTCCTTAAATTGTCACTTTAGTAATAGCATATACCCTGTATACATTTATACTGTATGTTGGTTTGTTTACTGTTGAAAACAATGTTGCACATTAAATTGCACATTAAATCATCTGGGGACCCCCCTTAAAAACTCATTTAGGGACCCCCCTGGGGGTCCCGACCCCACAGATTGAGAACCACTGGGTTTAGACAATGATTTGTCTAAAACCCAAAACCCTGGAAGAGCAAAGGGTGAACTATTATGACTGAGCAACTTCAGTGGTTTCTAACGTCAGCTGGTCTTTAACCAGTGGTGGAAAAAGTACTCAAATTCTTTACTTAAGTAAAAGTACCAATACTGCATTATAAAAATACTCTGTTACAAGTAAAAGTCCAGAATAAAAAATCTACTCGAGTAAAAGTACAAAAGTATTGGCATCAAAATGTACTTAAAGTATCAAAAGTAAAAGTACTAAATATTTGAAAATAGCAGATCTACAAGCTCACAACGGGTCGCGGTGCGACGCGTTGTGAGCTTGTAGATCTGCTATTTTCAAATAGCCTAGGTATAAAACAGGGCTAAAGTGGTTAATGTATGTTTTATAATATCATAATTTATATCTGAAAAGTAACTAGTAACTAAAGTTTTCAAATAATTGTAGTGGAGTAAAAAGTACAATATTTGCCTCTGAGATGTAGTGGAGTAGAAGTAAAAATATTGGAAATTGGAAATACTCAAGTAAAGTACAAATACCTCAAAATTGTACTTAAGTACAGTACTTAAGTAAATGTACTTAGTTACTTTCCACCACTGGTTTCTAACGTCAGCTGGTCTTTAACAAGCTGTTTGTTTGTGCCCCCCGCAGGAGGAAATGACCAGTGCCCTGGCGACCATGAGGGTGGACTATGAGCAGATCAAGATAAAGACCATCGAGGACTCGACCAATCCACTGCTAATGAAGAGGAGAAAGAAGGCCAACAACGCCCTCGCAGACGCACAGACGCCTGACCACTGAAAGATGATGCACGAGCGCGCACGCACGCACACACACACAAAACCAGTGGTGGAAAAAGTACTCAAATTCTTTACTTAAGTAAAAGTACCAATACTGCAATATAAAAATACTCTGTTACAAGTAAAAGTCCAGAATTAAAAATGTACTTGAGTAAAAGTACAAAAGTATTGGCATCAAAATGTACTCAAAGTACCAAAAGTAAAAGTACTAAATATTTGAAAATAGCAGATCTACAAGCGACGTGCGAGCTTGTAGATCGGCTATTTTCAAATAGCCTATGTATAAAATAGGGTTAAAGTGATTAAGGTATGTTTCATTATATCATAATTTATATCTGAAAAGTAACTAGTAACTAAAGTTTTCAAGTAATTGTAGTGGAGTAAAAGTACAATATTTGCCTCTGAGATGTAGTGGAGTAGAAGTAAAAGTATTGGAAATTGGAAATACTCAAGTAAAGTACAAATACCTCAAAATTGTACTTAAGTACAGTACTTGAGTAAATGTACTTAGTTACTTTCCACCACTGACACACACAAAACACAACAGGTTGTAAAAGAAGAAGCAATAATTGTCGACACGTTGGGAATTTGGGAGGCACATTGCATGTATTTTCTTATCGTTTTATTGTCCTTGGCAAGTTCTAATGTTTTTGTAGGAGTGTTTTATTTTTTATATATAAATATATATAATTATCACCGAACCATTTTAACAAGCCAAACCACTCTGCTATGATAGAGGGGGATGTCTAATTTTGTGTTTTGTCGTTAAACCAGTCAAGAGATTATAAGTTACAGAACAGGGGAGAGAGGGGAGTGAGAGAGAGAGAGAATTAGATCTCTCTCTTCTTCTCCTCTCCTCTCATATCACATTGTACTGAGAGGGTGATGGAGAACGAAAAGCCTTTTGCATTCGCACTAGGTTTTGGTCTTTCAAACCCCTCACTTCTAGCTCTAGACCCGAAAACCTGTGATTGTTTTATTGAAAATCTGATGGCTAACGCCCCCCCCCCCCCCCCCCCACCCGCACCCCCCACCCCCACAAATAAAACATGAATAATGCAAGGGAAAATTTAGGCTGGCAAACCATCCCGGTCGTGTGAATTCACATTTTCATGTGTCTTCTGCAGACCAGGTCTACAGAAGACACATGAAAATGTGAATTCACTCTGCAGAAGACACATTAAAATATAAATGAACTCTGCTGAAGACACATGAAAATGTGAATTCACTCTGCAGAAGACACATTAAAATATAAATGAACTCTGCTGAAGACACATGAAAATGTGAATTCACTCTGCAGAAGACACATTAAAATATAAATGAACTCTGCTGAAGACACATGAAAATGTGAATTCACTCTGCAGAAGACGCATTAAAATATAAATGAACTCTGCTGAAGACGCATGAAAATGTGAATTCACGCGACCGGGATGGTTCACCAGTCTAAGGGAAAAATGTTTCTTCTACATGAGTGCAGAGTATTTTTGAAATGACAAGTGGAATGTAAGTAAAGCACTCTGTCTCTATCTGGCCCTGGAGGAGCAGGAAGGTTAGGAGACTTCCTGAGCTCATTCTTTCGTTCCAGGGGGGGGGGGGGGGGGGTCAGGGAGCGTCTGTAAAGGTTCAGCTTATTAAGTGAATGTAAAGCCCGAGGGCCTTGTTATGCAGCCACTCGATTGGCCGTAGCCTCGTTGCTGAGCGCCTTAGTCTCGCCGTCTCTCTCTCTCTCTCTCTCTCTCTCTCTCTCTCTCTCTCTCTCTCTCTGCAACAGTAAGTAATACTAGGGCTGGGCAATATGACTTTAAAAATATATTTTTTTTTACCTCGATTACAACTAATAATCAAACGATTGTTTTCATAAATGCACCAACATTTGGAAATAGCAGCTCTACAAGATCACAACGCATTGAGAGCTTGTAGATCGGCTATTTTAGCTATTTTTGCATTCCACCATTGTACAATTAAGTATAATTCAGGGTCAGGTGGTTAATCAGACTAATCAATTTAGTCGATTTGTTGATATATAAGAAGACCGTTTTTTAATATATATATGTATGTATATATATATATATATATAAAAATAAAACTGCTTCTTGATTATTTGATCAATTTAACGCGAGCAAGATTAAGTCTAGTCATTGATTCTAAATATCGAACTTTCGATATATCTTGGGTTAATTGCCCAGCCCTATGTAATACACACCTGGTCAATGGTCCAGGTACAAGTTGTAACGGCAGAGAGAATGGAGCCGTGCAGCCAAAAAGCTCCTGCAGGTAGCAGGAGAGAGAGAGGTTCCTCCAGCATTGTAGCATACAGGCCTTGTTCACTGTTGCCGTGATGCAAAGCAACGGTGGACTTTTAACCTCCACACAGTCAAATCCTGAGTGTTAACCACTTAAACCCTATATATATATATATATATATATATATATATATATATATATATATATATATATATATACTTAGTTGACCAGGGTCCCCCCCGGGGCTCCCTATACTTGTTCTGCTCGTATTTCCCTACTACGCCAAATGACTTTGCCGAAAATAGCACGACGCATTGTAAGCTTGTAGATTTGATATTTTGTAGATCTCCTACTTCCACGTATTGGCGCCAGAATAGGGACGCAAGGGTTCTAAGTGATTAAAAGGGAACCTGAATCCTGATTTTGGGTGAATTTCGTTGGGAAAAAAAAACACAGAAAAGACGCAGGGAATGTTTTCCAACACTTTATATTGTATATGATCTCACATTAGAACAATGACATTTAGATTCAAAATCGGTTAAATTTCCTTTTAATTTAACTTTGATAGTGTTATCAATGGATACATTAACACTGAGGATTTTCACTGTTTGTTCACATGTTGGTTCAAGCTTTTTACCAATTTGATGCTTTAGAATTGTCTCCACACACAGTGTTTCAGGTTAATGCTATGCAGAACGCCATCATCAGCGTAAATTACTATTAGGATATTTTTTTATGATTGATTTCTGTTTGCAAAAGTGTTGGTAGAGATACTGTGTAGCAAAACAATAGGACGAGTATATATGTGTGTGTCTGTCTGTGTAGCAGCACCTATAGGGTGACACCATGACCCACCCTGGTTACTGTTAGTTGCACGGTAGCACAAATAGTCAGGTGGCTTAGCAGAATTAATGTTACAAAGTGGATAAAAGTGCAACATTTTTCATGAGGCTTCTTTATGACCTGCTGATGGATTCTAGCGTCGGGCCCCCAAAAAAAATCTAATGAAAAAAAACTGTCCGATTCACTTTTTGGCCTTTAACTTTTGCACCGTAGGTGAAAATAAAAACTTTTTTCCCTGGACCAAAGACAGGGTGTGTGCCGATTTGTGTAAGTTTTGCACAAAATCTGAATGAGTTGTAGCAAAATATGGGTTTTGAAGATAACGCAAAATGGTGGAAAATCTTGAAAGCAGAAATGGGCAGGGCCTTTCTGGGAAATTGCATTATGATCCAAGGAATCCACGGGAAAAAAATATGGTATGACTCACGGTTCAAAAGTTGTAGGCCAAAATGTTTATCAGCCTTGGCTAGAATCCATCAGTAGGTCCTAAGGAAGCCTCATGCAAAATTTTGCGCTTTTATCCGCTTCGTAGCGGTAAAAAATGGCATAGCCACTGGACTAAAACTGTAACTCAAAAAGAAGCTCAGAGGAGCTCAAAGGGACTGCAAACTAATGTGGTCTGATACTTTCTGGTCTCCAGCCTTTTGTAGAGAATAGCCAACTCCACATGTCCTGGAGGATTTATTATAGGAAATCAGAGAGTAGCAGCAGCTCCACACTTCCTGGTGGGATTCCTAGGAAGTAAGTTGAGTACTTGAGAACTGCTCTCCACACTTCCTGAAGGTTTCATAGGAAGTTAGAAAGTACTGCTCTCTCCATCACGGTGCAAAGTTCTGACATACCACCAGCACGCTACTACTGTATTATTACATTCTGAACGGTTGTAAATGTTTATAGTTCTCGTCCTTTCCGTCGACACCTTTCACACAAACGGGAAACCGCCCAGCTCGACCTGGGGGATCACTCACAGGAAATTATTCTTTGTCTTCTTTTTTTTGTTGTTTTTTTTCATTGAGTTGAGTTTAATTCCACACAGTTTTGTAAGAAATCACGCCTTTTGTTTTCCTATCCCATGTTCCCCATCAAATCCCTCACCATAAAGAGAATGTTCATGGAATGTTTCTGTGACACTGTTATTTGTAATGTTGTTTCCTATTCAGAGGGGGAAGCACAGTTCAATTTAACTCTGTGCAGAGTTAAATTTAACACTGCGGATTCTGCTGAATCCTTTTCTTTTTTTTCTTTCTTTCATTAGTTTGTTGAAGTCCAACTGCTGTACTTTTTGTCTGCTTCAGCTTTGGATTAAAACAACATGTAAAACACATCTTGCAGTGTCCATTTCCTTTCCTCAGTACATAGTCATTTTCATTGAAGAAGGCCAAAACGTTTTGACAGGATTAAATCTTTAAATGATTAACTGATGTAACTTGATATCCAGTGGTTATCAGTGATACAGTATATCGCGTCGTTGATTTTACAGTGGGGTCCATGAGATATTAATGTTATTACTGAGATATTAAATCACTGCAAATCACTTGATACATATTGTGTAGCTACCAGGTTGGTACTTAATTGGGATATGAGTGTAGGACAATTAGGGCTAAGACGCATTCTTGTCGACACAGGCTTCATTCTATTTTTAATGAACCTGGACCTCCTTCCTCCTTCAAGGATAGGCAACTGTTATGGACTGTGGTGTCACTAAGGAACAAGAACTGCTGACGATAGACACTCTTAACTCATTCACTGCCACAATTATTGCTGGCCGCGTTTGCCCACTGCCAGAGATTTTTCATTGAAAAAAAAAAGTACTCAGGAGCCGAGATACAGAATTTTTAAGTTTTAAGTTAACAAGGAAGTGGATGGGAGTGTAGATATTTAAACAATCATATCTCCTTGGTCTTTGGGTCAAATTTGAAAAAAAAACTAAAAAATATATATATATATATATTTTTTTTAAATTAAAATTATGTTTTTTACGTCAGTGGCAGGATTGGTAAACGGGACAAATTACGTTTTTTACGTCAGTGGCAGTGAATGAGTTAATTGTGGCAAACGACAAACGAAACTGCAACTCACTCAAAACTTGACCACGAAGTGGAGGGGCCGCTCCCTCCCAACTACTCCCCTCACTTGTTGATTTTCTCCCCAAAATACACATGTAGCTGCAATCCGTAAGTTTCATGTCGTAACCCGGGATTCCGACCCAGGTCTCCCTCGTCGTGGGAGACCACAAATTTCCATTGCGCTCATACTATCTCCCAGTGGTGGAAAGTAACTAAGTACATTTACTTAAGTACTGTACTTAAGTACAATTTTGAGGTATTTGTACTTTACTTGAGTATTTCCAATTTCCAATATTTTTTACTTCTACTCCACTACATCTCAGAGGCAAATATTGTACTTTTACTCCACTACAATTATTTGAAAACTTTAGTTACTAGTTACTTTTCAGATATAAATTATGATATTATAAAACATACATTAACCACTTTAGCCCTGTTTTATACCTAGGCTATTTGAAAATAGCAGATCTACAAGCTCACAACGCGTCGCACCGCGACGCGTTGTGAGCTTGTAGATCGGCTATTTTCAAATATTTAGTACTTTTACTTTTGGTACTTGAAGTACATTTTGATGCCAATACTTTTGTACTTTTACTCGAGTACATTTTTTATTCTGGACTTTTACTTGTAACAGAGTATTTTTATATTGCAGTATTGGTACTTTTACTTAAGTAAAGAATTTGAGTACTTTTTCCACCACTGCTATCTCCCCACATGGCCTGGGGAGATATTATGCATATCAGTTTCACTACAGTTTTACTACTTGTCAACCGTGTAGATTGTTGTCCCACCCGACACCATAGTCTTCATTTCTCAATAGAAGAGGTATAGGGAGACCACTAGGGATGCACAATATTGACATTTTGGGTGATGGACAAATCGGCCGATAACCGATCTTGCAAAAACAAGTTTCCAGTAAGGTTAACCTTAAACCTGTTATAGGCTACAGTAACTGTGATTCTATCCTATATTAAAACCGTTGGTCCGATCTGCACGAAACGTGGCACCAACACTGGTCAGGGGTCTGCCATCAGAATAGCCACGTGTGCCCCCCAGGGGCCCCAGGCACACTGTTGTTCCAATCCGTTCCAAACGCACAAACGCTGTTCAGGGGTCTGCCATGAATAGTCACATCAGGGGCCACATCAGGGACCACAGGCCCACCGTTATTCCAATCCTCAACACAGAGGCGTAGCCACGGGTGGGCATAGGTAGGCCTGTGCCCACCCAAAAAAAAAAGTGCATATATATAAAAATGTTTTTTTATTAATCAATATAATTACATAGTGTGCCCATTTAAAGAATAACTCTTATGTTGTTATTGTCATCTGGAAAACGGAATTCTTCATAATGGATTAACAGTTAATAAATACATAAATAATATAATTAATATATAATAATTCAATGTAATTAATATAAATTTCATGGATTTTTTTATTTAGATTTCATAGATTTCTATGCATTTCAGGAGTTTGGGGGGCTGGCTCCCCCAAAATAATTAAATAACCCTAACAACCCTAACCCTAAAACCGAATTAAAGTATCAAAAAAACTCCCCAAAAAAAAAGAATTAAATAACCCTAACAACCCTAACCCTAAAACTGAATTAAAGTATCAAAAAAACTCCCCAAAAAAAAGAATTAAATAACCCTAACAACCCTAACCCTAAAACCGAAATAAAGTATAAAAAAAAACTCCCAAATCCGCACAAAACCACAAAATCGGCTGCGCGCGTGAGTGCCCACCCGCAAATGCCCAGGCCCAGCTGCTGCCAGCGTTCTGGCTACGCCCCTGCCTCAACAAACATGGCACAAATGTTGTTCAGGGATCTTCCATGACAATAGTCACCAAAAAACTAAATTGCACACACATGGGGCACTATACAGCATTGTCTAACATTTCAAATGGCCATAACTCGGTGACCATTGCTCTGATCAGCACAATATAGGGCTGGATTTGAAGGCCTGAAAGTCTAGTAAATATATACTCGACTAATATCAGCTAAAAATATCAGCAATATTTTGATATAGGTATGATCCCGATATTGCATTTTTAATTAAATATCACCCGATACCAATATGATGAATGATTATTTGAGTATCCCTAGAGACCACCTTCAACCACTGCAAATGTTGTAGTTATATTGTATTAACATACTCCATCATACTGATGCCTGATCAGCAATGCCTGATCAGCGAGTCCCCGGTTAGATTCCCACCTGTAAGTCGCAATGGATAAGAGCGTCTCCTAAATTGTGAATTGTAATAATAATAATGATAATGCTTTATTCATTAAAGTATAAGTTCCAACTGATTCAATGGATATAAATCAATTCATTATAGGAAACAATTTCCCCCAGCACATTCCCCATAAGCAAACATTAACACAATATTAGAACATTAAGTTCTAGGTCTCCTCAGCCACTAGCTTCTGGGATGCTGCACACTACAGCCCCCACCTAAGGGGGCTTCATTGTCCAAGTAACCCTTCTTACCCCAGCACTAAGTCCTGGAGGTGCCGAGGCGGATGCCTTTTGCGTTTTGCAGGCCTAAGAGGCTCTGGTGTCCCCGGGGAGGGAGTGTGCTGGCAAGTGGCCGGTGAAGGGCCAGCCAGTCTTGTATGTACGACCAACCTTACATCCGCCCAGTGGTGGAAAAAGTACTCAAATTCTTTACTTAAGTAAAAGTACCAATACTGCAATATAAAAATACTCTGTTACAAGTAAAAGTCCAGAATAAAAAATGTACTCGAGTAAAAGTACAAAAGTATTGGCATCAAAATGTACTTCAAGTACCAAAAGTAAAAGTACTAAATATTTGAAAATAGCCGATCTACAAGCTCACAACGCGTCGCGGTGCGACGCGTTGTGAGCTTGTAGATCTGCTATTTTCAAATAGCCTAGGTATAAAACAGGGCTAAAGTGGTTAATGTATGTTTTATAATATCATAATTTATATCTGAAAAGTAACTAGTAACTAAAGTTTTCAAATAATTGTAGTGGAGTAAAAGTACAATATTTGCCTCTGAGATGTAGTGGAGTAGAAGTAAAAGTATTGGAAATTGGAAATACTCAAGTAAAGTACAAATAGCTCAAAATTGTACTTAAGTACAGTACTTAAGTAAATGTACTTAATTACTTTCCACCACTGCCCGCAGCTTTGGTGAGACCCCTTACCTACGGGAGAGGTCAAACACTCACACGTAACCCAGGCCCTCCGACACACAAAGTCCTTTCCCGAGCAACAGGAGTCTTAAAGGCCCGTTTCTGGCAGAGCTCAGCTTCAGCGAGCGATTCCCGGGTCAATTTGGGTGCTTTGTCTGAATCTCTCGTAACTGTGGAAAAGAATCAAGCTCGGCCTCCCTCCCATCCCATAGTTCCTAGTCTCTCCCGAACAGAAGAGCTCTGGTGTGAGTCTGGCGGCGCTGCCAGCAGTGAAGCTGAGAGGCGTGGCTCCGGAAAATCCAGTAACTGTTGAAATTGAGGAATACTCGAGGCTTGGACGGCGGCTGCGGCGGGCCATAGAACTCTATTGTCCACAGTGTGGATCCGCGTGAGTCACTGTGAGTCATCGCTGTCTGTTGAGCGCTCTTGTCTTGCTGCCACTCTCTATAATCCAGTACCGTCGCCCGGCAGCGAGTGTCTGCACGCTGGCGTCTGACTTCCTCTCTGCCCCTTCCTCATGAAGCTGGTTGGCGGTGGCGATTGACGACGCAGCATTTCTGCCAACTTTCTACTGAACAGTGGGCTGACGGGGCTCTCGTGACGATACACAAACAAAAACTCCAGCTTACTCAAAGCTTGACCAGAGAAGGGAGGGGTTGCTCTCTACAACTATTCCTACCACTCGCAGGTTCTCCCCAAATACGCACACGCAATACATTAATCACAATAAAAACATAATTTCCCCCCAAAGCATTTCCTTGGAAAATAAGGAATATCAACCTCACCCCCTGAGCCATGCTGGAAAGTCTTCTCGGACAGCCACTAACCACCCAGGACGCTACAGTACATTATTGGGTGTTGCTGTGAATACAAGAACGCTCGCAACAAAACACGCTCGCCTTGGGTCAAATCCGGCGATTTTGCCACCAGGTAATCCTAAACTTCACCTCAGTAAAACTATGCCTAAACCTAACCTTATTCCTAAACGTAACATCAGTAAAACTATTCCTAAACCTAACCTTATTCCTAAACTTAACCTCAGTAAAACTATGCCTAAACCTAACCTTATTCCTAAACGTAACATCAGTAAAACTATTCCTAAACCTAACCTTATTCCTAAACTTAACCTCAGTAAAACTATGCCTAAACCTAACCTTATTCCTAACCTTAACCTCAGTAAAACTATGCCTAACCCTAACCTTATTCCTAAACTTTAACCTCAGTAAAACTATGCCTGAGCCTAACCCTAACTTTATTCCTAAACTTTAACCTCAGTAAAACTATGCCTAACCCTAACTTTATTCCTTAATTTAACCTCAGTAAAACTATGCCTAACCCTAACCTTAATCCTAATCTTAACCTCAGCAAAACAAATACAAGAAGCACTGGGGGAGTGCGGGCCTTGGGGAAAACAATGGGGGCGAGTGTGTTTTAGAGTCTTCCGGTTAACTTACAATGAATTGGTGTAACTGGTATAGGCACAGGATTTGAGGCTTCCCCATGGGAAAACAAGCATCTATACCAAAGGGGGAATCCCCTCCTTGGCCAAGGGAGAGGTATTTAGGCTGTTGGGCTACATGAACTACATGAACTACTACATAAAAGCAGGTGACGACATGGCATTTCTACCAACTTTCTACTGAACAGTGGGCTCAATAAGGAACAACAACTGCTGATGATAGACATAGTTTTTTTTATTTGTGATGATACACAAACAAAACTCCAGCTTACTCAAAGCTTGACCAGCGGGAGGGGTTGCTCTCTACAACTACTCATACCACTTGAGGTTCCTCCCCAAATACACACACACAATTACATTAATCACAATAAAAACATAATTCCCCCCCAAAGCATTTCTTCAGCATTTTCAGAATTTCCTCTGTAAAACAAATACAAGAATTCAAGAACTGCTGGGGGGGGGGGGGGAGACATTGCAAGCATCTATACCTTTTAGGTATAGATGGGGAATCCCCTCGTTGGCCAAATAAGGGAGAGGTATTTAGGCTATCGGGCTACATGTAGGGGCTACCTGAACACGCTGTATACATAAAAGTAGTTAAAGCTTTGAGTCATCACAATTTATTTGTGAATAATGATTCCCCCCAAACCGTTGCTTCCTACACATGTTGAGTGGGGTATTTCTCCACAGGTGCACGATTCACCAACCTTCCAGCTCTTAGTATGGTGAAACCTATACAGTCATATCTTCATAACGTGTCTTTTGTTTGTTGTTGTGTGTGTGTGTGAAAAGGGGGTGTAAAGGGGGATACCGGGAGTCCCTGTTGATTAGACTGTCTTGATCCAACTCTGTGTGTGTGTGTGTGTGTGTGTGTGTGTGCGCGAAGCGCGTGGGTGGAGAATTCTCAAGAGCGATGATGGCACGATTCTTTTGAAGTGGCATGCCAGCCTTACCATCAAAGACACACCTCATATCCTCTCAGATTACATCTAACAGAAGAACCTAGAATTGACCTCCTCGCGGTAGTATTACGCGACAATAAGACAGACAGCGTAGTAATACAGAGATATCATCATCATCACACTACATCAGGAAGAAACCTGCCAATATGCCAACTTTCACAACATGACATCTTGATTTCCTCCCCGGGCATGGCGAAAAAAATAAATAAATATATATATATATTTTTTTCTTCTTTTATTCTCTTGCAAAATGGTTTTCTTTATCTGTTTTATTATGTACTGTAGCACTTTGAGGTTTGTTTCAAATGTAAAGTGCAATACAAATAAAATGTATTATTATTATTATTATTATTTGTATGGCACATTTATTTGTATGGCACGTTTCATACACAACGGCAATTCCAAGTGCGAATACACTTTGTTGGGAGTATTGTATTGTGTATAGCATTGGTTCTCAAAGTGGGGTCCGGGGACCCCCAGGGGTCCTTGAGGGGGTTCCAGGGGGTCCCCAGATACATGATGGATAGTTAGGAACCAAATGGACCCTTAAGTTGCTGTAACTCTGAGAGTGTACAAATGGAACCAAATGGACCCTTAAGTTGCTGTAACTCTGAGAGTGTACAAATGGAACCAAATGGACCCTTAAGTTGCTGTAACTCTGAGAGTGTACAAATGGAACCAAATGGACCCTTATGTTGCTGTAACTCTGAGAGTGTACAAATGGAACCAAATGGACCCTTAAGTTGCTGTAACTCTGAGTGTGTACAAATGGAACCAAATGGACCCTTATGTTGCTGTAACTCTGAGAGTGTACAAATGGAACCAAATGGACCCTTAAGTTGCTGTAACTCTGAGAGTGTACAAATGGAACCAAATGGACCCTTAAGTTGCTGTAACTCAGAGTGTACAAATGGAATATATATACATAATAATAATATATATATATATATATATATATATATATATATATATATATATATATATATATATATATATATATGTGTATAATATATACATCGGCCATTTTCAAACAATCTTGATATTCTTTGAAAATGTTTGAATATTTTTGACAACGCCACAAATCTTGTAAGGGGGTCCCTGGCACACAATCTTTTCAGATGTGGGTCCGCGGCCAAATACATATCATTTTGGGGGTCCTTGACATGAAAGAGTTTGAGAACCACTGGTGTATATTATCATTAAAGGAGCACTTCACCCGTTTTCAATCTTATCCTCATACAATTAATAATCATACTCATTAATGGTTATTATGGCACAATTTCTGCCTATTCTCTCCGTGTGTTAATTGGTAGGCAGTTCAGAAACATGCCTACCAATGACATGATCAACCGGGATTCCAAGCTAATACCAACTACAGGCTTTTTCTTCCAGCTGGAAAGTTAATAATAATAACAATAACAATAATTACTGTACAGTACATACACTACAATACTACCGAGTTCTTCTAGTGCAGCGGTCTTCAACGTTTTCAGGCCAAGGACCCCCTAGCTGAGAGAGAGATGAAGCAGGGACCCCCTCTATATCTTATTTCCCTCACACCCTATAACTCTTTGCCAAAAATAGCCGATCTGCAAGCTCACAACGCCTCGCAACGCGAGGCGTTGTGAGCTTGTAGATCTGCTATTTTTGGCTAAAGTTCTCCTCAGAAAAGGGATACTAGTGTTCAAAGTGGTTAATGGGAAAACAAATCATATCACACAAAGATTTGGGGGACCCCCTGTAGTAACTCTGAGGACCCCCTAGGGGTCCCAGACCCCCTGTTGAAGACCCCTGTTCTAGTGTCCCCTGAATACTTTACAGTTCTGTGTTCTTGAGTCTCTAAATTAACGATACAGAATTGCAGGGTTAAAATCCCAAACATTGTCATGTTGAGGATATGACTGGTTTTGTTGCATAATATCTGTCTCTATGTAGTAATTGCCCAGTGTCAGTGTGGTCACTTTTGATTGTGTGAACACTCTCCCTTAGTGTCCACACAGACTGCATCCTGCTTCTGTGGAACACAGGACGTGAACCGCTTGGGGTCAGGGAAGGACACGTACTACTGAACTACGCACCCGCTTTTGCCACCGTGTGGTTGAAGGACAGCGGACGGACGCGCGCTTTATGAGAAACGACAAAAATAAAACCTGCCGAAAACAGTTGCGTGCATTAGCGCTTATGAGGATAAAGGCATTTGCCAGTCTAAATACAGTATGTCTAGTTTGCTAATTTACAACTACTGCTGCTACTTTTGTTTTTCTAAATATAAACTTTCACGAAAGCCTAAGTACAAATATCATTTATGAAAAGGCTACTACAGAGAGCGATGCAACGTGTTGTGAGCTTGTAGATCTGCTATTTTCAAAAGATATTTATACATTTTGAAAACCTGAAATGGGACATTCTGCATAATGAGTACTTTTACTTGTGGTACTTTAAAGTAATACTAGGTAACGTTTTCAACAAAATTAAAGTTAAATTGTATATCTTTTGCGAGTGGCAAAAGTTTCACAACACCCACTCCGTGAATTTCACCCCCGGAAGCCTTTTATTTATATATTTTCTATTGAACGTGTACGGGGGGGACTTTCCCGGGAAAATGACGTTCCTGGCCAACGTCATGACGTCGTGGCCGACGTCCTCAGGAACTACCGCAACGGTTTCCTGTTTGGCCAGGAACTACCGCGCTATTAACAAAAAGGAACCTCACGCTGATTTTAAGATAATGTAGGATTGGGAGATCGAAAAAGAACAGAAAAAGAAAGCACAGCTCATGGTAACTAATGCTCCACTGGCTAAGAGAAACGATCCGTAGATAGTATAAAACAATTAAAAGATCGCTTTTTGAAACGCTTCCGGCTTCCGGTGAAAACGAATGGAATTCTGGGTAATCGAGGACTAGGGAAATTGTATGCAGTGACGGTAGTGACCAGCAGAGGTTGCTAAAAATCGTTATTTGTGATTTTGCATTGTACAACTTTAAGTATATTTTGATATTATTATATTATATATTTTTTGTACTTTTACTGAAGTACATTTTGAATACAGGACTTTTTACTTGTAACAGAGTATATATACATTGCCGTATTGATACTTTTACTTAAGTAAAACATATGGGTACTTCTTCCATCACTGGTCCTTACAGAGGACAGACTACACATCACACTCCATCACAGCAGAAGACCGAATGGATGCCGGGCAGATGAGATACATAGTTATCTGTGAGAATGTGTGTGTGTTGGTCCAAAACTGGCGTCATCAGCATCGACAATGTTCACTCCATTACATCCCACCATACTCTCCTCCCTCAAGGGAAGGTTTACCTCCAGCACTATAATAATGATGATGATAATAATAATAATAACACATTTTATTTATATTGCACTTTACATTTGAAACAAATTTCAAAGTGCTGCAGTACAGAATAAAAACATTTGCATAAAAGCAACACATCTAAAAAAAAACAATTAAAAACATGGGGGCAAAAAAGCCTAGGGGGTAAAACCAGTGATTCAGGGAATTCCTAACCTCACTCCGTCAAATGGAAGAAGCTTGCGACACACATTTTGTTTCACAGCGTACTTGCATCTGAGACTCCGGGCGCAGAATTGATGACAGACGGAGTTTCATTTTTTCAAGCTACTAGGCAGGTGATTGGATGATCCCGCCCCTAGCAGCCGCTGATTGGTTCGTATGCGCAGCGGTTCGGGCAGCTTTACTCTGTGAGGAATCCCAGACCCTCCTTCCTGAAACCAAATGCAAATGAGATTTCCGGAGGGAGGGGGGTTTACCAGGCTAGGGAATTCCACCATTGAATACAATACATGTGCTTTACTCTTTAACAATATCTCTGAAAAAAAATTATCATTAGAAGGGTAGACATGCTAAGTGTTTTAGATCGATTACAGTGGGGTTTATTGGTTCAAACAGAATCAGATCGTCATCGTATGAACAATTATGTGTGACTTAAGGTGGCACTTAAGGTTGGGTACTTTGTAAATGATTTGTAGTTTTGAATGAAGTGTTTCATTTTAGTAAAGATCTGATGCCCTTTTATCACAATTGTGCTTAAGCAATCGGGAAAAAAACAAAACTGTAACCCTCTCAGAGTTAAATGAATTCCTCAGGATTCCGTAGTCGTGGTGCTTGCCGTATCTTTCTAGGAAGGATAGTAGTAGCACGAAGAGATGTATGTAAATGAACTGACTTTTGTAGCACATGGTGATGCATACGTGGATGTTTTGCTATGCATCAAGGCTATACGTCATCTTTGTTTTGACAAGACGTGGACCTAAGCTGAATTGGCATCAACATTACGCTTGTGGTTGGAAGCTTCCCTTATGCAGAGAGCAGGATGTGACAATGGCAGTGACAATGACTTTAATGGCAAGCAAACACTTGCCATGAGGTATAATATAATTATGTAAAACAGAGTAAAATACCCATTGATCCATGTGTAACTCTGACATGGTACACACACAGAACCTGGTTCTGCTTGAGGTTTCTTCCCATCAAAGGGGGGTTTTTGCACGCCAATGTCACCGAGCACTTGCTCATGGAGGCATGTTTTGGTACATGTCTGTAGACTAACTCTGGAAACCGCCCTACAGCATGCAAGGTGTCTTGAGATAACTTGTTATGATTGTACAGTTTTGTTAGAATTTTCATGGGTTAAAGATCTGTGTGTGTAGGGGTGGGTGACCTCTTTTGTGTTCTTAGTTTGTCCTCTGTTTTTGTTGTGGTTATGGTAGGTTAGATATTTGTATTTTTGGTTTCCTTTATTAGGTAAGAACAGGTTTGTTTTGTAGTTAGGCTTTTGTGATCCCACCCTGAGGTAACGTGTACAGTGTCATGACTTTAAATCCTTATTTCTTGGGATTATAAACCTGTGTGGTCTGGCCGTTTGGGGACTGGGAAGGAGGGAGTCCGCTTTTTTGTTGCGCCTCAGGTTCCCCTAGGCCAGGGGTGGGCAACTTTGATGATGGAGAGGGACACTATTTTTCCACACTCACTCCAGAGGACCACATTGCATACTGTCGGGCAGACACCTCTTATCTCCGTATTTTAACTTTTTTTTTCGTAAATGAATGCCGTACTTCGCAATTCTACAGTATGTCTCACAAAAGTAGCAAAAATAGCTGATCTACAAGCACAAAACGCGTCATAGTGCGATGCGTTTTGAGCTTCTAGATCTACTATTTTTGCTCTTCTTGAATTAGAATCCTGAAAAGTAACATTTTTATTTCATTGTCTCCGCCAGGCCGAAAGGCATGGCGAGAGAGTATGTTTTACCCTCCGTCCGTCCGTCCGTGTGTCCGTGTGTGTGTGTGTGTGTGTGTGTGTCCGTCTGTCACCAGCTAATCTCCGCCACCGTTGGCTTGATCGCAGCGAAACTGTGCACACACACTCCCTGGATGCCAATTCCGAACTTCTGCCCCAAATTTTTCACATGGGCCTTTTATAGCACCACCAGGAAGCCGATTTGTGCAAAACATATTTTTTGACAGTACTCCTACAGATTTTGTCCAAAAATCTCGCAAATCGGTACACAGTATCTCTATAGTCATTAAACAAAACTTGTCTTTCAGATTTTTCATATTCCATCCTGATTGGCTAAAAATGGCTTCCAAAGTTTGCAGCAGTGCTCCATTTTCAACAAAATGCCTCAAATCATGAACACAGCATGCAATTTCGGTGAAATTTTTCACGCATATTTCCACTATGCCGAGGAAGAAATGCTACTTGAAAATTTTCAAATCAGCCTCATGGTGGCGCTATAACAGGCCGATTCATGTTTTTACCTATAACTGCACCGATCTGTGTAAAACTTTGTATGCGCACTCCCTAGAGGTCAAGGAAAAACCTTTGCCCTGCATTTTTCCCATCTGCCTTTTATAGCGCCACCAGGAGGCCGACTTATGTAAAACACATTTCTTTATATTACTTTATATTACGCAAATCGGTACACATGATCTCCATAGTCATGTGATCAAGACGGATGTGTTTGATTTTTCATATTCCATCCTCATTGGCTAAGATTGACATCTAAAGTTTGCAGTAGTGGCTTGTTTTGAACAAAATTCCGCAAATCATGAACGCACTGTCCGATTGCGGTCAAACTTTGCACGCACATTCACACTATGTTGAGGAACAAATGCCACCCTTTTAACATTGGCCTGTTATAGCGCCACCAGCAGGTCTAATTTAGCAAAAAAGAAAGTTGCACAAAATGCCTCAAACCATGAATGCAGTGTCCGATTGCCGTGCAAGGCCTAAGAACAAATGGTACCCTTTAAACATTGGCCTATTATAGCGCCACCAGGAGGCCACAATAACCTACCTGACCTGGCGGAGACCTGTGCTCCGAGGAGCACTTTTTCTAGTTTCAAATGCATTTAGGCATACTTATGTAAAAGACAATAGAATTGTAATTCTAGTCATTAAGCTACTAATAAAGACTGAAGTAGTTAAAGCGGGTCATGTTTGCATGTTTGGAATTGTAACAGCTGAAATCAATAATATATTGGGCCGCATTAAGTGAAGGTGGGGGCCCCTCAGATGTGGCCCCGGCCCTAGGCTGTGGCGTAACAGGCACCATATAAATAAAATTGATGGATGTATCTTCCTCTCAGCGCTGAGCATCTTCTCTACATCCTCGCCCAAAAGGGGAAAACACGAAACGTTATCTGCGGTCATCTTTATAGAAAATGTGTTTACCAATAATAACACTTACAATAACACCTTGCTTTCACTTGCACACTTAGTTGCCACCAGGGTATTTTGTGATACATACTGATGTCACGCTGCATGGAAATGAACGACACCCAGTTTCCCAACTGATGCATGAAGATGCACTCTCCTCTTGTTCAGGGTGTTGTTGAGAAAGTCATAGGAGAGAATGTCGCAGGAGTTTTCAAGCCAGTTTCTAAGCATTTACATTAAATGTAATGACGGTAATGAAGATGATGCATATAATGCAGTTTCTTGAGCAGAAGTAATTACACATTACATGATGACGGCATGACACACTCTTATCTGGTTAGTACCCTGGTTAGTAGACAATAGACTGTCTCTACATCTTGGCAAAACAGAGTCGATTCTCTTTGCGTCTAAAAGTCCCCTGTGTTCAGGGTTGTAGTTGGTGACTTTGATGTTTCGGCCAAGGATTCAATCAAGTGCCTTGGCTGTATATTGGACAATAACCAATATACGGTTGGTATGCGGTCAGGTTTAGGCCTGGCTCAGGGAAGAGGACGCCCCTGCCATGCATAGTCCACCAGACCACCACCCCCGGAACACACCTTCTCCCTGCTCATTTTAATAGCCTCAAGTGGCTCAGGGTAGATGAGAGAGTTTCATTAATACAACTGTGTATGGTCCACAGGATACGCAATGGAAATAAGCTTTTATCAATATCACCACCATCAGGTTACTGGAATGCTGATTCAAAAACACTATTCAAGAAAAGGAATTGTCAATCCTAATGTTTTTCTTATCTGTACCTATTTGGTGTTTGTTTAGCTGAACCAGTGCTTTGCAAACATTTTCATGTCAATCAGATCACCTGGACCTACTTGGAATGCTTTTTTTTTTTTTCATCTGCAGGAATCTCTTTTATCAAAATGTGTAGAGCTACAAGCTCCCAATGTGATGAATTTTGGAGCTTGTAGATCTGAGGTTTTTGGTGAATTTTATCCATAAAAAGCAACTCTTTTGCTCTCCTACAAAGGCGACAGGTGCGTAGGAGAAGACCAAACAAGGGCCCCGACGTACTGAAAGAAAAAATTCAAATGCAATTAAAAAGCTTTAATGCATTAAAGTTCAAAGGCAATTAAAACTTTTTAATTGCATTTAAGTGCAGGAGTTTTTTTTTCTTTTGGTGAATGTTATCGCCCAGAACAACCAGCTCACTGGCCTTGTGGTTAGAGTGTCTGTCCTGAGATCGGGGGTCAGTCATACGAGAGACTAAAAATGGGACCCAACTGCCTCCCTGCTTGGCACTCAGCATCAAGGGTTGGACTGGGGGTAGATAAGTCCCTGCGACATACAGTACTAGCACCACAGTGTTTATTTGTGCATCATGGCTGGGGGATGTACTTGTTTCATAATGACATGTCTCTGCAGAAAGTGTCGTTGTTATCCTGATAACAGCCCCTGAACATCACACGTTGACTAAGCAGGTTCCTGATGACATGTCTTAGAGTAGTTTCAGTGCCGTGACCTGAGTCAGCTCAAGAATAACCTGGTTGCCTCAGTGTGGTCTTTGATGTGTGACTCAAGCCACAGAGAATGACATGACATATGGCATGACATGCAATACTCACAAGCAGAAAATGCACTTCCAGTCAACAGAAAATATGTTAAATTCACTCTGAATGGGTCAGGGGTGCCCAAAAGTAGATCCCAACGGCTGTGCAGGTAGACCACATGACATGCCCCTAACAAGACCGCAAGGACTTTCATGAACGGACCTGTTAAAGGAATTATCCTTATCCTTATAACGGCTGTGCAGGTAGACCACATGACATGCCCCTAAAACATAACAAAAAAAATATATAATATATTTTTGAATTAAGGTGACTTGATTGATCAAGAAGGGCCTGTCAGCTCACTGACTTCACGGCTTCTATAGTAGGCAAACCCACAATGCAATGCTTTGTTTTCAAGAGTGTTGCGTGCAAACGTCAGTAGCATTACAAAGTTTTATATATATACATATTAAAAAAAACTACCAATTTAAAAATGTCTTCTCTATTTCCCATTCCAAGTGCATTTGTCTTATAACGCCAGCGCCGCTATTCCAAAGCCCCCACAGGTATATTTTCTAAGTATTTTCAGCAATGGGATATATACATGTTTTTTGTTTGGTAGATCTTGTTGAGCTGGTCGTTTTAAAAGTAGTTCTCAAGTCAAAAAAGTGGGCACCCCTTCTCTAGGTCGTCCTCAGACGAGCCCTCCGTTCAAAGGCACCAAAATACCATGATGTGGTATTCTTCTCTCCTCGTGTTCTAAATTTCCTCAGTGGTTCTCGAACATTTTTATGTCATGGACAGTCGGACCCCCGAATGTACCTGGCTTCGGACCCCCAGTGCGAAAACATTTTGCGCCTGGGACCCTCATAAGAGACGACTTGTGTTCAAACTTATTCCAAGCCTTTTCAAGATTAAAATAGTTTGTTGCTATGTTAGCTAATTTTGCTGGGGACCCCCTGGAACCCCCTCAAGGACGCCTGAGGACCCCCAGACCCCATTTTCAGACCAAACTGTTCTAAATAACAAGAGTCTAAAAGCCCCACTAGCAGCCCCCCTATAGAGGCTGTGCTGCATGCACCTTATAGCCAACTGGCGATGTTAGCTGACGGGTGGCAGTATAGCGATGGCCATATAGAGTCACCATAATCAGTAGTGTTCATCCTGCATTCTGCCAGTTAGCTTATGAAATATCTTGTCTTGCAAAGTTTACATCTGGGCGGGTTCGGATAAGCTTCAGACACAGTTATCACGGTTTATGTCTGTCTAAGAGCTACATTTCAGTTTAGACCAGTGGTTCTCAACCAGTGGTTACCAGGGGGTCCCCAGCAAAATTGGTTAACATCGCGTCACAATCATTTTAACCACTTAGCTTTGGCTATTCAAAAATAGCAGATATACAAGCTCATAGTGCGGCACCGAGTGCCGCACTATGAGCTTGTCGATCTGCTATTTTTGAAAAATCGTGAAAATGTGTGCATGTCTTTGAATATATATATATTTTTTTTTAAAGCAAACATTTTAATTCAAACCTTTGCTTCTGGGGGTCCCTGGCACAAAACCTTTTCAGATGGGGGTTCACGGCCAAATGTTTATCAATTTAGGGGTCCATGGCATGAAAAAGGTTGAAAACCACTGGTTTAGACTACTCAGTATATATATTCTTTTATATTTTTATGCAGAAAATAGGATTTATGTCAGACCAAGCATGAGTAGCACATTTGATTACGACTAGAAAATAAATGCCTTGGGAACTAACTGGCACTGCTGTGCCTGTCTGTCTCAGCCATGTACCCACACATGAAGAGCACATCACCAAGCCCACAGCAGCCTTATGTTACACTGGGTTTAACATAACTGTTCTGTTTTTATGCCTATATAATATGTCTGTGTCTTTGTGCATGGAGGTATTACAAGGTGATGTTGGGTAGTTGCTTGCAGTTACGGTAAGTTATAGATTATAGGTTACAGTTGCCGCTGCTGGTAAGTGTTGTCATATGGGTCACGTTTGAGGTTAATTTTGACAGTCTGCACGTGCAGACTGCAACACTGCAGAATGTGGCTATCAATATACCACTCTGCCAAGCGTGAGAAAGAGACATCTTATGTATCTGAATATCATGTTTTCACAGTGGCAGCAAACATATTGGCAGTATTGGTAAAAGTACTCTAGAAATACTCTGTTAAGTAAAAGTCCAGAATTCAAAATGTACTTGTAAAAGTACAAAAGTATTGGCCTCAAAATATACTTAAAGTAAAAGTACTCATTATGCAAGTGGTTAATGTATGTTTTGTAATAATAATCCAAATCTACAAAGTAACTAGTAACTAAAGTTTTCTAATAATTGTTGTGGAGTAAAAGTACAATATTTGACTCTGATGTAGTGGAGTAAAAGTAAAAGTATAAAGTACATTACTTAAGTAAATGTACTTAGTTACTTTCCAGCACTGCCTATTGGCTTTTATGATATCACAGAGTGAAAAGAAACGTCAATGTTACTTCGATTACAAATCATTTATTCATATTATAACATAAAATACAAACTCCTTTCACATAAATACTGAATACAGACATTAAATTAGTACAGAATGCAGATGGTAAAATAAATAAATATCACAGGATACACAGTCAACAATGAAATGCAGCATTGTGTTTTAGTTGCACACCTGCAACTTTGGCCAAACACAAAAAGCCTTACAATGTTCTTCAGTGGTTTTGTACCTATTGAATTCCTGGTGTACAAAAGTATTTGGCAAGTGATATATTAATGAAACCCTCAGTTCTCTAGGGCCATCATTAAAGGTTGCAATGCAATTTACAATTAATAGGCATTTATCAGACGCTCTCAATCCAGAGCGATTTACAGTCAGCAGGTAAATACGAGGTAATACATCAAATGCATAGAAATAGTAATCTAGTATCATAAACCAAGAACCTATCATCAGTATAAAAAGTTTAAAAAAAGTAAAACATCTGTATAAAAAGTAAAAAAAACAGTATAATATTTAAAATAATTATATAAAAATAAATAATCTGTCCATTGAAACCATAGGATAGGTCAACAAATAGAAACTGGCATTTAAATTACATTTTAACCTTTGCATAAGCATGCAAGGTGCACAAACAGTTTAAATTATTAAAACAATTATTAATATATTAGAAGGACTGGTACAGTCTCTAAACATTTTCATCACTTTTGGCAATATACCTCGGCCAACAATTGCATAAGCCCTGAGCACAGTGGCTTAGACCTGGTTATACAGTCAGAACTCAGAACTCAGAACTCAGCTCAATATGAACCCAAAATAAGGACTTGTCCTCAGGACAAAAATAGTCAATTCAAAACGACAGCAGAATTCCAGGCTTGGAGAAGTAATCCAAACTGTATCAATAAGTTCCTCCCGGACAATTTTTTTAAATAAAAAGTATGTAAAAAGGATTGGATTGCTTTCTTCTTCTGAGATGAACGGAGTCACCGCTGGGTAGGAGGAGACCATCTCTAAGCTCAGTGTCGCTGTTTAGAAGCCAGGTATGTCTCAATGTAATTAAAAAACACATTCAGCTCTCCCATAGCCTTATAAAGACCATTACCCTCCATCTGTGGACAAGCAAAAACATACTCGGTTTAGCGACGTTGTATGAATACAACACAAACGCTTGAACAAAACATAAAGTTAAATTTAGATTTTGACTAAAGTTATCCTTTTTGACTGACACTCACCTCGGTGTAAGTGGAGTTCAAGTTTTTGATGTCAAAGGGCCTCTGGCAGGAGAAGTAGTTTCGCTGCAGGAGAGAGAAGAGATGGGATTTTAGTACAGATAGATTTTAGTATAGATAGATAGATAGATAGATAGATAGATAGATAGCCAGCAGAACAGATCATGTCATGATGAGCACAGAGCTATGAGGGACACCGTGCCTTCAGCATTCACACAACTGAATGCAATGCTGCATTTCATTTCATTCATAAGAATCATTGGGTGATGTTAGTGTAGGTCAAACTGACAGTGTCAAGGTGTTTGACACAACCCTTTCCTAGATGAGTGGTTCTCACATTTTTTATTTCAAGGACCCCCCATAACTCTGAGAGTGTACAAATGAAACCAAATGGACCCTTACGGGTCCATTTGGTTTCATTTGTACACTCTCAGAGTTACAGACCTGTTAGGGTCCATTTGGAACGCCCTCAAGCCAGGAACCCTGAGGGTCCTTGGACCCCAGTTTGAGAACCGCTGTCTTAGATGTTTTTTGTTTATTTAGCCTACACACTGTTATCGGATCAGTAGCTACTCGGTATCGACCGATATGCAAGTTATGAGTATCGGAATCGGTATCGGGAAGGAAGAAATGGTATCGGTACATCTCTAGTAGTGATATTAGTGAAACCCTGGAACCACCTGAAGGACCCCTGGGGGACCCCCACTTTGAGAACGACTGAGCTAAAACTAATGGCATCATTGTGAGCAACACAAACGTTAAAACACAAAATGCCAATGAGTATATACTGTATATATATAAACGCTGACAAACACAAAGTGATATAGGCTATTGTATTACGACTTTAATGTGGAACAGCATATTAATAAATTGTTACACTCCACCACATCGAAACATAATGCACCCACACTTCCCTTATTGTGGGTTTAGAAAAACAGCGAACATTAGCCTATAGTTGCGTGGGCCAGTGGCCTAATTCAGATAGAAAGGAAGGGAGAAAAAAAGGATACTGTTGCTGTCTCTATATTTAATTATTTTGTGTTTCTTTCGTAAATTAACGTCCGACTTGAACATACTACAGCGTCACACAAAAGTATCAAAATTGAGCTTGTCGACCTGCTACTTTTGCTGTTTTTGCAGTTTGTTTCAAAAACAATCTGTTTTTGAGCTTGTCGATCTGCTATACTTTTGCTGTTTTTGCATTCTGAAATCCTGAAAAGTAGACTATATGAGACCTATTTATAAGCTACTTGCACAGTCTTGAGTATACATCACTAGAAGTCATTATAGACTAGTACTCACACATTGGATCATGTCTCTCTTGAGCTCGTCTAAGATCAGCTCTGTGGAGTCTATATGATGTGAGAAGTCCTTGATCTCTTCTGTCAGTCCAGACTTGGCCGATGGAAACACTGTCCCCAAGTAAAACTCCAGAATGTTGTGCATGGCAAAGCAGCCGAATGGACTCTGATGAAGAAATGAACACAAGTAATAATTAGTTGATTTGTTTGATAGCTCTCGTTTTTTTTGTTTTTTTTTATGTTTTTTAAATTGTACATTTGTGTAAATTTGTCACATTTGCAAGTAACTCCAGTTTGTTTGTATAGCGCTTTTCTACCAAACATTGTTATGAAGTGCTTTACAGAACAAGGTAAAAGAGCAGCATGATAGCCATAAGAGATAAAACTACAACTTAAGATCAGTGAATACAATAAAAAGCAAAAATAGCCTTTACCCCAGAAACAGATATAAAATCAAAACAAATACAATCAATAAAAACACTCAAACTGGCAAAATAAACTATAAGAAAAGGACTTAAGAATATAGGTGGTATTTTTTTTGTCATTGTGTTTTTTTGTCATTGTGAAACAAAACAGAAAACAGAAAACTATCTTAAAAAAAGATATCTTAAAAAATATGTATATATATATATAGGTGGTACTCACTTTAAAGTAATTTTCAACGTTCTGGTCTAGCAGTGCGGTCTCAGAGTTGTCATTGGCTTCCTGCAGAAACAATAGGGTGTTCAGTTATCAGCAGTCACACAGAAAGTGAGCAAATCATACAGTCAGACGTGCATATATACACTCAAAAAGCCTACTGCACAATACGTCAGATGTTGGCTGTTAGCCAGTTCACTGCATGGTATCTAACAGTGTAGCCATATAAGAATTATTAAAGCAAAGTTTATGCACCAGCGCTGCATGACAAAAAAACAACAACATAATAATAAGCATTATGGTCTGTGGATGGGTTTTATTTGAAATATACTTACATAATAACCTCTGATCTCTGAGAAGTTCTCTCGTAGCTTCTTGAGTCTCACAGGGAATCCGTCCAAGAAGCGGCAGCACTGGTCCCGACACACCGGTCTGCACCAGAGACCCGACAGTAAGCATAGAGCAGTCAGCAGTGTCAGTGGTAGAGAAAGGGAAGTCTGCATGCTTGGATATGGAAGTTACTAGTGCGTCTGCTATATGGAAGTTACAGGCTAGTGCGTCTGCAAGTTGGAAATCTTCTGTCTGGAGATGCTGCTGCTTGCTGGTTCTTGGAAGGTATAGCTGAGTGCTGCTGAAGAATAGAGGGTAAAAGATTCTTCTTGTCAATTATTGTCAGAAGAGCAAGGTTGTTGTAATGTACCCTGCTACTGTCCTCGGCTGCTTAATATATCCTGTCCAAATACTGTAGGGGAATTTTTCTAAGCCACAAGGTGAGGGGGGAGGGCTGTAACGGGAAGTGATGGGGTTAACATATTCATCCATGGAACCCTACAAACATAACGTGAATTGAGGATTAATTAGCTTGGATATAATACCATTATCATTATTACTTTGTTTTTAATCATAGATTAATCATGTAATAATAATAATAATAATAATAATAGCATAATCATGATAATATGCATAATACCTATAATACATAATATTTCAGCTACTATTTTTCTATTTATGTTATTGTTGTTTCTATGGCCAATAAATGTGCTCTGAATGGGTGCAGTAAATTTTATAATTTATTAAAAAAATAAACAAATGATCACTGCACCCGTTCGAACCGGGCGGAGAGGGTGATATTTGTCACTGACTGCACATACACGGGCTGGGGGGCTGCACCTGTCAGCAGGATACAACAGTAGTGACAACACACAAATGTGTGGCATAACGAAATTGGGAAGAAAGATTTTTAAAAAGCACTAAAAAAAAAACGATGAAAGTTGCATAATAATGCGTTGGTTCACTTAGTTAATGACTCATTTCAGTCAACTGCATTTCACAAGAGGCCCTATTTCACAATTAAAACGTTCTGTGGAAGCTACATGGGTGACAAATTCAAGAGGAATCCAACATAAAGTGAGGTTCTGTTGGATCACCTTTCGGGACGCTTAAGGGGAAAAATATGTTTTATCACGCAGCCACTACTCAGGAATGCCCTCCTTTCAGCCCCGAAATCCCTAAATGACCTCAAATCATGGCTCCATCGTAACACTAAATGGTCATAGTTAGATCCCTATACCCTGGATAGCCCACACTGCATTGGATTCTTCTCTTAGGGGTACCACTTGGCCTACATGTATGGCTCCCAACTTTGTACAGTATATATAAGGATTTTTTTTGTTTTGTTTTATGGTTGTTTGTGCAGTTTGTTGTGCTCAAGGTGGAACCACAATGGAAACGAGCTTTGGCTTTTTTTGTGTATAATCCACATTGGCGTTTTCCTAAATAATGACTGGCAATAAAGTATTCTATCTATCTACCTCGAACCTCCAGACCATCTTCAATGCACCTTAGGTTCTATAAGTCTCTGAAACGCTACTGGAGAGATGGAACACCATCCTAACAAAAGGTGTTCCCCTCGTTTGACCATATTTTTCATACTATTTTTCATCAAGCCATTCACTGGCCCTTCAGGCCCTTGGGGATGGTGGGGATATTGACCCCTCCCATCAGGATTGGAATGTTTCATGAGATAGAGCAGTGGTTCTCAACCTTTTCAGGCTGCGACCCCCCAAAATAATCATATTTGTAAGTGGGGACCCCCCAAAATAATCATATTTGTAACTGGGGACCCCCCACCCTGACAAGCACTTTTGTATGATTGTAGGAGTTGAGGCATTACATTTTGTCTGACTCGGTTCCGCAAATAAATCCTGTGAAAATCTACAGCTATTTTCAATTAAAGAAATGATGGTATATTTTATAGTATAGTTTGTTTTATTTCTTTCTTTCTATCTTTCTTTTTTTTGTAGGTATTAAAAAGGTCTTACTAGTCCTTAAATTGTCACTTCACTGTTATCTGGGGACCCCCCTGAGGGTCCCGACCCACAGGTTGTGAACCACTGACATAGATAAAGGTTCTCAACTTTGTGCTGAGTTGCAGTGACCGCTACGACCCTCTAGGAGGAAGGAAGGAAGTGGACGCAAGTCATGCTATAGAAAAATGCCCCCATGGCATAACGGAGCCAGCTGACCCCCTCACTGGGGCTCTCTTTGTGTACGTCACACATGCACGTGCCCAGAATATGGTGACATCATCTGACCCAGTGTTGATTTTTACAGTTTTTTTTTAAGTCATCTGAAATGTTTTAGTTTTTGTCTAGTTTAGTCGACTAAATCTACAGTTGATTTAGTCGACTAAAAGTTTGGCAGGCCTTGATGGCGTCGTAATGGCGGATTTTACACTTGGTTGCATGCTGAAAATAGCCGATCTACAAGCTCACAACGCGTCGCGCTGCGACACGTTGTGAGCTTGTAGATCTGCTATTTTCAGAACGCGACACCTGAGCGCAAGTAAGCATAAAATGACTTGTCTTTTAGTTCTACTGGAACTCTTCTATAACGAAAAACATCACATGGATGCACCTGGGACGTATCATCAGTGTTGTAGCCTGGGGTCATAGGATGTTTCGGGTCTCGCAACATACACCCTCACCCAGGTGACCCAGCCAGGGTTGATCAAGCCCCGACTTACGTCCCAGTAGCTACCCACGGTCAGTCCTATAGGGCAAGACAGGGCCACTCAGTCCGCTTCTCCGGAAATACTCTGCCGGGACTCGGGGAGGCTCTCCACTAGATCCCTCACTAACATTTTAGTCCAGTTTTTACTTGTTGACGAAATTGTCAATATATTTAGTCTTATTTCGTTTTTATTTAGTTTTCGTCAGGGAAAAAAAAGTAGTCGACGAACATTTTTCGTCATAGTTTTAGTCGATGAAATCAACACTGTCTGACCATATGTCTTTTTTAAAACATCTTTGTAGACCAGCATGCCTATTATCTTTGACCCACTGAACTGATGTCTGCAGGAAGGTCGTGTTTTTGTGTCAGACATTTAGGGTAAAAAGGATAACACAAAAGAAAACATGTACTGGGGACTTGTTTTCATTGTGTGACCGAAACGTTACATACATTATCCTACGTGTACCTTGCAAGTGGCAGTGTGTGGGTTATCTGTTATTGTTGATGTTCACTTATGCACCTGCTTTTAGATTTTTAATCTTGGTGTGTGACCCACTGAACTGTCATGCCGTGTAACCCTACTTTCTTGTCGTAGACGGACTGTTTTTTTTGCTGACTCAGTCTGACCACAAGGCATTTTAACTGAGGAAGTTTCTTTTCTGTGTTTCCTTAAATATCACAACGATGCTCGATCATGATGATCATAGTCATCAATTGTCTTCTTTCGACCACAGTTTCTGACCCTCTGATCTACCGATATCTGTCCTACAGATTGAAGTGCAGATTTCACTTTAGTCACGGTTGCTATTGAAACATTAGCCAGGTGAGCATTCTTCTTCCGCACCGGAGATAGATATAGTATGTAAATATGTAGATACATTGTTGTTTTTTTTATTTATCTCTCTCTCTTCACCCTGGTCCCCCTGCCCCTCGCCTCTTCTTCTTCCCTTTCTCTTTTAATGGAAATAACAAAATTGAAGCTGATTGAAGCATCCCTTCCCCAATAACAACCCTCTTTAAGATATTTTCCTCTAGCTATCTAGATCCACAGGATGTTAATTATTTAATTGTACCTAGTCTACCTGTATGGAAGCAAATATGTTCATTATGTTTTTCCTTTTCCCTTTAATTTGTCGCACATATTCTGTCATGGGTTTTCAACAATCATTTTAGATGTTTTGGATTATTATTAAGAAAACTTATATCATGTTAAGAGACTTCATAACAAGCCTTTCTAATCTGGTAGTTGTAAAATCCCACACCTGTTCTTGCAAGTCATTAGAAATTCTATAGGCAGTAGAAATTTGGGTAGTAGTAACTCATTTATGTGAACCCCCCATGTGTCCGCAACTGCGCATGCGCCGTGCGCGCTCATGCGTGCTTGTTCGTGTCGGTGTGTTTGTGTTTATTCCAAGTCTTACTCATCCACTAAGCTAAGCAGGCATTAACTAAACTCTGTAGTAGTTGTAGGATCTAATAGCTCTGGTTAGACTGATGATTAGTCACTGCCGTTATTGCTGACGGATATTGAGATTGATCATCTGACTCCATCTCTACGAATCACTCATATCTGTAGGTAGTTGGTCATACTACTATGTTCTGTTAGAAAACATGAAAGCTTTGAGAAGCATTATTCACACACCGTACGCACTTGTAAACATGTAGCATCATATATTTACATGTCCCATATTTATATGTTGGCCATCAGACTGAAGCAGTACATCTGACAGAAGGTTTTAACTATATGAGCAGTTGATATAAGAAGGCCATGTAACCGGTGCTAAAATGTATTGAACGAAAGACAGAAACCAACAGAAGGTGTTTGATGTATGCAGACTTACACTCTCATTTTAACAACAGCAACACAATGAAACAAAACCTAACCCATTTATTTGCTCTCTCTCTCTATTTGCCCTCGATGAATTGAATACACAGGAAATATATGTGTTATCCTTTTAGCACCTTTTGTATAATTCGTACCACTGTACCTGTGGTTTTGCAAACTGTTAATAAAGTATTCAATCAATCAGTCTCTAAGTTCTGACACTAATGTTATTGAGCAAGTGTATATTTAATTTTTAATTCACTGCTGATGATGACACTGCTGCTGACAGGATACAGAACCTGTGAGAAAGGGAAAGAGATGGGTTAGTAATTATTTTTCTCATGCTTTATTATGACTGAAACTAACCTCATTTCTATCCTTGTGTCAAAATCACGAGGTTCTGCACTTTATACCTACTCTATTCGTATTCTAGACAATTCTGCAGTTATGTTTCCACATCCGTATGCAATTAGATACAATTCAAGTCAAGTCAAGATTATTTGTGCTTATAATCTCTGATCCAGTCTTCGGCTTTACATTGATTGATTGAATATTTTATTAGACAGGTCCATGTTTAACAAAGGAAACAACAAAATTCCCCCCCCCCAAAAAAGAAGCCCTTGACGGGAAAAGAAAAGGAAGAAGTCGGGGCGGACAGGAGTGCAATAGGTGCTGACTGGACACTATCCAATCAAAACAAACTATGTCCATACTAGTGAGTCCGCAGGTCAGAGGGGGTTATTGTTGTCAGTGTTAGATGGTCAATGAGGGCATCTGTATCCTTTACAATGCGCTAGACCCCTGGGACATGGAATGCTGAAGTGGGACGCCACACCCATTCAGCTCCTAGTACTTACTACTACAGTATAGCATTATTCACCCTCATACACTGTTGGTGGTGCCCCCAAAATGATATATGCATTTGGTCGCGGACCCCCATCTGAAAATATCTTGTGCCAGGGACCCCCAGAAGAGAAGAAAATGCAAAATGATCATATAAAAAAACACTTTTTTTTATCCTGTGATATCCTGTGATGTCCTGTGATATCCTGGAACCAATATCAGCATTTTTGTTTTGAAAACTACTGTTCTACCACTGTTCTAAATCCTTTTAGAACAGTGAAAAGACTTTTCTGACAAACGTATGTTGCTATATATATATATATATATATATATATATATATAGCTAAAATCTAAAATGACCCAGATGCTTTCCCGGTTTTAATGGGCTTAAGAGCTATTACAATCTAAATCTAAAATCTAAAAATACATCATGCCAGGACTTCATTTTCCTTTTCATACATCACACACATAGTGCCTGTTACTGTCTGCTTAACAGCACGTTTGAAATGGGGTCAAATTGTTGTCACATAATGTGACGATCACTGAGGAGTGAGTCGGCAAAGTGTTCTCTCTCTCTCTCTCTGATGACTGTACGGGAGTAAAAAAAAAAAAAGTCTGCTAGTATCCGATTGTCTCTCTTTCAACTCTGTGCTGCACAGTCACCAATATTATAGGAACACAGTCTTGGCAGAGATATGGATGGATTTGCCACCTGAACCACAGGGGAAACAGGGGAACACTACCCTGTTCAGTAGAATCCCAATTTCCTACATTTGAGGAAACACTCAACTCAACTGCCACACAATTGTTCGTGGTAGTCTTGCATCAGAATACATTAAGTTTAGAGGAAACCCACCAGCCTTTACAAACACAGTACATTCACCACACCTCTGAATACCGCTGAATCATTTCCATACCAGTCGTGTGTGTGTGCGTGTGTGTGTGTGTGTGTGTGTGTGTGTGTGCGTGTGTGTGTGTGTGTGCGTGTGTGTGAGTGAGTGAGTGAGTGAGTGAGCGTGTGAGTGAGTGAGTGAGTGAGTGAGTGTGTGAGTGAGTGAGTGAGTGTGTGAGAGTGAGTGAGTGAGTGAGTGTGCGGGCCTATGTGCATCTGACAGTTCTGTCATCAGCAGAACAAGGGGCGTTGTGTATGTTGCAGAATATGGGAAACAGCCCAGGAAACAGCCACTGTAGTTTCATGTAATGCGAAGGTTCCGGTGATTGACCTGCTACCCACTGTTTGACGTTCAGTCAATAAGTCACAATGTGACTTTTGGGGGTTGAGACAGTGTTGCAATAATTTGTGACTTCGCAAAACTGAAGTCTGCTGACCTGCATCTGAACTCTGTTCTGCACTCTCTTGACCCATATTAATGTTGGAAGATTATATGTGGAAAAAGTGATATTTGTAGAACATCATTGACTGCATCTAAACATCCGTATCTCCTACAGTATATCACATGTGGGGAAATCCTCTTTCATAATCCTGCTCTTTTGGGGGTAGAAATGCACACACATCAGCAAGAACTATGTGGTTTATCTATTTTGACCAAACTATCTTTCTACTTAATGCTGCTGAGTCAGCCACATTAGGAGACGTACTGTACTGTACGTGAAACTAAATATTCTTGTCCGTTTTGCTGAGCCAGCAACCATAACACCCCAAAATGTCACTTCCACTCGTGATCTATTTCTCTTTTTCACAATCAAATGGTTGATGGTTTGAATGGTGTGTCACTGATCTACATCCTCTCTACAGCAGTGGTTCTCAAAGTGGGCTCCCCAGCCAGTGGTTCTCAAACTTTTTCATGGTCAAGGACCCCCAAATTGACACGTTTTAGGCCGCGGACCCCCATTTGAAAAGATATGCCAGGGACCCCCATAAGAGAAGATTGTTTACGGCTCTAGCAGTGATTCTCAACCATTTTAATTTCAAGGACTCTCAGTTGCATTAGGGCTACGGAACCAATTTATGTTGTAAAATCAATGTTAATTTAACTTTGAGAGGGTACAAATGGAACCAAATGGACTCGTTAGGGTCCATTTGGTTCCATTTGTACACTCTCAGAGTTACAGACCCATAAAGGTCCATTCCTAACTATGCATCATTTAGCTGGGGACCCCCTGGAACTCCCTCAGGGACCCCTGGGGGTCCCCGGACCCCAGTTTGAGAACCAATGCTCTAGAGCAGTGTTTCTCAAAGTGGGCTCCCCAGCCAAATTAGTTAATAAAGCACCACAAACATTTTAACCACTTTATCCATATTTTATACTTTAGCTATTCAAAAATTTGAATTATTAAGAATGTTTTTTTTTATTTTTTTTTACACAAATCTTCTCTTCTGAAACATATGAATATGGGGGTCCTTGTTTGAGAACCACTGCTCTAAGGATTGTACTAAACATGATATTTACGTTATAAATAATGCTTATATGCACGTTGTGCAACTTAATGTACTGTACATCCGCACGTGTGCAAAGGCACATCTCTACAGTATGGAGGTGTTAACCACAGTTATGTAAGGCCTATTTTGGTGGGCTGGTTTCGCAATGTAGGCTAATTTTAAACCCATTAATCATAGTTTCGTTTGATAAGATATTTTTGTGTTAAATGAAACTTTGATGAAATCTTTTATGAAACGTGACAGGAATCTTTTGCTGTACTGTACCATGACAAAATATGATGATTATGACTTGGTGGTAATGATGATGATGATGATGGTATTGATGACTCATCAATGACGAGGAAGATGAGGAGGACGATGATGGACTGTGTTAATGAGGCATCCAATTGTTCTGAGCACCCTCTGTTACGTTATGTGAGTTATGACCATGTGAACTGCTATTGTGAGAAACATTAATATGAATGCTTTGGTTTTACCAAAAAAGTTAGCTGAGAGAGAGAGAGAGAGAGAGAGAGAGAGAGAGAGAGAGAGAGAGAGAGAGAGAGAGAGAGAGAGAGAGAGAGAGAGAGAGAGAGAGAGAGAGAGAGAGAGAGAGAGAGAGAGAGAGAGAGAGAACTTGCAATGGGCCTGGTCTACAAGATACACCACAACATAGGGGTACCCATGTACCTGTCAAAATACTTCTAAAACTTAAATGAAGTCCACAATCACAACACCCCCCCCCCCCATTAGATTACTAGAGAAATGCGTTAGGATGCATCATGGAAGTCAGTGACAAGCAGAGTTGAGTTTCCATTCTTGATAACTGCACCATGCACACAATAATAGGATTCTTTCCTTAGCTATGGCTCCTCAGCACCATCTACAGGTCAGGACATGGACATACAGTTGATGTGGGAGTGAGGATACTCTATAACTCTGTGTGATGTGCGCGCGCACGCACATCAAAAAGTATATTTTGATGCCAATACTTTTGCACTTTTACACAAATAATGTTTTATTCCCAAACCTTTACCTAGAGAATATTTCTACATTGCAGTATTGATACTTGTACTAAAGTAAAGAATTTGAGTACTTTTTCCACCACTGCTCCAGTCTGTGGCACAGTGGCAGGCAGCCTGTGGGACTGAGTTATATGCTCACATAATAGTCTCTGATCTCCAGGAGAATCCCTCTAAGAAACGGAAGCACTGGTCATGACCTTTACAGTCTATGGTCATGACACGACACACTGGCGTGTGCCAAAGACCACACAGTAAACAGAAAGCAGAGCCAGAGAAGAAGAGAAAGGGAAGTCATGCTTGGACAGAATGGACACTTGGTCTGGAAGTAGTGTGTCTGCAGTGGAATTCTCCTGGCAGGAGAGAAGGTGCTGGTTCATGGACTGCATGTCCGATCCTCTGAATAGAGAGTGAAAATGATTCTTAACTTCTTGGCAATAATTGGAAAAAGAACAAATGTTGTACACCCTGCACTGTCCTCGCTGCTTAATTTATCCCTGTCCAAACGGGGAATTTTCTACCCACAGGTGGGGAATGGGAGGGCAGTTACTGGAAGTGACGGCTTTGAGTATTCAATTCATCAAAACATTTAAAGACATACAATGATATTATACATTATGCATTTCTAGGGTTAAACTTAGCATATACAAAAAACTGTTGCGGGGGTCATTTCTGGGGTAAAATGTTTAAGATTTTCCTATAGCTAGTTTCAAACTGCAGACTCTTTTATGGTGAATTTGAAGGAGGGTGAGGAGTCACACTTTTTGATGTTTGTTGATGTTTGTTGATTCCACATTTAGGTGGCATAGCAGTAGAACAAACGTGTCCCCATGTTTGTACTGAAACTGGATTGAGTGATATCAGTGGAGCTCCCTCTGGTGGTGTGCCTGTGCGTGTCTTCCACGTTGTTGAAGTAGCCTATTGGGTATAAGGGTATCTCTGTTTTTGTTTTAGTATCTTGAAGACCAGGCACAATGCAAGTTGTTTGACTCTGTCCTCTACCCTGAGCCATCCCACCCTAGCATAATGAGCATCGAGCGGCTTTGATTGATTGATTGATTGATTGAATACTTTATTAACAGTTTCCAAAACAAGACCAGGAGACCTGGTTCAGCCAGACCCAGAATAAATTCCTAGTACTTTATAAGGACTTCGTATGACGGACTTCGTATGACGTGTCAGCCTGTGTTCCTTTTATGCCCATGTATGGAGAAGAAAGGGTCCCTTTTATACAGCCGGTCTTTTTCGCCCATGTATGGACGAAAGGGGGCAGAGCCTCATGTAGGCCGACCCTCTGGGTCTGGCAAAAAAGCATAGGCTTTGACTTTTTACAGGGGCCAGTTCTGAACTGCAGTCACCTGTAAGTGCTCTTTTAGAACTGCAGTCACCTGTAAGTGCTCTTTTAGAACGGCAGTCACCTGTAAGTGCTCTTTTAGGGCAAATGATGGGGTTGAACGAAGGATACATTTCATTTTCAGGTGGGCTGGCAATGTCATACAGTCAGGAGAGAGAACCCATTGATAAGCTTTAATTTTTTATAGTGTTCCAATTCCAATGTTGTCTGCTTTTTTTGGTTTGTTTAATCACTTCCGATGTCACTGCACTCATTGTGAGCTTGTAGATCTGCTATTTTTGCCATATTTTCTGCTACTCAATTACTCTCATGCACTCATATCATCAGTTACCATTCTAATGAAAAATGCACAGTTGGGCAACAGCAGTTATGAATGTTGAGGTGTCCTGCAAGTGGAATATAACATACTGTCGTGTATCGGGTCCTGTGCTTATGGAATATGAAATTATTAGGATATTAATACATTATAAACACAAACCGGTAAAGTATCTCATAACAAGAGGAGACCAAAACGTCACCAAGCTATTTGGGAAGATTCTAGCGGTGACTGCCAGCTGCAGTGAATTGGTCAAGATGACATTTCCAAGTATGGTGTGAATCTAAAACACCACACCCCCGAGCGCTTGGTTCTCACAAAGTGTATTCTAATATTAGGCAAAAGTGCCTGTTTGACACTAACACAGGTGCCCTTTTCAGTCAAGCCAGCCGAGATGAGTTAAAACAAACAGGGTTTAATATACAATGTTTACTAGGCTCTTCTAAATTTACAGATAAATATAAGTTTTAGTAAAATAGAGCAGAGGGAAGACCCTTTAGTGGGATAAGATGATCACTTGGTGTCTAAATCCGAGGTTAATGACGGCCTCATTATTAAAGGGATTTAGACACTCTCAATGACACATTGAGACACAAATGCATTTGTGTCTCCTACCGGAATCAATGGGGACACATTTATTATAATCAAATTATTGGCTTAGGAATGTGACAAAACGAAAAAATATCTATGAATTCAAGGCTCCAGATGGTCAGTAATCAATAGAAAAAAAGTTATTTTGGGGGTGAACTACCCCTTTAAGTAACTTTAATCAGCTAGGTCATTCATACAACGTCGGATATATCACTGTTTAGACTTATTTCGAAGCTAATAAAATGTTGTATAATAATGTCATAATGTGAACATATGGGAAAGTACGGTTTCATAAATAGGGATAAAGAAAGATTTCATGTGTTAAAGTAGAAGGAGGCAGACGCAAAATCAGTGCCCTGTGAGGAGAAGGCGGGCCAAGCATTGTTTCGACAAGGAGCCTATTTGTGATTGACGGTCACAGACAGGAGGTAGTTATTTATAATGAACTGTTTTTGTATATAATGACTTACATTGGAAGCAAACGACACTCTGTGTTTCGGCTACACACAGATGTCATGTTCAGCAGGATAAAGCAGATTCTGTGGACTAAGATGCGCTATAGTTGAATTGACTCGAATGTATGGATTGCTAAAGGACTCTGACAATAAAATGGAATTGTTTGAGAATGAAAGCTCCGGTCTCTGAGCGCTGACTCTTTATTCCCCGCCTCCGGAAATGGACTCGCATTTGTGCCGGTTCCCTTATGATCCAGATACCACAATACGACTGAATATAGGTGCATTTCAAATCTGAAGAGATCAGAATCTAGCACCTACTTCAAGAGATCTGATTTGATTTGATGTATTGGCTCATTTTTTTGTTTTTAACTATGACTATGACATGGAATGAATTATGACAAAGAATAACAATTCATTTTTTGGGGGGATGTCACGCCCCCTTTAAGTAATTGTTCTCCTGGATGGCTAACAATTAGGGGCCATGCTAGAGCCAGTTATTTATATTTTATTTATTCTGTTTGGACACCCGTTGCCGCCCCCCACTGTTTGGGCTACGTAATAGATCCACTCTATGAATAGATTCCACTAAGTAACTAAGTACATTTACTTAAATACTGTACTTCAGTACAATTTCCAGTACTTTTACTCCACTACATTTCAGAGGCAAATATTGTACTTTTACTCCATTACAATTATTTGACAGCTTTATTTATAGTTACTTTGCTGATTATTATTACAAAACATACATTAACCACTTCAGCCCTATATACATTTCGGCCATTTGAAAATAGCCGATCTACAAGCTTGTAGATCTGCTATTTTCAAAGGATTTTATGACTTTTATACATTTGAAAACTTGTGAAATGGGACATTCTGCATAATGAGTAGGCTACTTTTGATACTATGTACATTTTGATACCAATACTTATGTACCTTTACTCAAGTAAATTTTGAATTCCAAACGTTTACTTGTAACAGAGTATTTCTACATTGCAGTATTGGTACTTTTACTTAAGTAAAATATTTGAGTACTTTTTCCACCACTGCCCACAGGTGGCTGAAACCCCGGGCCTTGATTAAGTGATGATAGACAGTTGGACGGGGAGCCTGAGCTATGGGATGGCAGGAAGCTATCAGTTTTTTGACCACGATTGATTTATAAGAAATAAGAGGTTTTGTTACGTTATATTGAACTCACATTTACCCTGATTTATTATACACACGTAACACACCACACAGCAAAGCTGGTTGTTTTAAGTCATAGTTACTTACCGAACTGTTGTTGCGAACGCGGAAGGAGGCCTCCGCCCAAGTGGAGCCTACTATGAAACTCTGCTCGGCTTGTGAGTGTGTGTGTGTGTGTGTGTGTCGGTGTGTCTGTGTTCATGCACTACCTAGTAGAGGGCGCCAGAGTGCAGGAATTTAGACAGCCTGCAACACACACACACACACACACACACACACACACACACACACACACACACACACACACACACACACACACACACACACACACACACACTATTTTCGAGCTGCGTTCGCTTCCAGCGTTCGCGCGTCTTACTTGTTTGTTAAAACGCTGTGATTACAAACACCGGACACTCTGATTGCAACGTGCGTCTCCGCTCTGGGCCGCTAGATGGCGACTTGAAAACAAAGGTAGGACAAGTCTCTCCATAACTCTCTGTGTGTGTGTGTGTGTGTGTGTGTGTGTGTGTGTGTGTGTGTGTGTGTGTGTGTGTGTGTGTGTGTGTGTGTGTACGCACTGCCTGCCTGCGTGCGTGCGTGCGTGACTTTGGGCTTGTTTTTCTGTAAAGTTGCTTGAAAATATCGGTGGTTGCTTTTTTCTTGCCTTTTATAAAGTTTAGTTGCTTATTTGGTCTTGTTTCCTAAATGTTGTTTCTCAAACATTTTCATGTCAAGGACCCCCAACTTAATATGTATACTATTTGTGACCCCCATACAAGATTTAATGGTTGATCCCAGCCAGCACGCCCACGTGGGTCCCATATGGGTTCAAGGTGGGCTAAACCATATGGGCCCCATGTCGGCATGTCAGCGGGATCCACTTGGGTCCCATCTGGGATGCCCATGTGGGCCTTACGTGGGTACTACCTGGGCCCCACATGGGCCCCATGTGGGCATGTCTATATGGGACCGAGGTGGGTCCCAACTGGGATGCCCATGTGGGCTTTAGGTGGGTTCTACCTGGGCCCCACGTGGGCCCCAACTAGGCAAGTCTATATGGGACCGAGGTGGGTCCAAACTGGGATGTAGGTGGGCTTTAGGTGGGTTCCACCGGGGCCCTAGGTGGGTCCCATATGGTTTCAAGGTGGGCTAAACCATATGGGCCCCATGTCGGCATGTCAGCGGGATCCACTTGGGTCCCATCTGGGATGCCCATGTGGGCTTTAGGTGGGTTCTACCTGGGCCCCACGTGGGCCCCAACTAGGCAAGTCTATATGGGACCGAGGTGGGTCCCAACTGGGTTTGTTTGTGCAATGGTTCCTTTGATTTCCAACGTGGGTCCTAATAAGATTTAAATATAAATAAAATAGATTAAGCAGCAAACATGAACCGTGTTAATTCTTGTAAGCACACCTAAAGTAAAAATTGGGTATAAGATTTTACACGTCTTCAGTTTTACCAGGATGAAAATAGACAGTATATATTTTGACAAATTTATTAAAAACAATATTACAAGATAATGAAAATACAATGACAATAAAGAGAGATGGCACACACATCAAATGTGCAAGTGTACATACAGTATATACATAAAATCACAAAAATGCAAAATTATATTCCGACAATGCTCCACAGAGACTATTAACAGAACAAAATATAAGAATAAAAATTGTCCAAAAAATAAATAAATAGTGTATAAGAGGTGCATCAAAAACTTCCATTGTCCATGTAACAGGGCAGAGGGATTCTGAGATCCAGTTTCATGTTGCAGATGAATCTGGGCCCTCTGTGTGCCTGGGTGTCTCTTGAGCCTTTCTGTTTAAATCCCCAGTATCCCCAAGCATTGTGCTGCTAAGGGGAGACAAAGAGAGACAGAGACATTGTCTACAGGGGTGGTGCATCATCCAGTTGTGGAAGCTGTCTCTGAGCTCAAACTTTGTTTCCACCTCTATCACGAGCCCCAGTGAACCACTTGGAGAGCCTCCTCTCTGCATCCTTCAGTCCTCCTAATAGAAATGACAAGAAGCCAACTGTTAGAAATTATAGAATTATGAAACTTTCCATTACTGTATATGCTGTGGCATGCCTTCTACTGGTATACATCAAATGTGTTGCCAAATTACATTTAAAGTTAGACAGATAAAGGAAAATTAAATACCCAAACTTACAAACATCATAAAGAAGCAGGTCTCTGAACTTCCTCTTGCCGTTAGGCGCAAAAAGGTTGAACTGGAGTGCCAAATCATGTGAGAGGAGGTACGACATTGGTAGCATATTTCCATCATTATTTCCTCCTCGTTGTCCACAATCTTATAACCACTTTCAACCGGTGGCAATTCTGAGAAAAGCAGAAGTGAACTGAGATGGACTCAAGTTTCATATCAACAAAATCTAGACCAGAAACCAGAACTAACTCCATCCTGTAACAGCTGTGCATTCTATTTAGATAGAATGTATCTTTCTATCTACTTTCCAGGAACGTGTGTGTGTGTGTGTGTGTGTGTGTGTGTGTGTGTGTGTGTGTGTGTGTGTGTGTGTGTGTGTGTGTGTGTGTGTGTGTGTGTGTGTGTGTGTGTGTGTGTGTGTGTGTGTGTGTGTGTGTGTGTGTGTGTCACTCTACATGTGTGTGTGTGTGTGTGTGTGTGTGTGTGTGTGTGTGTGTGTGTGTGTGTGTGTGTGTGTGTGTGTGACTGCATGTGTGTCTGTGCGTGCACATCAGCGTGTTAATGTATGTGTGGTATGTGTGCATGTATATGTACAATAAATGTGCATGCACGTGGATGTACAATGTGCGTGTACCACGCATAGGCCTACGGATACACTTGTGCATGTGCAAATGTTTGTGAGCTTGTGTTTAGTGTGTGTGTGTGTGTGTGTGTGTGTGTGTGTGTGTATGTGTGTGTGTGTGTGTGTGTGTGTGTGTGTGCATCTTTCAATACACACACAGTCCACCTCTGAGACAAAGGGGTAGACCAGGGGTAACCTGTGTCTCTAGATAATCTTTATCTAGAGACACAAATGATACATAATGGAGGTCTCATTTAGGATTTTCGCTTGCTATGGGTGGTTAATGTATGTTTTGTAATAATAATCAAAATCTACAAAATAACTAGTAACTAAAGTTTTCAAATAATTGTAGTGGAGTAAAAGTATAATATTTGCCTCTGATATGTAGTGGAGTAGAAGTAAAAGTACTGAAAATTGGAAATACTCCAGTAAAGTATAGATAACTCAAATGTGTACTTAAAGGTAGGGTAAGTGATATTTTTTGGTTAAAACAAAAAGTATTTTGTTAAAAGGTTAAAATACTATATTCTGATAGTAATCATTGCTATAGAGTGTTTGTTCAGTAACAGATGTCTCCCTGTCTCTCCAGCTCTTTAATAAACAGAAAATACATTTTTCGGTAGGTGTCAAAATCTCAGCCAATCAGGAGAAAGTACCCATTTTTAAGCTTAATTTGTATAGTGTTCCAGTCTGCTCATTTCTTAGTGTCATCACTTCCAATTTCACTTGTTTAATCTATATCCTGATTGAGTTCTCTGTCCTGGTTGGATAAAATTGGAAATGAAACTACAAAAAAAAAAAAAAAAAACTACAAAATACATTTTCTGTTTTATAAAGAGCTGGAGAGACATGGAGACTCTTTATATGGACAGGACACTCTATAGTAACGAGCACTATCAGAACATAGACCCATTTTGCAATTATTTGAAACTTTGCAAATCACTTACACTACCTTTAAGTACAGTACTTGAGTGACTGTACTTAGTTACTTTATACCACTGCGTCAGACGTTGGTTGCTTTAGTGAAGAATTTGATAATAGGCCTACTGCTGCCAGAGGTGGGACAAAGTCATTGTTTGGCAACTGACAACTGGACAGACAATCAACAGCTGGTATGAGATCCCGAAAGAAATTAGCCTAAAAATGTTCAAGTCATGAAGAAAGACAGTAGGCCATTTTAATTATGAAAATGCGAATGGGGCAACATCAGTAATATGCGTTGACTGATCCAAGGAAGAAATGCACAAAGGACTTGACATATTCTTTGCACCTCCGGACCTGGACGGCACAGATAAGACCATCTAGGCAAATGCTTTGTTAAAAAGAAACGGAAGAAAAAATAAATTGTATATACTGTATAGTGGAGTGACACCTAGCAGAGGTTAGACATGAGGTGCAGCAATAGGTTAGGTTACAATAGCAGCAGGCTGTGCATTACTTAAGGTGCAGTACACAAACAGTAACATATATGGCACACTGGCCTTCATGCAAAAACAGACTATCGTGCAGGTGACATAATACACATGAGATAAATCCACAAAGGTAAGTCCAAATATGGAGGAAATAAGTAAGCTCCATTGACAAAGAAGAAAACTTTTCATGATTGTGTCTCTCGTTCTTCTTCTGTTCCTGCTTCTCATCATGTTGATTGCTAGCATGTCCCTGGCCTGAATATCTCAAATACAAATACTATGTACTACCAATAGTTACAGCAGTTACAGTTGTCATGCACTAGGGTTTACATGGCAAAATAACACGTGATTCAAACATTTTAACTTATATTTATTTGACTAAAAGTAAAACATGTTATTTTTTGTGTTTGTTTATTTGGATCCCCATTAGCTACTACTTAGCAGCAGCTGCTCTTCCTGGGGTCCACACAGAAATACATTACATTACATAACATGAAAACATTTTACATGACAGTATCAAAAAACTGTTAAACACTTAAAATACAACCAAAATGGTAAAATCTCGATTATATGGTATATTACTTTGGCAATTATAACATCAAAGTCGCAGAGCATTACAATATAATGTTTAGTAAGTCAATTAATTAACATATAAATAATTAAAATAAAATAAAGTAAAATAAAGCAAATCCCTGGAAGATAACTACTTTTGCACAACTTTTGCCGTGATGCCACTCTGGAGCTTGCCTTTTCCAACATGGCGCCCGCAGATACAGACGCCCCAGAGTTGGAGGAGGCGCCTACTTTTTTATGTCTATGGGCCTGCCGGCCTGCTCCACTCTGGCAATCACCAAGGTTGCCGGCTAGCCAACAACAGTGAGTCAGAGGGGCAGGGCCGTCACAGTTGAAGCTCCATATGTATGCTTGTAGTACCACAAGGCAAGTCCAACAGCAAGACCAACAGCGATCATGCAAAGAATTAATAAAGTTAGACAGATTAAAAAAGTCACATAAGTAGAGTGCAAAGAGAACAATGTAGTCCTTCAAAGAAACGAGGACAGCAGGTAATTACACTGAAACATATCTACTGTGATGATGATAAATGGACATAATGACAAGAACTTACCGAAACAGCCCTCGTTTGCTTCAGATTTGCCAAACACATCTGGGAAAGAAAGCATCATAGAGTAATTAGTAACATCATCCAGCAATCCATCCATCTACATATCCATGAAGGTCATTATTTTTCAATCTATGTTTTTGACCATGGGCCGTGGAACTGAAACCATCTCTCACCTTGTTTGTCAGAATAAATGACCCCGTGCAACGGCACTTTTGTGCCGTTGCTACCAAACCTTTCCAGTGTGACTGTGATGGTACCGTTAACGTTGGCTGCCCGGGCGGAGATCCTACAGGTCTGGGGGACCTCCAGAGTTGCCGTCAGAGCCCCAGCTGAGCAGGACACAACCATCCGCTCTGTGCCATTGGGTTTTGTGACGTGTAACATGGGCTCAGGTAGCTCTGAGAAAAAAAGCAATTAAAGGAATAGTTTTATATTATTGTTATATTAGTGTGTTATATATTAGTTCATATCACATTGACTATGCAGTCACTTAGTGTTCTGTAATAATAATCAAACTCTACAAAGTATAATATTTATATAATATTTTCCTCTGAGATGTAGTAGGGTAGAAGTAAAAGTGTTGAAAATTGTAAATAGGCGTACTGAAGGAAGTAAAAAAATACCTCACAATTGTACTTAAGTACAGTACATGTACTTACCGGTAGTTACTTTACACCACTGGAGAGAAGAAGCACTTTAGACCTTAACTCAGTCTTGAAGATCCCGCTGGTTCTTGGATGGTAGCTGAGGTCTGGTTCTTGACATATTATGTAAATAATATCAATTATTATGTTATATCTTCTGGCCGGTGATGCTAGGCTTGTTGGTTCTTGGACGGTAGATGTTTTTTAAATTGTACATTTGTGTAAATTTGCTTCCTGCAGAAACAATGGGTGTGGTGTGGTTCAGTAATCATCACACATCGTCACACAGAAAGTGAGCAAAGCATACACACGCGCAAAATTGCATAATACATCAGATGTTGGCTGTTAGCCAGTGTATAGCCATATAAGAATTAAGCAAAGTTTATGCACCAGTGCTGAAAGACAAAAAATAAACCATAATAAGCAATATGGTCTGTGGATGGGTTTAATTGAAAAAACGTACATAATAACCTCTGATCTCTTGGGCCTTTTATTTTATTTTTTAAAGAAAAAAAGTCATAGGGGGGCCCACAGTGAAGCCTTGCCCCCAGGGTCCAGAATTTGGTGCTACGCCCCTGCCTGTAACTTCCATAGCAGACCATAGCTACCCCTACTGGCACTGCTGACTGTATGCTTACTGTCGGGGCTGTGATGCACACCAGTGTGCCATGACCAGTGCTGCCGCTTCTTGGAGGGATTCCCTGTGAGACTCTAGAGGCTATGAGAGAACTTCTCAGAGATCAGAGTCTTGCAGCACTGGTGCATAAACTTTGCTTAATTCTTTTTTTTGGGGGGGGCTTTTTATGCCTTTATTTTAGAGAGGGATAGGGAAAGTAGGCTGACAGGAAATGAAGAGAGAGATGGGGGGGGGGGTGACACGCAGCAAAGGTCGTCGGGAATGGGAGTCGAACCCGCAACATGCTGTCAGGCTGGCATTGCAGCCTAGGGTGCCTGGACCGTCACGCTACGGCCCAGGCCCTTAATTCTTCTTCTTATATGGCTATATACTGTTAGAAGTGCATGTGTGAATCCAATGCAGAGTGGGCTATCCGGGGTATAGGGATCTAACTATGACCACTGACTTAGTGTTAAGATGGAGCCATGATTCGAGGTCATTCTTAAATCTTGCAAGAGAATTTAGGGATTTCGGGGCTGAAAGGAGGGCATTCCACAGAGTAGTGGCTGCATGATAAAACATATTTTTCCCCTTAAGCGTCCTGAAAGGTGATCCAACAGAACCTCACTTTATGTTGGATTCACCTTGAATTTGTCACCCATGTAGCTTCCACAGAACCTTTCAATTGTGAAATAAAATGTGTATAACCTGTGACAAAGCAGTGAGAGGGCCTCTCAGCAGTTGACTGAAATGAGTCGTTCGCATTCTCACACAACATTCATCATATATTTTTTTCTTTTGGTGCGCTTTTTACCCCTTTTTCTCCCAAATTCGTTGTTATGCCACACATTTGTGTGTTGTCACTGTTGTTGTTGTATCCTACCGACTAATATCCCACTGCCAGTGAGGAGCCAGGGACGCTGGAAGTCATTTATGCCAAGGGGTGCTGGGCTTGGCGGGGGACTCCGCACGCGCGCGATTTTTTTTCACATGTGTCCCGCGATTTTTTTCACATTTTTCAAGTTTTTTCACCTTTTTCAACAAATATTTTATTCCCCAAAGTTAAATACATCATTGTTTTAATATATAAGTGTGTATATAGACTTTAAAAATGATATATATTTGTTTAAAGGTAGGGTAAGTGATTTGCAATTATTCAAATAATTGCAAAAAAGGTCTATGTTCTGATAGTGCTCGTTACTATAGAGTGTCCTGTCCATATAATGAGTCTCCATGTCTCTCCAGCTCTTCATAAAACAGAAAATGCATTTTCGTTTCAGTTTCAGTTTCATTTCCAATTTTATCCAATCAGGATAGAGAACTCAATCAGAATATAGATTAAACAAGTGAAATTGGAAGTGATGACACTAAGAAATGAGCAGGCAAAATTAGAACTGGAACACTATTAAAAATGGGTACTTTCTCCTGATTGGCTGAGATTTTGACACCTACCAAAAAATGTATTTTCTGTTTATTAAAGAGCTGGAGAGACGGGGAGACTCCTGTTACTGAACAAACACTCTATAGCAATGATTACTATCAGAATATAGTGCTTTAACCTTTAAAAAAAATACTTTTTGTTTTAACCCAAAAATATCACTTACCCTACCTTTAATTTACAAAAAAAAAAAAAATCAAAATGTTTTCATTTTTTGTTCTTTCTCTTCCCCACCACCAGGGGTGCTGCAGCACCCTCAGCACCCCACTTCCCGCGTCCCTGTGAGGAGCTCCAACCGGGAGGACATAGAGCCTTCGCCCTATACTCTGATATTTAGTCGACTAAGACTAGACTAAGACTAAACAATTTCAGAAGACTAAAATAGGACTAAAACTAAATGATGTGTTATTCAAAAGACTAAGACTAAATCAGAATTAGCTGTGAAATGTGAAATGAACACTGTAGCCACAAGAGATAAAACTACTACTCAGTGAATACAATAAAATAAAGCAAAAATAGCCTATACCCCAGAAACAGATGTAACATCTAAACAAATACAATCAATAAAAACACTAATTCAAGCCAATTAATCATTAGTATTATCTCAATTCTTGTTATTATAACTTCCATGGATGAATAACTAAATCAAAATTTGCTGTCAAAATCAACACTGGGTCAGATGAGTTCTATATTCTGGGCAAGTGGGCAAATGCATGATTGTGTGACGTACACAAAGAGAGCCCCAATGAGGGGGTCTGCTGTCTGCTGGCTCCGTTATGCCATGGGGACTTGGAATAAACACAAACACACCGACACGAACAAGCATGCATGAGCGCGTTCACATAAATTAGTTACTACTACTCAAATTTCTACTGCCTATAGAATTTCTAATGACTTGCAAGAACAGGTGTGGGATTTTACAACTACCAGACTAGAAAGGCTTGTTTTGAAGTCTCTTAACATAATATAACTTTTCTTATTAATAATCCAAAACGTCTAAAATGATTGTTGAAAACACATGACAGAATATGTGTGACAAATTAAAGAAAGGGAAAAGGAAAAACACAATGAACATATCTGCTTCCATGCAGGTAGACTAGGTACAATTAAAGAATTAACATCCTGTGGATCTAGATAGCTAGGGGAAAAGATCTTGTTAAAGATCTCATTATTGGGGAAGGGATGCTTCAATCAGCTTCAATTTTGTTATTTCCATTAAAAGAGAAAGGGAAGAAGAAGAGGCGAGGGGCAGGGGGACCAGGGCGAAGAGAGAGAGAGAAATAAAAAAACAACAATGTATCTACATATTTACATACTATATCTATCTCCGGTGCGGTAGAAGAATGCTCACCTGGCTAATGTTTCAATAGCAACAGTGACTAAAGTGACACATGCACTTCAATCTGTAGGAAAGACATCGGTAGATCAGAGGGTCAGAAACTGTGGTCGAAAGAAGACAATTGATGACTATGATCATCACTTTTCTGTGTTTCCTTAAATAGAACACAGAAAAGAAACTTAAATATCAAAACAATGCTTGCATTATATATATATATATTATTATCATTATTTAGGAAAACGCCAATGTGGATTATACACAAAAAAAGACGAAGCTTGTATCCATTGTGGTTCCACCTTGAGCACAACAAACTGCACAAACATCCATGAAACAAAACAAAAGAAATCCTTATATATACAAAGTTGGGAGCCATACATATAAGACAAGTGGTACCCCTAAGAGAAGAATCCAATGCAGAGTGGGCTATGCGGGGTATAGGGATCTAACTACGACCAGTTAGTGTTAAGATGGAGCCATGATTTGAGGTCATTTAGGGATTTCGGGGCTGAAAGGAGGGCATTCCACAGAGTAGTGGCTGCATGATAAAACATATTTTCCCCCCTTTTAAGTGTCCCGAAAGGTGATCCAACAGAACCTCACTTTATGTTGGATTCACCTTGAATTTGTCACCCATTTAGCTTCCACAGAACTTTTTCATTGTGAAATAGGGCCTCTTGTAAAAGCAGTTGACTGAAATGAGTCATTAACTAAGTGAACCAACGCATTCTTACGCAACATTCATCATATTTCTATTTTTGAGTGCTTCACTGCTTTTTACAAATCTTTGTTCCCTAATTTTTTCTTCCCTTTTTTACATTTTTTGTGCCCCAGACATTTGTGTGTTGTTGTCACTGCTGTTGTATCCTGCTGACAGGTGCAGCCCCCCCCCAGCCCGAGTACGTGCAGTCAGTGACAAATATCACCCTCTCCGCCCGGCTTGAAGGGGTGCAGTGATCATTTGTTTATTTTTAAATAAATTATAAAATTTACTGCACCCCTTCAGAGCAGATTTATTGGCCATAGAAACAACAATAACATAAATAGATAAATAGTAGCTGTAATATTATGTATTATAGGTATTCTATGCATTTATCAGGATTAGGCTATTATTATTATTATTATTATTATTATTATTATTATTATTATTATTATTATTATTACATGATTAATCTATGATGAGAAACGAATAAATAATAATAATGATAATGGTATTATATCCAAGCTAATTAATCCTCAATTCACGTTATTATGTTTGTAGGGTTCCATGGATGAATATGTTAACCCCATCACTTCCAGTTACAGCCCTCCCCCCTCACCTTGTGGCTTAGAAAAATTCCCCTACAGTATTTGGACAGGATATATTAAACAGCTGAGGACACTAAAGACCAAGCCAATGGGTTTCTTGGATATTGACAATGGAGAATCTTTTCAAGAATTTGTTTGGTTGTTTTTTTCTCTCAATGAGTCTTCAATCAAAACCTGTCGACAAAGACTTTACACCGCATCTGATCGGGTTTCCCAAATGTGTAAGACTTAATTTTCTTTCTTCTCTTCCCATCAGCATTTCGTTGCTGTCCGGCAGCAACCTACTTTGTCATACAAATGTGTCGTGACACGACAGGTTTTGAGTTTGTAGATCTGCTATATTCATTTTATTCATTCCACCTGACAACAATTTATTATGATAGTTAGTGTGGACAGTTTGAGTATAATATCATCTGCATTCTTCCAACCATACAGGATTCAAATGCTTTCTTCTACACTCCCTGTCCAAATCTCAATGAAAAGGTAAGACAACTTTCTTATCTGAATAGTGAATAGTATACTAAGACCATGTCTATAAACATAATGCATTATAAGCTGCATAACGCTGTATATTTATAGTTATAAGCACTCATAAAATAGCTTATCTATGTTTAACATAATAGCATATCTACAAGTTCACAAGCGTTGCGTTGAGAGCTTGTAGATCTGCTGTTTTCACTGAATGTTCAGCCCAGAATAGGAATGCCAGGGTTCATGTGATTAAAAGACAAAACGGTAAAATACTTCCATGCTGGTGTCAAATCTCGTAATGCTCAACAGACATTGATGAGACAATCAGCTAAACTTCAGCTAGTTTTGAAATTCTTTATCAAATTGTATGGACTGCTTACTCAAAGAAGAAAGAAAAATCACAACGACTGTATCTCTTTCATCTTTTCACAGGCTACCTGCATTCATCATGTATACACGTGTATACAGGCGGAATTGGATACCATAAAGACTACATGTGAGATGAATGAGGGACAACGTTACCACCTAGACCTGACCAAGGATTACTTGAACAAAGCACAAGATGTAAATATATATACTCATTTTACTGCCAAATGTTGAGAATACAGAGTAGGCCTAACTCATGAACCGGCATTATCAATGCATTGTGCAAGGGTCAAGCTGATCTTGAAATGGTCATGTAGAAACTAATACTAACTGTTAGGTGTTGTGGTGTTATCGTTGTGACTGTGGTTTGAAATAGTAATGATCTTAAGTTGAATTCAAAATAAATACATTTTACACAGATGATGTTTAAGTTTTAGATATAACGTTAGAAGTTTAACGTCAAAGATGTCTATGTTTAAGTATGAGGTTAACAATTGTTGTCTTTAATATCTAGAGTCAGTGTGTGTAGAAATAATGTTTCAGTACCGTTTCAGGAGTCACCTTAAAAATAACGAACTTTAAGAAATGTTGTGAACAAGATTGTATTATTAGCTGGAAATAATACAATAACTCTTGTCTACAGGGAACAACAAACTCCAAAGTCTGTCCCTGTGAGAAATGGCCAAAATATCCCGTGGAAAAGTTTCTTCGCAAAATGAAAGAAGTTGTGGAATATATAAGACAGATTAAAAACTCAGAACAGTAGACCAAACACCACCAAATGCTTCCACAACAAGCTGGTGTTGGAGGTACTGGTGTAACTACCCCAGAAGGAGAGACGGTGGTTTCAATTATAAATAAATATGGTTTATTTATGTAAAATTCATGTACACACTGGGTTAAAAATGAATAAATATAAATATGAATAAATAGTACTAAAAGCTACAATAAATATATTAAAAAGGTCTATATTACAAGGGTTTAAGGTAAAAATGCTGTTCCCATTGCTTAGAGGGTTTACGGTAAATTGGGCAGAGTGAAGCTGTCAATCAAAGGCAGAAGCAAGCATATGACATGATTGAGGAACTCTAGAGAGAGGGAGATCATAATATTGCTACAGTTCTGAATATGGTTCAAGAGGCGCACACGGTAAATGTTTTTTAGTATATGCCTGTCATTGATTTATGTGTGTATTTGTTATTATCAAATGTGCAAATGTGTAATTTGTTTGAGAGACTTCACAACATGTCAGTTGATGATTCTGTGTCATAAAAATAATAATTGCATCTTTTCCTATTTACTGAATGTTTTGATTATAGTCATAACCCATATGCTTAAAAAAGATAATAAAGAAAAAGGAATGTAACAACAAGTTTTTATTACGGGGCCAGAGCTCTCAGCTCTGGACCTGTTTTAATGTTCCCCTCTTTTTTCTTCTCCCACTTTTGGCATACGCTTTTTACGAAACTTGGCCATATGGTAGATGGTCATGAAAAACTATCAAGAAATAATTCTCACAATCTTTCGTCAAAAGGTGGCGCTATAGCACTCAATTGAAAATGCCAACTTTGAACAGGTACAACTCATGCCCTGTTTGACCTACAGCCATGAAACTTCAATATACATATGCGTCTACTCATGATCAACAACTTTCACACTCTGACTTTTGACCTCTGACCTTTAGATCTCCCACCATTTTGAATAATATGAAAAACAGTTAAAACCTATCTCCTCCTGGGATTTTTTAGTAATCTGCACGAAACGTTTTACACATGAACTTTGAACCTATGCCGAAAAACATGTGCAAAAGATTTTCCATAAGTGAAAAAATGAAGCTTTAATGAGCCAATGAATATTGCAGTTTTATGACAATTATTCATCTGCCCCTAACACATACATGCAGACTCACATTTCTTTGAAACTTTGCGGTAATGTTGAGGGTCATTTCAAATATCACTGAAACCAATCTTACTCCAATTGGTCAAAGGGGGGCGCTATAGCGATTTTTTGAAAATGCAAACTTTAACCAGGCAAAAGTCATTTCTCGTTTGGCCGACAGCCATTAAACCTGCTTACACATGTGCCTTGACTCATGAGGAACACATGTATCACGTTGACCAGTAAGCTCCGCCCTTAGATTGTCCGCAATTTTGAGCAGTTTGAAAAACACTTAAACCCAGGATTTTCCAGCTATTTGCGTGAAACTGTATAATCTGAGCGATCTCCTTTTTCACAGGTTTTTGTCTGTTGGTCCAATGGCTTCTCCCTTAAACGCGTGCCTCACAACCTGAAGGTTGCCAGTTCAAGCCTCACATGATGCAGACTCATTTAAGTTAAATTGCAAAAAACATGACTGTATCAATGAATACATGTGCAAACGGTAAAGATAACATGAAATGCTTATTTGAGAGTATGTTTTTTCAATGTATGACGTACTTCATTGTGAAAATAGCCGATCTACAATCTCACAACTTTTCAGATAGCAACGTTTTGTGAGCTTGTAGATCGGCTGCTTTCACTGGTTTCGGTTTCGAGGAGACATACAATTTCTCTATTGGTAAATGTTTTGTGAACGAGTGATCTTAGTGTTAGTGAAACAGGGGCTTGGTTCATGACAGAAGGCAAAAGTGTATGATCTTCAACAGACAACTTCAGCCTGGATGAAGCTATAGCACTACAGGTAGTGTCTCAGCCTGTGAGTCTGAAGGTTGAGAGTTTGATTCCTGTCAATGGCAATAGGTTGAGCTGTCTGTTT
>NC_137612.1:6577667-6677667 GCF_963280865.1 Gymnoscopelus braueri | reverse complement strand
GGAGACCATCCAAATGCCAATAATATACACAACGAACTACTAAGCAAAACGAAACGAAACCAACTCAAACCTCAGTTTGTAGGACTGTTTGTCTGACAGTTGCACTGCAGAATTTATCAGAAGTTATTACAATATAATATAACATAATCATGTTTCTGACTGTATCTCTAGAGTTACAGCCACATGTTACCACTCAAATTAAAGCTTAGAATGGTGAGCAGTTTTCTATATCCATTAGGAACATGTTGGTTCTCAGCACACACTTTCAAATTGGGGATATTTACACGCCTTATTTTAAAATGATTATATTTGTCCATGAAATCTTGCATTATTATGGAGGTTTTGAAGAAGTAAAATCACCATTCCAATCAATTCCATTCTTGAATTATGCAGAAAAGTGGGTTTATAGGTCTGTACACAAAATGTTCAAAAGTTGTTTATGTATTTGTTGTAACAATTTGCATGTGACAATATAGGGGTCCACATATTCAACGCATAATAACTACCACTAAGCTACTAGTCTGCAATGGTTATCATGCCAAACTGTGAACTAGAGATGTACAGCTAGTCAAAAAAATCAAACATAGAATTTGCCCACCCATTTGATAATCATGGCACAATTTTGGGTCTCTGGCTCATGGACTGGAATGGAGTATTTTTCATCTCATCATCTCATCGTCCCGTGTTTATATGTTGGCCATCAGGCATCAGACTGAAGCAGTAAATCTAACAATAGGTTTTAACTATATGAGCAGTTGATAAGAAAGCGATGTACTGTAACTGGTGCTAAAATGTATTGAACGAAAGACAGAAACCAACAGAAGGTGTTTGATGTCTGCACTTAAATGCATCCACTCTCATTCAGCTCCTATATACTTACTACTGTGGTATTATTTACCCAAGCCCTGCTACTCATACACTGTTGGTGGTGCTTGGGATGATAGTAATAGTATAAAAACATAATAGCATAAGAGAGATGAGGTGGTACAATAACAGAATAAAGTTTCAATGCTGTCTACAGATCAGTGTAAAATATGGCACAGATCAGTTGAGGACACACAGCCAGTTATTAAAGAGCTATTACAAATCTCACTGTAATGGTTTTGTCTATTATTTATCTGCCAGGACTTAACAGCACGTTTTGAAATGGGGTCAAAATGTTGACATTCTTTCCCCACTGATAAAAGTACCATTCACCATTCATTCCCCATTCACAGTAATTGCGCTGTCGTCGAACAGTTCAGCTCTGTTCAGTTCAGGCGAGCAGCTGAGAAAACAGTGGCGATCAACACAAGATAGAGAACACACTTGGGCCTGTTTCTCATGTGGAGAAAAAAAGGGCTGCTAAAGAATGCTGAATGCTGTGAGTTATACTAGACATGAGTTTTTGTTCTCACCCTGAGAGTGTATGCCAGAGGATGTGGTGGTGGTGGTGGTGTCTCTCTGAGAGTTGTGAGTAGGAGGTGAACTCTCCGGAATAGCGGTGTCCTGGCATGGAGCCTTGACTGTCTCCCGTAAGGACTGGCTGGAGATCCCTGCAGCACAAACAACACAAACCTTTGTAGAGTTTACTACCAGACATGATCAAACCAGTAGAGAAGTTATATTTCAACTGAACTTTTATATGGTCTCCACTGCCTTTCGGTTAGAATTAAGATATACAGTAACAGCATGGCTTCACTGTGCAGTCACTTGCAGGCCCGTCTGAAGCCGTATCGAGCTCTGTATTTGGGCAGAAATGTCATATTTGGGCAAAATCTAGGGGGGGTGTACACACATGTACAGGTGGCTGCCTTGTTAAGTGGTCGCATAGGTGGGCTGCGTGGATTTTAGTTAGTTAGTTAGTGAGTTAGTTTATTTGTTTCGGTCATAGTTTAGGAAAACAAACAGTTGAACATACAAACTATTTTCAACAAGATAATTTTGGCCGAAAAGGTTTGGGTTGAAGCCGAAGCTTATTATGCCCACCTTATTTTAACAGCATTGTGTTCATTTGTGTTCATTATCAGTTTAATAATGTTTGAGAAACATTATTATTTTTATTCACTGGCAGATAATCACCACAGATAAGAGTTGTTTTCACAGGGTTAATTAAAAGTAGCAAATTATTGATTAAGGCTTGATTCCCTTTGCTTTTGTAGACAGAGATTATGTCTATGTCTGCTGACCAAATCATGGTGATTTGCATAGTATCATCGTTGAAGTCTCTTTGATGTTGAAATTTCTGTGTTCTGTAGTAAGTAGCTAATCCTTTGCCAAGTCCCTCACTGTTTAGATGGAGTGTAAAGCCATTAATCTGCAAAAATGGGTCATCATTGTTGTTGTGTTTGAGCCATGTTTCACTGAAACATAAAATGTCAGCATAAGCTAGAACAGGGTCTACTTTAATTTCACACAGTTTGTCTACTAGGGAATGACAGTTGAGAGCTATTACTTTTAGAGCCCAGTCTTTTGTGTTTTCCCATTGTGTAGGGTTCATGTTGATGGATACTTTCTCCATTCTTCTTAGTTCCTGTAGGGCATTTCTATCTGCAAGTAGCTTTTCTTCTGGTAGACATTTAATGATGTACAGTTGTTCTAAGGAAGGAACTCTACTCAACATCACATATCCCATAGCTGGCTGGAAAATTGTAGTTAAGTCCATTGCTGCTTTTTGCGGTTTAGGAATTTCTTGTCCTTGGAATTTATGGCATGTTGCAGCATAGCAAACTACCAGTGGAAATTGATAAACTGTTGCAGTGCTAGATGCATGAGATTCTTTATTTAACAAGCTATATGAGAATTCTACTTTTTGTACTGGTGTACAGTCTGCGTATTTGATCTGTACTGCTCGTTGGGTTTTCCGTCTGTTTGCCCCTTGATATTCTTCATCGAATTTGATCATCAGTTGTATGACCTTTTGTTGTTGATCTTTGATTACTGCAACAAGGGTTCCTCTTGAACCATTGGTCAAACCATCAAGAGTGTCCAAATTATGAATTAGCATGACTTGAGCATTTATCTTGATTCTCAAAGTTTGTAGAAATGCTGAATTCCCAACTGTTCCTTTTGTGTTCACTCTAGGTTGAAAATTTGGAATTGTAGGATGATGATTAATGGCTTCTATTTCAATCAGTTCAGTTGTAAGTTCATTTAGTCTTATATTGTTATGTTTGTTCACTGCTGCGTTAGTGCAACTAATGTATGTTGCACCAATAGTGTCACAATGGCCTTCAGGTCTGACTCTGGTAGTTAGAATTTCTAAATCCTTTTCAGTCTGCAGACCAACTCTTATTCTGTTCAGAATATTAGCATATGTATGGTCATCTCCTTGTCTGTGATTTTCTTCGAGTGTAATTATGTCAAAATTTTTCCAATGAGATTGAATGTTAAACGGTATTTTGTAGTCTTCACAGTGGGGTTCAGCAAAAATATAATTTGCTTGACATGGTTTCAGTTGCATGAGATCACCGAAGAAGAACATTGCAAGTCCTCCAAATATCTTCTTAGGTTGGAGCATGATTTCCCGAAGTCGAAGATCAAGCATGTAGAGCATATCTGCTTTCACCATAGAAATTTCGGCTTTGAGGTTTGTAAGCTGTATTCTTGTGTTGTCTCGTTTCTTATCAGTCAATGGATAGTGCTTATTACCAAAGTTGAATCCAAATGTTGTGTGTAATGTCTGTCCTCGAACTTTACAGGCTGCTGTTCCAGTTGGGGCAGTGACCAACACATATGGGTATTCAGGGTTGTCCCCAGCTTTGTGTAGAATATAATGAAGCCATTGTTTCAGGATGTTGATTACAGTAGATTTGCCACAGCCTGCTCCACCATTCACCATTAGTAGTGGAGCTTTCGGTAGAGGGTTTTTGTCTTTAAATGACTTAACAATATCTCTTGCATATCTTATGCCTTTTTCTACAACCTTCCTCTGATAAAAGTCAAGGTTTCTTGTATTTCTCCACAGAACATCTTTTGTTTCTATTTCAATCGGTCGAAATGTTCTTTCCAATTGATTGTCTTCCTTTAGTAGTTCATGATTGTTAGGATCAAGATGAGAGAAATTAGGGTAAGGTAAAGGACCATTCAGATTGCAGTCAAGAATTTCTTGTTCTCCTGTTGGATTTAACATATTTTCCATTTCTTGTTTTCGTGTAGACTCGTTTATTACCAGTCTTACTTCTTCCATGCTCTGTAGGTGTTCCATGACATACTTTTTAACCATCATTATTTCTTGCTGTAGGTTTTTGTATTTTCCTTTTTTTTCATTCTCATCACAAATACTATCAATTGTTGCAAGATGTTTGTCAATATCTTCTTCTTGACGATATGGTTTATATAGGAGTAATTCTGAGAACCAATATGATTGTGTGTCTTTGCTTTTATTAAATTTTGACATTCTCATAACACGGGGTTTGGTCCTCTTTTTCATGAATGGTGCTTCACCTGGATGTAGTTGTCTAAGTTTAAAAAATTGTGGAAGGGGTTTATGAGATATTCCTTCATGAAAAGTAATGAAGAAATGTAGTTTGTCTTTACAATTAGCATGTGATGGAGGAATTCCTTCAGGATGCCATGTTCTTGCTGTGTCAGTCCAAGCAGGAGAGTACATTTTGGCAAATTGGGCTAAGCAAATGTCTTCCATATGTGTTGGTCTTCTTTCATATTTAGTGACAATGTCATATTTCTCTACATATTGTCCTTCTCTTCCTGAAATCCTAATTTTGGTAGTATCATTGTACTGTTGATTATCATCAACTCTAAGGAGAAATTTGCTTCTTTCTTCTCTACGATTTGTTGGAACGAATACTGTAGTGATATTTGAGTCTCTAAAGTGGAAATCTGGGAAGATTTTATAGACTGCTTCTGCTTCTCCCATCTGTCGGTGTGATATGAAGGTATTCATGAGTGTTAACATCCTTTCTTTCAAATTACTGGAATCTTTTTCTTTTAAGGCATCAAGAAGAATCTTCATTGTACCAGTATCATCCTTTGTGTAGTATTCAGAAATATAGGTTATGACGGCATGGAAGTCTAGTGTAACTTGCAGATCTGTGTTGCCATTCCAGGCTTCAGCCCATTCAGGATTGTAGGAATTGACAAATATTTCATCTATGTCCCTGGCCATAATGAGAGAATAGCCTACCTTATTGATTTTCAAATTTGTTTCATTCAGACCTGCCTGTTTTAGGACTTCCTTAATCCTCTTCTCTCTATTTGCTTCATATTCATCTTTGTTATTTGGATTAATGATTGGGAATTTCTGAAGGATGTTGGATATTATGTCATTGTTCAGTAGTATTTCCTTTACTGTTTCTAGTAACTTCTCATATTTTTTTTCGTTTGATGCATCTGCTTTCAATGTATCACTTACTAGTTTGTATGGTGAAGATAATAAAGTAATCCATACAGGGAACTTTGGAAAGAAGAATCTACAAGTTGTATTGTATTTTCTACAAGCTTTTGTGTGCTTGTGACAATTAACTTCTTTTACTATTTGACACACCTTTTTACCTACAATAGCAGGACTGAGACTAACAGAAGTAAAAGTGTTAGCAAAGTTAATGACGGCTCTTTCTTCATAGTCTTCTAAGTCAGTTTGGGTTTGGAATTTCTTGAAAGCTGTATTGAGACCAAAGAACTGAAAAGTCTTGAGAAGGTTATTTGACTCCAAATTAAATAAATGCAGTTTATCGAGGAATGGAAGCAAATTGTTTTTAGTATCTTCATCTACTATATCCTTTTTAACAATGACAGTATTAAGAACTTCTTTAATTATTCTTCGTACATCCACAGTTTTCTTCTTGGTAACCAAATTATCAATGTCATGAATGTTTCTTCCATCATACATTTTTAGTTCCATTTTGTTCATATCCACCCAGAGAACTCCATGATTGTGACCGGCTCCTCTACCTTGGAATTCCAATTTGGTTGAGTAGTATTCCACGGACATTGGATTGTGAGAATTCAGTATAATGTCTTGAATGAAGGTGTGCACTCTGTGTTTGTAATTTCTTGTAGCAGTTACAACATTCTTTCTGAGAATTTCATGGATTGACTGAGCTTCTTCTGTTTTCAGATATTCTTTTAAAGAAAGAGAACATTTACCTCCGTTGAAAATAACTTTTGTTATTTCTTCTTCATTTTCTTCTCGTAAATAATTATCTATGGTTATGTTTTGCAAGACATATTCAATCTTCAAATTCTTTTCTCTTAAAATGCAAGTGATATTTTCTTCCCAACGCATGTCCGCACAGCTGACAGTGAAGAAGAAATGGAATGGACCAAGGTTGTCCAATCTTGCCATCATTTCATGTTTACCTTTTTTGTGGTAACTTGGAGTATTAGAGATATTGTCAAACACAGAAAAAGCATTTTCAAGTTGGTATATAGTTTCTCCTGCTGTTGATGTGGACTTTTTTCCTCTCATGAATGAAACATTAATATTTCTTTGAAGCTGTTTCTTTTCAATATAGGCCAGTGCTGCAAAAAGGTAGCTGGGATCATCTCTGAATCTTGAATCTATGTTTCTCAGTCTTTGAATGAAATAGTATTGATCAGTGAGGTTGGCTTGTCTTGGATAGTGTAGGTTGAATTTTCCATCAGGATGCTTCATTGGAAAAGCCATGGAATCCCAATCTTTACTGTGAAGGATATTTTCTGGAATTTTTCCTTCACCAGGTGCAAATGTAATTACATGAGATCCTATATGTTTTTTTTCATCATGAAATGCTTCCGGGAATCTTGGTGTTGCACAAACTGATTGGTCATAATCAATTTAAAATTTTCTGATTGGGTCATTTTGCCTGTATTCTACTTCCTCTTTTTCATCATCATTTTCTACATTATCAGTGTCTGTTGTAATGTCATCAACAATAACATCAGCAATTTCATCTTCATTTACATATAGCAGTTGTGAACCTGTTGGATCTATATGTTTACACTCTTCTTTAAAGGTTAATGGATCTGTGTAGAATTGATAGTGAGGATTTCCAGTGTCTTTTAGAAATTGCATTGCTTTGAATAGCTGCTCAGGATTTATAGTTGTGTAGTGAACATAATTTTTGTATATCTTTTTACGTTTCAACTTAACATCAATGGTAGTTATTCCTGCCTGAGATGGAGTTCTGGGAAGACTGTGCAGAGTGTTCATTACATCATTATCTTCTATGGGAATATTAATAAGTCTGTCTCGTGTAGCTGGCATTAATGAAGTGGGAAGTCTAAATATCTTTTGAAACAAAATCTTTTTGGCAATAAGATTGTTTGCTAATTCTGTCAGCTGCAAATGTTTGGGTACAGAGGTTACTTTTAAACCATTAGCTGCAGACATAGGTGGCATTTCTCCCTTTGTAAGATATCTCTTACAGGTGTCACAAACATACCAGTTTAAAATAGAATCAATGTAAACACTGAACTTTGGATCCTTCAATTTGCTTTCAAATATTTCTTCAAATAATCTCTTATTTTTGTCATTGCATACTTTCTCAATAGTGTTCAGGACATTGTCATCAATAATGGAAACTCCTTTGTCAAACATCATTTGTTCACACGAGCAACATGGAAATATTGGACCATATTTGACAGTGGTTTTGAAGTTTTTTAGCCTCTGTTGTTGTGTAAGTCCTTTTGCCAAATCACCACTTCTAGGAAGACTCTTACTTTTCTCAAACATCTTCCTTTTACCGATTATCTTGGCTACTGTGTTCTCAGAAATCTTAACTGCAGCGGCAATTATTTTGTAATTCTGGCCAGATCTGTGTTTTGCCACAATTCTATCTTTGAACTCTTCCGGAATACCTTTTGATCTTACCATTATCATTTTATCCTTTTCCTTTTTTGGGTTCTTCTTTACGTTTCCCATCAATTCTCGTCTCAAATCATTCTTGCTTTTCTCAAACATCTTCCATTTACCGATTATCTTGGCTACTGTGTGCCAGGAAATCTTAACTGCAGCGGCAATTACTTTGTAAGTTTGGCCAGATCTGTGCTTTGCCACAATTCTGTCTTTCATCTTTTCTAGAATACGCTTTGATCTTTTATCCTTTTGCTTTTCCTTTTTTGGGTTCTTCTTTACGTTTCTCACCAAGTCTCGTCTCTTGCATGAAATTCTTCTGTAACCTTGGACAAATCTATGCTTTGTTACAATTCCATCTTTAACTTTTTCTAATATATGCTTTGATCTTAAAGAGCCACTTCTAAGAAGACTTTCTATCTTCTTCGCAATATCGGTTTTCCCTTTTCTCATTTCAGCCATAGTGATCTTTGACTATTAATAGTCAGTAATATACTAGTGTTACATCACAGTGGTTTTAGATTAGTTTCGTCATATGTATCACTAGCCAATCACAACATGTGTCTTGCTAGCTAATCACAATACTGAATGGAGTCGATCAATCATATACAAAGTAAAGATAAATACATTTATTGAAACACTCTTTATGATGGACAAACCCATAACTTGAAAAAAACCAATTTATGTTTTTTTTCAAGTTATGGTTGCTTATATAGGTCTATGCACATGTGTAAGGATAAGGATAATTCCTTTTAACAGGTCGTTCATGAAAGTCCTTGCGGTCTTGTTTCCAATGAGAACCTGTGAGCAATTGGGGTTAAGAGTCTTGCTCAGGGACAAATTTCATATCATCGGCACATATGCTGGGATAGCCTGGAATCGAACCTGGGGCAACCAGGGCCAGCTGGTTCCCTAGGCGGGCTCACTAACCACTCAGCTATGGCCGCGTCATGTAACACTGGCCAATCACAGTCCTGAATAGATTGTGATTGGCCAATCACAGTGCAGGATAATTCTACAAATTTCCTGGGCCCGGATCACAGCGCAGGAAAATGTACATTTTTCCAAATCTCACTTATAGGGGCGGTTTCATTATTGGCCAGTGTTACATGACACATGTGCATAGTCCTATATAAGCAACCATAACTTGAAAAAAACAAATTTATGGTTTTTTTCAAGTTATGGTTGCTTATATAGGACTATGCACATGTGTCATGTAACACTGGCCAATCACAGTCCTGAATAGATTGTGATTGGCCAATCACAGTGCAGGATAATTCTACAAATTTCCTGGGCCCGGATCACAGCGCAGGAAAATGTACATTTTTCCAAATCTCACTTATAGGGGCGGTTTCACCGCCCAAAAACAGTTGTGGGGGGATTTTTCTATAGTTAGTTACAAATTGCACTCTTTTATGGCTATTTAAAGAAAATAGGACAGGCTGACAGAAAATGGGGAGGCGTGTTTTTCTTTGGTTGACCTTTTTGATCACTCTTTTGGCCATTTTGTCACCGGAGAGGTTTGCCTCCAAGATGGAACCCAGGTAGGTAATTTCCTCCTTTCTTGTGATAACATAATCACCTGCTTTGATCGTGAAACTCTCAGCCTTGCTAAGGTTAGAACTGGACCCAAAGAGGATGGATTCAGTTTTACCCAGGTGTAATGATAGTTTGTTGTCGGAGAGCCAGATACGGATCTTGTTGAGTTCAGAGCTAAGAGTTTTCTCAACCTGCAGCCTGTCCCTGTCCGAGACCAGCAGAGCAGAGTCATCTGCGAACAGACATTACAGTCATTTAGCAGATGCTTTTATCCAAAGCGACTCTGTCCTCTACCCTGAGCCATCCCACCCTAGCATAATGAGCATAGAGCAGTCTTCAACAGGGGGTTCGGGATCCCTAGGGGGTCCTCAGAGTTAGCCTACTTCAGGGGGGCCTCCAAATCTTTGTGTGATACATTTTTCGAAAATAGCAGATCTACAAGCTCACAACGCCTCGCAGCGCGACCTTGTAGATCTGCTAATTTCAGAGCGCAACACCCGAGCGCAACCAAACATAAAATGACTTGTCTTTTAGTTCTACTGGATCTCTTCTCCGCTAGTCCCTCACTAACATTTTAGTCTGGTTTTTATTTGTTGACGAAATTGTCAGTATATTAGTCATAGTTTTAGTCATCGTTGCTTAGTTTTTATTTAGTTTTCGTCAGTGAAAAAGTTCGGTTATGTTATGTTATTGTGTCCTTCTCTGACCCCAAACGGTTCACGTGCTGTTCTACAGAAGCAGGATGCAGTCACTAAGGAAGAGTGTTCACAAAATCAAAAGTGACCACACTGACACTGCACATTTACAATTGCGCAAAAGACAATTATAAAGACAGATATTATGAAACAACCAGTCATAACATGACGATATTTGGGATGTGCTGTAGATTTTAACACTGCAATTCTGTGTTGTTAATTTAGAGATTCAAGAACACAGAACTGTGAAGTATTCAGGGGACACTAGAAGAACTCGGTAGTATTGTACAGTACAGTAATTATTGTTATTATTATTAACTTTCCAGGAGAGAAAGTAGTTGCTATTAGCTTGGAATCCCCGTTGATCATGTCATTGGTAGGCAGGTTTCTAAACTGCCGACCAATTAGACAATTAGAGAGAATAGGCAGAAAATTGTGCCATCGCGTCCATTAATGAGGATTAATGAGGATTATTAATTATATGAGGATAAGATTGAAAACGGGTGAAGTGCTCCTTTAATGATCATAATACACAATACAATACCCCCAACAAAGTGTATTGCACTTCGAATTGCCGTTGTGTATGAAATGTGCCATGTAGATCGGTTTAAGTGGTTTAAATGTCTGAAATAGGCAAAACAAATAATACATTAATTTTCACCACAACACTGATGACTGCCAATGAAGCTATCTAGCTATTAAATCTATGAAAAGTTTTAATCTGCAGAACAATTTTATACAATATGTATAGTGGGGGGGTCCCTGCTTCATCTCTCTCTCAGCTAAGGGGTCCTTGGCCTGAAAAACGTTGAAGACCCCTGGCATAGAGCATAGAGCATTTTCAGGTGGGTTTGGCAATGTCATACATTCAGGAGAGAAAACCCATTCCAATTTTGTCTGTTTTTTTTGTTTAATCACTTCCGATTTAACTGTTGTGAGCTTGACGATCTGCTATTTTCGGCAAAAGTTCGCCCACCGGATAGAGACATTGGTTCATGTGGTTAAGGGCCGTCCACACCAGGCATTATATACTGTAACTATAACTATAAAGATAATGTTTTACAAAATTGTTCTAATTCAAGTGGATGGTAGAGACCACAACTATAACGATGACAGCACAGTGGTGGATGATACAGTTATAGTTATAATGCTTGGTGTGGATGGCTGGGCAGCTGTGATGATGTCATCACAGCTGCCTGGTTATGTGCTCTGTGAAAGTGAAGTTTACCACCTGTCATGGCTGATATTCATATATCAGCAATATCAGCAATCACAATGCCACAATCACAATGTCGTGATGCGACGCATTGTGAGCTTGTAGATCTGCTATTTTTAAATGATTTTTTTTTATACATTTGAAAACTTGACATTCTACATAATGAGTACTTTCTACTTGTGGTACTTTAAGTACATTTTGATACCAATACTTTTGTATGTTTACTCAAGTACATTTTCAATTCTGGACTTTTACTTAGAATATTTCTACATTGCAGTATTGATACTTTTACTTAGGTAAAAAAGAGAGTTGTTTTCCCCACCACTGACCATACCAAAATGATGATGGTGGTCAGTGTTAATGAGATATCCAATTTTTCCCCAAATTAGGACGTTTAATTTCATTGGTCACCACTAGATGGAGCACCTGCCGTGTTAGGAGGATCACTTGTGAACTGTTGTGAGATGAATATTGACACCTGAATTAGAATATGTCATGTATTGACCTTCCCTCATGTTAACTGATTCTGAACTTGAAATTTGTTAAAGTGCTATCGGCAGCAATAGAAAAACCCAATTAAATAAGCCACATACTGTACAAAGAAAATCACATTTTAATAGATACATAAACATTTTACAGTCTTTATATTGCATCATGAAATTAGAGTTAACAGCCACCAGGCTAAAATAGAACTCTACCTGGACCATTTGAGTCTTCAAATGAGTGGATAAACATAATAAATAAATAAAAAACATGCTAAACTCTGCTGCTTACCAGTGGTGGAAAGTAACTAAGTACATTTACTTAAGTACTGTATTTAAGTACAATTTTGAGGTATTTTTTACTTTACTGGAGTATTTCCAGTTTTCAGTACTTTTACTTCTACTCCACTACATCTCAGAAGCAAATATTGTAGTTTTTACTTCACTACAATTCTTTGAAAACTTTAGTTACTTTTTAGACTTTGATTATTATCGCAAAACACACAAACCACTTCAGCCCAATATACATTTCGGCCATTTGAAAATAGCAGATCTCACAATGCGTCGCGATGCGACGCATTGTGAGCTTGTAGATCGGCTATTTTCAAAATATTTGTTATACATTTTTAACTTGTGAAATGGGACCTTATGCCCAATGAGTACTTTCACTTTTGTACTTCAAGTATATTTTGATACCAATACTTTTGTACTTTTACTCAGGTACATTTTTAATTCCGGACTTTCACTTGTAACAGAGTATGTCCACATTGCAGTATTGATACTTTTACTATAAGTAAAACATGTGAGTACTTTCTCCACCACTGCTGTGCTTACACAAGTATATTGTCAGGATAGTTCTACAGTTGAATCTTTCTTTGAAAGTACATTAAGGAAGTCATTAACTACGACTGTTCTGTGATCATCAATCTGTCTGAACTCTTAGTGGTCACATGGTCACACATGGTCACTGGTCAAATCCCTCCAGCCAGCCCAGCAGTGTGTCCAGCTCCCCCAAAGCCTTGCTGGCCGCCTGTTCTATGTCTATCTGCTCAGAGAGAGAGAGAGAGAGAGAGAGAGAGAGAGAGAGAGAGAGAGAGAGAGAGAGAGAGAGAGAGAGAGAGAGAGAGAGAGAGAGAGAGAGAGAGAGAGGTTAGTTTGCTGAAAGTAACAAAGTACATTTACTCAAGTATGTACTTAAGTACAGTAGATCGGCTATTTTCAATCTACAAGCTTGTAGATTTTCAATCTACTGTACAATCTTGTAGATTATAGATTTACAAATGTAGATCAGCTATTTTCAAAGGATTTTTTTAAACATTTTGTGCAATTGAAAACTTGTGAAATGGGACCTTCTGCATAATGAGTACTTTTACTTTTGGTACTTTAAGTATATTTTGATGCCAATACTTTTGTACTTTTACTCAAGTAAATTTTTAATCCATCAATATACTTCATTATTTCCATAACCAGCTCCTCAGCACCATCTACAGGTCAGAATATGGACTGTTGATGTGGATGTCATATTTATAAGCATACCTTCAGATACTCAGCATGCAGGGAGTCCATTGACCTCTGGGTTTCTTCTCCACAGTGGCAGTGCTGCACAGCAGAACAAAATGAGTTCATTACAACAATCATAATGTTAAATACATTTTATTACTGAATAACTAATTGTTTGTGCATGTGCGTGTGTGTGTGTGTGCACATCTGTCTGTCTATCTGTCTGTCTGCCTGCCTGCGTGCGTGCGTGCGTGTGTGGGGTGATGTAGGCTATGATGTGTGTGTCGTTATTTAAATGGATTCAGGTTGGATTAGCCATTCAGGAGTTAGTTTTAAGGTTGAGAATAGTGATTTTGAGTTTAGAGTTGGGATTAAAATTAGCTGTTGTTGCAGCATGTTAAATAAAAAATTATGTGATTACTTTTTTCTTACAAGTATAATGTTGATGTCTTGAAAAGAGTTGGACAAATGTGTGTGTGTGTGTGTGTGTGTGTGTGTGTGTGTGTGTGTGTGTGTGTGTGTGTGTGTGTGTGTGTGTCTATACTTACACATAGTTTAAGGTCTTTTCTGATGACGAGGAAAGAGTTAGCCAGTGCGCTAGCGGAGCGCTTGTGGTGTGTTTTAGTTAGGCGATGGCTGCTGAACACTCTCTCAATGTAGAAACGTAGCAGGAGGCGCAGGTAGCAACACACCTCCCCCTCCTGACAGGGACGGGTCAAAAGGTCAGACATGACATGACTGCTAACTTACATGAATGCTCACAAACCCAAATATACACCCGCTGCGCACACACACACACACACACACACACACACACACACACACACACACACACACACACACACACACACACGCACAATCAGAATGGGCAAACACAGCTGTGCTCACCTGTATATCCTTCATCAGAGGCCTGTTCAGAAGTCTCACTGCCATCTCAGTGTCTCCAACGAGCTGCAGGTTAAAACACACCCACAGGGTTATGTTTCAACACAATGACAACACCCACAGGGTTATGTTTCAACACAATGACAACACCCACAGGGTTATGTTTCAACACAATGACAACACCCACGGGGTTAGACAGAGGAAGTGGTGTTTGTGCAAAGCATGGTGCCTTTGCTTTTGGATTATCGTGTATTTTGTCGTGATTTTTAATATTGATTTATATGCCTGGTATTGTAGAGGGCAAATTTATTTTAAGTGTGTGTGTGTGTGTGTGTGTGCGCGCATGTGTACCCTGGAAACCATGCAGACAAATCGGCCACGGCAAAAAAAAAAGAGCCCTGCAGATTGGTCTGGCACTCATCGGTTTGAATTACATTTCGCTCACCCCAGAGTTGTGGATGACCAATCAGAGCCCACTATTCAAAGTGTTTTGTTTTTTTGCTGTGATGCTTGAATTTGAGTGACTAATAAGTTTGTAACCGCCCCTTGGAAAGGTATCTTCTACACAGAAGTTCCAGACTACTATCTATGCAAGGGATAATTGACGGACAGCCGGTCATTGTTGAGAAATAAAACCCAACAGGGTGATTAGGCACCGACGCGTAGTGGAGGTACCATAATCACCGCGAAGTGATTAATGCAGTTATTACACGGCTACTTAATCAATTAATTAATAAATTGACCCAAAAGTACCAACAAAACGAAGTATTCCCTTGCTTACAGTAATTAAAGTATTCCATAAGTGTTGCGCTGGGCGGACACAGTCATGCATTGTCTATTTCTCGCTTCAAATGTTTTCAAAAACATTCTCGAGAGCAACGTTTAGGTGTAAATGACATGGTGTGTTTGTTTACATGGCTGTCATGTTAGATTATACAGTACAGCATAAAATTCAAGCAGTGCAGCAGGTGCTCTTTGATTAGACAGAGGTCTGTTATTGAGCTCATCGGTCATTATCCAGAAATAACACACAGGCTGAATTCAGTGATTGACCAATCAGAATCAAGCATTCAACCAAGCCGTGTAGTAAAGCAGTGATATTAGTCTGGCCATGCCAGGCTAGCGCACGTGACGTGTGCATGTCTGTTTCTGTGTGTGTGTGCATGTGTGTGTGTGTGTGTGTGTGTGTGCGTGCGTGTGTGTGTGTGTGTGTGTGTGGGCATGTGGATGTTTGATGAAACTCACAGCGCTCTCTCGTATTTCTGTGTAGTATCTTCGTAGTTCATGTGTGTGAACACTGACGGTGCAGCTGCCCACGCTCATTCTGCGGCCCTCAGCCACTCCACACAGGTAGACCAACAGGCTGAGCAGCAGACACAGAGAGAGGCCAGACATCGCTTTGTTCTGCATGGTAATCTGCTTGAGAGAATGAAAGAGACACTTTTAAATACAATCAAGAGTGTACAAATGTAACCAAATGGATAGCTACAAATAGATACATTAACACTGAGTATTTTAGTATTTTTCTCCACTGTTATCTACACTGTTAATACATAAAATAAAAATGATCATATTTTATGGCACGTTTTATTTTCAACAACATATGATGTTGAAAATAAAACGTGCCATAAAATATGATCATTTTTTTCATCAATTCCTAAAAATCTGACTTTTTTTTTACATATGTAAAAAAAAGTCAGATTTTTAGGAATTGATGAAAAAAGGTTGTAAATTAAAGCTGACTGTGTCAGCATTTCCTGTCCAAAAAAAATGCATGCAGTTGAAAAGATGCACCGCTAGCTAACCGGATAGTGCGTCGGTCAAAATAATCGTACGTTTTCTGGGTTCAACTTCAATTAGAGACCTGTGACCTGTGTTCCCACTCCCTCTACTCTTACGCCTAAATAAAAACAATAAAAAAAAATGCTCAAAGAGTCATGAAGGGTTCAGGCTAAAAACTGCAGCAGATTAAAAACACGGCAGACTAGAAGGCAACACAGTTGCATCAAAAACAAATTAATGAGTGCGTTAGATTTTCATAGGTGTGACCAGAGCCAAGGGGCGTGGCCAATGTGCAAGCATGATAGACAGCATTGACACACCTAAAATCTAACACACCCATTATTAATCTGATTAGCTGCCGCTGTGCTGCTTACATCACCGTGTACTATAAGGTCAGAGTTCTGCAGCCTGCCCATGTTTTTACCCTGCTGCAGTTTTTAAGCTGAAGTAGAAAACAAACTACAAAATCAGCCTAGGATTTCATGCCTCTTGAAAATAAAGTGTGATAGTGTCTCGACGAGGCCTATAGTATGCTGTTCTCTATTGTCATAGTCTGAGTTTAACCCATTAAGACCTGGAACGCATCTGTGTCACTTTAGATCTCTTTGGCTATATTAAAAAATCTTTGGCTATATTCAAAAATCTTTGGCTATATTTTTGAATATAGCCAAAGATTTTTGATATATCATTATATCTAATATAATGTTTTTTCAAGATTTTTCAAAAATAGCAGATCTACAAGTTCATAGCGCGGCACTCGTGCCGCGCTATGAACTTGTATTTCCCTTTTATTTTTACTTATTTTCCCTTTTTCAAAATAGTACTAAACAAAGAACGGTTTTGGACATACAGTACAAGGATTCCGCCCGACAGAGGCGATATGCATTGCGTTCATATATTGTGTTCCCCATAACCCCATTATCTGAGCCCCCCTGGCCCTGATTGCAATTTGACCGAAGGGTCTAGTCTAGATGGAAAGATGAGTCGTATTATACCTTAAGCTACTATTATGAAGCACGTCTTGACTCTATTACAGGACAAAAATGGCAAACCTCTGCACCAAACCTCTTTGCCCGAAAATAGCCGATCTACAAGCTCACAACGCCTCGCAGCACGAGGCGTCGTGAGCTTTTAGATCTGCTATTTTCGGCGAATGTTCCCCCTCAGAATAGGGATTCTATAGGGTTCAAGTTGTCGATGTAAAAAAAAAACAAGTTCCTATCACACAAAGATTTGGCGGACCCCCTGCAGTAACCCTGAGGACCCCCCATACTAGGGGTCCCGGACACCCTGTCGTAATAATCCCACTCATCTTCTGTCAGACAGGCCCTCGTTGACCCCCTTTCCCTCGCCCACTGTATGCAGTCTATATAGAACCCATTTGAACAACCATCCATCCATGCATGCATCCTTACCTGTTTGTGGAGGTGTCAGAGAAGAGGTGTCGTGATGTGTGTCTCTGTGTGGCCATGCTGGGTCTTCTTATAGTCACAGGTGGGGGATTTCTCCAATGCACAAACTCAAGCACTCGAGCACTCAATAGTTTTACAGGAGGAGGAAGTAAATTGGATGGGGGGAATTGCCTGCATGCAGTAGGTTAGTAGGCTGTTACTGTAAGACATTTTGACATCTGAGCTTTCAGGTTCACCCAATTTCCATAATGGATTATTATTACCGTGTATGATCTTTGTTCCTGGGTCCTGACTTAATTCTTGTCACCTAGTCTTGCAATGCAAGACTAGGTGACAAGAATTAAGTCATACTGTAGTAGTGCACTCTCTCAGTCAACTGAAATATTTTTTTACCTTCACCGTTTGTGATCGATGACTTCCTCCTGGTGACATCAGTGACAGTGGATGTCAAAGTTAATGACATGGGATGGGAGCTATTTGTGTACGAATACACAACTTTTTCGTCAGGCAGAGGTTCTGAGCCACTAGTGCTTACACTCACCCCCCCTTTTTGACCCCCCCTCCACCAGGAAACCCGATCCACGGCACCAATGTAACGCCCGGGGTCCGGCAACCAACACGTACATAGTACACATAGTACTGTAGTAGCCTATGACCTTTTAAAATATGCACCGCATGCCGTTTAGTGAGTGATTGACTTTGCTAAACCTAAAGTAGGTTGTAATTGGTTGCAAATGGTATTCCTTTTCTAATTCGTTTTTTTTAAATGGGTTAGTTTCAGATTTTTTTAGTATTTTCTGTAGGAAATACTTACCATTAATGTAGTGGTTGCAAAGGTATTAATTAATTGCATGAGTGAGTCCCGTGGTCATAGTTCTGGTCGGGTTCTGATGAATATTAAGTAGTTCCGTGGTTTGGTGGGGGCCACTCCTTCAAAATAAATTAATAAAAAAAACTAGCGTCATTTGTATTGTTGACCTGTTCTGTTCTACCATATAGCGCAGGTTTGGTTCAACTTGCTGCTTCATCTCTCTCTCAGCTAGGGCAGTGATGAGCTGTGGATTTTTGAACTAGGGGGGCTATATTTTCTGACGTCACGTGCACGCGCACGTGCACGCATGTGCACATAGCCAATCAGCTCAGTGCTAGTTGAAATACTGTATTCAACATGTGATTTTTATTGTAAATATATCTTATTATTTAGTTGCATTGTTAATTTGTTGTTTTTATTTTTGTTTCAATTAATTAATTATTTTATTTTCCTTTTAGTTTTATATAAAAGCCCTTTACATAGACTCACCCACACATAAGTACTTAAAATAATCAGACAACTTGTCTTTGTCTTGTCTCAGAGAACTGGGTCCTCTTCTAAGCGATCCCCTTCACACTCTGCAGTGCAGAGACTGTTGTCTCTCATTATGAGAGGAATGTACACATTCAATTCAAGTCCATGGCTTTTTTCGAGTAGCCTAATGTTATGCAAAGCAGCCAGGTAGACGCTATTGAGAACGGCTCGCCGCTGACGGCGCGAACCTTGAGAGGCTATTGTTTAAACTTTAAGGTGTTAAGACCGCAGCTGACGGTGCGTGCTCGTGCGTGCATGTGGAGCTCCCAGCCCCCCACCCAGCTAGGGGGTCCTTGGCCTGAAAACGTTGAAGACCCCTGCTTTAGTGACTAAATGATATAGTGCCGTTAACTTATTTAACAACACTTTAGTCGTTATTTTAGTCTCAGATCTTTTCAAACATCGAGGGACACAGCACTGCGGAATATTGGCAAAACACACACTTGGACCCGGAAAGTTGTTCTGACGGGGCGCATACGTCACGGCTTAACAACAGAATGGCCTTTAGGCCAGCATAGCATTTTTTTATTACAGAAGAGAGCCATAAGGATAATAAATAGATCAGGATATTATGAACCGACTACTAAACTCTTTATTAAGTATAATACCTTAAAATTCTATGATATAGTAGCACAGAAAACAGTTTCATTAGCATTCAAAGCACAAAAGAAACTGCTTCCAAGATGCTTTCAGAATCTGTTTCAAATTAAAGAAAATCAGTACGAGTTGAGGGGTATACTTATGTTTGGAATTATTACAGCTAGAACAAATATTAAAAAGAGATGTACATCGGTTATGGCAAGAGAAATATATAATAGTTGTGAAAATGACCTAAAGAAATGCAGTTCTATCTATAAATTCAAGAAAATGTTTAAAGATAATATAGTAGATAAATATAAAAAAATATTATAAACCATTACATGTTATTTTTTGTAGATGAAAAGACAAATTTTGTCTTTGTCTTTGTTTTGTTTTGTTTTGAGTATTGATTGATGTCTTGTTATTGTTTGTTTTATAATATCATAAGGGTAGGCATTATAAGCTACGGCTTCAGCCTACACCTTTTCGGTCCATGAATTTTATTATTTTTCTTCCTTGGAAATGTCAAATGACAAACTCTGTACATGGCTTAATGACCGAAATAAACTAATTCATTCATTCATAGCGGGGCACAGATAGTTGTTAACGCGCCGTTGACACCTAGAACAATAGCCCAGACAGAGAAACATACTTTTTTTCGGTCGCGGATTGGGGGGGCGGGGAGGCGGGGCTATTGCGGTTCGAGTTGAGCCCCCACGGCCGCGCACATAAATCGGCGTGCCTGGACCAATGATATAAAGTCCTGGACGTGATCGCTTCATCTATTTATTTTTTGTTATTTACAAATTAGAATTTTGTCAATTCAACCAAACCAAAAGTTCACGGTGCTTCCTCCTCCACCATGTATTGGAAAAAATTACGATTTTGTTAGGCAGAAGAAACTTTTTAGCTCCATGATATGGAAGGTGATAGATGAAATATTATTTCATCTTTTTTTTTTTTACATACAAGGCTGATAGCAATGATATGTAGATAATAATATAACATGGAAACAATATTTGATTCCCCATAACCCCATTACCTAAGCCCCCCTGTACCTGATTGCTATTTGACCCGGAAAGGTCTAGTCTAACTGGAAAGAGGGGTCCTTGCGAATAGTGTGGAATCAATTGTTTTCACCAGCTGTTTTTTTCTTATTCCTTGAAGTGTGTATTATAAGCTATTATCAGTGGTGGAAAGTAACTACGTACATTTACTCAAGTACTGTACTTAAGTACAATTTTGAGGCATTTTTAACTTTACTGGAGTATTTCCAATTTTCTGTACTTTTACTTCTACTCCACTACATCTCAGAGGCAAATATTGTACTTTTACTCCACTATAATTATTAGAAGACTTTAGTCACTAGTTACTTTGTAGATTTTGATTATTATTACAAAACATACATTAACCACTTCAGCCCCTACATACATTTCGGCCATTTGAAAATAGCCGATCTACAAGCTCACAATGTGTCTTGTGAGCTTGTAGATCTGCTATTTTCAAAAGATTTTTATACATTTGAAAACTTGTGAAATGGGACTTTCTGCATAATGAGTACGTTCTACTTTTGGTACTTTAAGTACATCTTGATACCAATACTTTTGTACTTTTACTCATGTAAATGTTGAATTCCGGGGCTTTTACCTGTAAGAGTATTTCTAAATTGCAGTATTGATACCTTTACTTAAGTAAACAATGTGGATGCTTTTTCCGCCACTCGCTATTATTATGATTCAAGCACACCTTGACTCGGACAAAAATGGAAAAAAAAAAAAACTGAGCCGAAAATGTTCAGATCACATCTATTCCTCCAGTCGGTCACCATATTGCTGTTGTCGTACAACTGGAATTGTCTCAAAATAATTTCCCCAAAACACCCACGCTGTGCTGTTTCTCATCAGCGTTTGAAAGAATGTGAAAGAATCCTCTAAAATTCCCACTCATCTTCTGTCTGACAGATCCTGATGGACCCCTTCTCTCACCCACCACTGTACCCAGCTCTAGCTCACACAAAGTTGCTGTTAAATCATTTGGAATTGAGTCAGCTAGTTGCGATGCTGGAAGTTCAACGGAACTGGATTGACCAGAATGGCGGAACTGCAAAAGCGTTAAAGCGGACGTAATATGGCCCCCAGCTGTTATAATGTAACCGCTTGAATTTCCAGCTCAGAATGTGAACACTCCTCATGACCAGTGGTGGAAAGTAACTAAGTACATTTACTTGAGTACTGTACTTAAGTTGAAATTTGAGGATTTTTTCAAACTTTACTGGAGTATTTCCAATGTTCAGTACTTTTACTTCTACTCCACTAGCCTACATCTCAAAGGCAAATATTATACTTTACTAGGATTATTTGAAAACTTGAGTTACTAGTGACTTTGTAGATTTGGATTATTCCAAAACATACATTAACCACTTGTCTTCATGCCTATATACAGTGCATTTTGGCCATTTGAAAATAGCCGATCTACAATCTCACAATGCGTCGTGATGCGACGCATTGTGAGCTTGTAGATCTGCTATTTTCAAAATACTTTTAATACATTTTAGACATATGATAACTTGTCAAATGGGACATTCTGCATAATGAGTACTTCCTACTTTTGGTACTTTAAGTACATTTTGACCAATACTTTTTGTACTTTTACTCAAGTACATTTTGTGTTCTGGACATTTACTTGTAACAGAGTATTTCTACATTGCAGTATTGATACTTTTACTTAAGCAAAGAATGTGAGTACTTTTTCCACCACTGATGACTGCTCTGTGTTCCATTCTAGCCAGTGGTTAGAAAGAAGAACCTCAGAGGTTTTAGTGGTTAGAATTCTTACCAGCGGTTACACATTCCATAAGCGGTGGTTAGTTAGAACACTCAGGTGGGCTTTTAATGGTTATAGTGATCACTACAGGCCACCTCCGTGGATTTTGACCATGGATTCCATTTGAGGATAAAGATGGTCACAGGCTCAGACTCAGAATTGTCCAGTTCAACTGCCAGAGAATTTCTTCATTGGCCTCTTTTAAAGGGATAGTTCACCCCCAAAATTTTTCTATCGATTAGTCACCCCATGCATGGAGACTTGAATTCATGGATATTTTTTTAGTTTTTGTCGCATTCCTAAGCCAATAATTTGATGACCGGCAGCGGTTCCGGTCCTTTGCGGTTCCTTTGTGTCTCCTACCGGAACCGCTGCCTACCGTTCCGCTGGTCATCTATTATCAAATTATTGGCTTAGGAATGCGACAAAAACAAAGAAATATCCATGAATCCAAGTCTCCATGGGGTGACTAATTGATAGAAAATAAATTCATTTTGGGGGTCAACTATCCCTTTAACTTGACTTTCATACTTTCAAATTTCAGGCACATACTGTAAATGTGGCCCTGTGGCTAAACTATCTATCTCTTTCTCTATGTAAACAAAAAATATATAATTTCTGTTTAACCACATTGACCCTTGCATCCTCATTTGGGGCAAATAAAAATGTGTCCTTTTCTCTCTTCTTTTTTTGGGGAAATAGCAATTACATACTTTTCTGCCATGACCTTTCTCAAAAAGTAATTAAAGGGCATGTCCACTTGAGGTTTGTATATACTTGTGTAATTCAAAAGCCTACACTAGAGGGCGCACTACTAGAAGTGACAGGTTGAGAAAATGTCATTCTAATGCGTGATAGTTCTTTTCTTACATGAACATGGACGAACACATACATGACTGAAAAAAAGAGTTTATTTCCTTTTTGTTTTTGTACAAAGCTTCTTTACACATAAAAGGATAAAAGGACATTTTTACATGGGGTACCTTATAAAAAAACACAGGTACATCAAGGACGTTTGTAGCTACTACATGGTAGTAACATTTTGAACCTGTTTCTCTCCCTGTATTTGTCATCTTCTTTCCTGCTCGTGTTTTGTAATTTGCTAGTTGAAATCATAGACTGTAAAAAAAACAGGAGCCCCATTGGTTTCTACAGATAGCTTCGATGCCACTTTTTCGGCGAATCCGCCATCTTTGAACTTCCAGGCCCGAAATGAAAGCGGAAAACGACTGCTATTGGCTGCAACCGCAGCGAGGGGTGGGTCTTCGCTCAGTAAAACCAGTAGAAACCCTTGAAACATACCGTACTTTATCATTAATTTAAAAATAATTATGGGACCATAATTTACGAAACGCATATCATGGCAATTGAAAGAAGACTTTAAACTAGCGACTGGAAGCATAAAGTATTTATGGCAATGTTTATTAAGGTTATAGAATCAAGTGTAAAGTCTGGCCAAAAACCCATTCACTTGAATAGAGAGTTATTATTATAATACCGTAACTAACGGCCATTCATATTATGAACTGTCACTTCCTATATGGTTTCAATTTACTAACCGGATGCTTGCAGCCTGGTTGAAATATTACAAGCATAACTACCCTCTCTATCTGTAGAATGTCAGTCAATGTAACTGTATTTTCAGGTCATTCTAATCTTCACAACACGGTAAAATCTGGAGCGTAAGAGTCTGGATCTTTACCATGTACTATTATCTGTGTAATAAACAATACAAAACAAAAATAATCACATAAAAACTGTAACAACCCCTACATAAACCATCATTTAAAAATGTAAATACATCAATATTTCAAGGACACCAAATCAGATGGTTCTTTGCCCTGTTATTGCTCTGATGCTCTCCAGTCTGGCAACAGTGAAACATATTAAATGTATCAAAGTTCATTTAACCCATTAAGACCTGAGGCCGATTCTACAAAATGCCTTCTAAATCCTAACAGTTTTCTGAAAAAACGTATGTTGCTATATCAGTGGTTCTCAAACTTTTTCATGTCAAGGACCCCCAGAATTATACGTATGTGGCCGCGGACCCCCATCTGAAAATAATATTTTCCAGGGACCCCCAGAAGCAAAGATTTGAGTTAAAAATGTTCGCTTTAAAAATATATATATATATATATATTCAAAGATTTGCACACATGTTCACGATTTTTGAATAGCCAAAGTATAAAATAATGCTTTTTAGCAACAAAAAAAAATATCTAAAATGACACAGATAATTTCCCGGTCTTAATGGGTGATTAAGCTTGAGCTTATCGGAGCCTTATTTCTATCCAAGTCTCTCCGACAACAATAATGTGGTAGAAAAAACTGCAGTACTGTGTGTTTGCGTGCGTCTACCATTATACTTTCAACGAGAACCTGTTGACCTGAACTCAGTCTCTATACACAGTGATTGCGTGTATGCGAGTGTGAGTGTGTGTGTGTGTGTGTGTGTGTGTGTGTGTGTGTGTGTGTGTGTGTGTGTGTGTGTGTGTGTGTGTGTGTGTGTGTGTGTGTGTGTGTGTGCCCTAAGAGCCCTCCAGGCAATGAATCTAGATGACAACAGAGTGTAGGTGTCTGAAGCACATGACGACATCCATAGGAACTGGTGGGCTCAGGTGGTTCCCGTCCAAACGCAGATACCTGAGGAAATGAAAAAACAAAACAAAAAATCCCATCGTCATTGTCGAGATTCTTAATTCACAGATATCTCTATATCGTTCCGCACTTCCTTATTGTCGTCAGTGGTGTTTCCTTTAACGGTTATGTCATCTTCGTGGCTTTACTATAATGACATCAGTTTCCGTTCTACAGTATGTGTACTAGGGCATTCACGAATAGTGATTTTTAGCATTCGAATTATTCGACCTATAAGTATTCGAATATTCGATTAATCGATTTGATTATAAAAAATAAAATAATAAAATATTTTTTTTTCTTTTTCAATGGCATTGATGACTTGACTCAAGGAATGCGAGTTGACGTCACACCAGAGCTCACAGCTGCGTGTCTGCTGTAGAAAAGCCACTACATTTTTTTTTTCTTTTTTTTTTAATAGAATAATTGAATAGTGGTTTGATAGTCGAATAGTCGGTTTGATATTCGAATATTCGAATATTCAACTATTCGGTGAATGCCCTAATGTGTACGTATATATGTGTACGTTTTCACATACCACACATTTCTTTTCTTTCTCACACGGACATGACACAACAATGCAAGGATTTAAATAGTACAAAACAACACGTTTAAAAATGTGGAACACGAATGACGTATACGTCGTGCGTTATCATGGCCAGAGGCTAAATTGAGCCTAAAACTGTTTACAGGAATACTGTACAGAATATGGGTCACACGTGAAGACACTTCACTGGGCGTGTTCGGCACACCAAGTGCTCTCTGGTCGTTCGGAAATTAACCCATTAAGACCTGAGGTGGATTCTTACAAATGCCTTCTGAAACAGTAGTCCTCAAACTTTTTCGGTGCCAAGGACCCCCGAATTGATATATATTTGTCCGCAGGCCTGCCAGGGACCCCCAGCGTTTTTGTGCAAAAACAAATCAAAATATTTCATTTGTTCAAAAATAGCAGATATACAAGCTCATAGATAAATTGCAGCTTGTAGATCTGCTATTTTTGAAAAATAATCGTGCACATTTTGCGCAAATCTTTGAATAATATATATTTTTAAAGCAAACATTTGTAACTCAAATCTTTGCTTCTGGGGGGTCATTTTGGGTGGTCCTTGACATGAACCATGATGTAGAGCAACATACGTTTAAAAAAAAAAAACTGTTAGTAGAAGACATTTGTAGAATCCTCAGAAGCAATAAGATTTGAGTTACAAATGTTCGCTTGAAAAAATCTACTGTTTATATTCAAAGATTTGCACACATTGTCCACGGAAAAAAAGTAAAAAGAAAAGCAGTTCTACAAGCTCATAGCACGGCACTCTGTGCCGTGCTATGAGCTTGTAGATCTGCTATTTTTGAATAGCCAAAGGAATCTAAAAAGCGCTCCCCGGTCTTAATGGGTTAATATAGTGGTGCACTCTGACAGCAGTCAGAGCTGCAACACTCACTAATCCAAGTGAAAAGCCAGGGTGTCCCGAGCGTCTGAACAATATGAGAAGGAAGCTGTTGCAAAATGCGATGGTTGCAGCTTGTTTGGTACTCTATAGGCCAAGGGTTCCCAAACCTGTCAGGCCGTGACCCCCCTCAAAAGAATTACATTTGAACTGGGGACCCCCCAAAATAATCATATTTGAACTGGGGACCTCCAAAATAATCATATTTGAACTGGGGACCCCCCAAAATAATCATATTTGAACTTTGGGGACCCCCCAAAATAATCATATTTGAACTGGGGACATACAAAATAATCATATTTGAACTGGGGACCCCCCAAAATAATCATATTTGAACTGGGGACATACAAAATAATCATATTTGAACTGGGGACCCCCCAAAATAATCATATTTGAACTGGGGACCCCCCACCTGACAAGCACTTGGAATTGTAGGCATTTATATTTAGTTTGACTCGGTTCCAAAGATAAACATTGTGAAGTTGTGAGCTTGTAGATCGGCAATTTCCACAATGTTTGCCTCTATTTGACAATTTGGCCAATTTGGTGTTAAAAAGGTCTTATAAAGTCCTTAAATTGTAACTTTATAAATGTGCAGATACCCTGTATTCACTTATACTGCGCATGTTGGTTTGTTTACTGTTGAGTGAGAAAATGTTGCACATTAAGCTAATCATGGGGACCCACCAACATAATTTGGGGACCACTGCTCTAGGCACTATATTCATCAACACGCATCAGAATAATCATGTTTTCACACAGGGGTGAATTGAATGAATTTTAAAAGATTAAAAATGGCAACGTTAGTTAGTTAATGAGTTACTAGATCTATTCTGATTGTGTGTAAATTAACTCGTATCGGAGCACTCTATGACATCAACACCCAGAGTGCTCTGAAATCTGAGCAGATCCTCAGAGTGTATCAGAGTGTATCTTCATTGTTTATACTTCATTGTGAGGTGACCTACCTTAGTCTTGGCACTGAAGTGTGATCGCTCATGTCACCCTGCAGGCTGTATGGGCAGATCTGGGTGCCATTGATGCCTGGATGATAAAAAAAAAGAAAGAAAAGAAAATAACCATACCCACCCACAGGTACTCGGAATTACAAACCTGTCTATCAAGTCAAGTGTGAGTTTAGAGGGATAGTTCACCCCCCAAATTATTGATTCTATCGATTAGTCACCCCATGGAGACTTGAATTCATGGATATCTTCCAGTAAGACACTGTTCGTTTTTTATCTCGGGGATTTTCCACGACTGTAAAATCCTCAGTGTTAATTTAGTTACAAATGGAACCAAATGGCCTGCTACGTAGGTTCTAATGTTCACACTCTTGGAGTTACAGACCCGTTAGGGTCCATTTGGTTCCATTTGTAAACTCTCACAGTTACCGGACCATTAAGGGCCCATTTGGTTCCTAATCAATCATTCCGCTTGGGACCCCCGGGGACGGGGGATATGCCCGTTTTTTATGCGAGAGCTTCTGGAAACTCAGATTATTCCTGGGGGGGGGGGGGGTATTGCACTTATGAGCTTCAGGCAGTACAACCTGTTAACCAGTATGTTAAGTTGTGTGTGACTGTGGCACTGAACCACAGACCATGCATGCAGCACCTCCTGATATGCCCCCTGGTGGAGCAGCCTTGCACAGCATCGAACTTGGCACAGTTTAATGAGAAGAGACAGCAATGTGTTCAGCTGTGGCTGAACCACATCTAGCCAAGCCTTGTAACTGACTGTCTTGTGGACACGACAAGAAGGAGAACCAGTATGTGTCCTACACCAGGGTCTAAATGTTTCAGTGGAAGAGGAGTTATAATTGGGCTGGGTTTGCTCACCCAGCGCATGGGCCGAAGTCACCCCTTCTTCAGGGTTGTGAAATGTGATGGGCGTGGCCTATTTGGGGCTTCTGCAACGCGGTTTGCGTCACCTCGGTGCGCAGCCCCGTGCGCTAGCTTGTGCGCTAGCTCGTGCGCTAGCTCGTGAGTCGAGCCCATTGGTCAAAACCGTTTTCGCTCGTTCATGTACAGTGTTACCAGCCGTTTTGAACGGCTGTACCTATGAATGGCCAGCATGTCCAATGCGCTTCAATGCAACCACTGGGTTCTGGGGGCTTGGCGTCAAGGCCATGGCCAGTGTGTGTGAACTCACTCTCGATGCTGTTGTCGTTGAGGTGCAGTTGCTCCAGGTGTCCGTTGAACAGGGGGACAGAGGACAGCTGGTTGTGGGCCAGGTGCAGGTCCAGCAGGGTGGACACGTTGAACACCGCCTTGGGCACGCCCTTATCGCTCAGCTGGTTGTAGTTCAACCTGACGAACGCCAGGTTACTGAAGCCTTGGAAGTAGTCTCTATGGACACGAGGAAGAAAGAGATGGTGTCAATTGTGTTCTCAACCTTTTCAGGCAAAATAATAAACCCCTCAAAATAATCATATTTGAACTGGGGACCCCCCCCCCCCCCACCCTGATAAGCACTTTGAATTGTAGGAGTTGGGGCATTACGGGGCCCTATCTTGCCTGCCTTATCCCTTATCTGCGTGCCTTACAAACTTTTTTGATTTTTTTTACTATTTTGTAAAAACATTTAAAAATAGTTAAAATAGCCGATCTACAAGCTCACAACGTGTCAATGTAGATCGGCTAGTTGAACTATTTTTTTAGTTTTGCTAAATAGTAAAATATGGCTAATACGTTTAGGGATAAGGGGATAAGGCGGCACGCAAAATGCACTACATTTAGTTTGACTCGGTCCACAGATTAATATCGTGAAAATAGCCGATCTACAAGCTCACAACACCTCGTAACGCGAGGCGTTGCGATCTTGTAGATCAACTTTTTTTCTTTTCTTTTGCATCTTTCTTAAATTATTTGACAATTTAGCCAATGTTTGACTAGTTTTTATAGTATATTCTGCTGATTACTTTTGATGTAGTAATGGTCTTTTTTCCTATTTTTCATTTTTTTCTCCTTTCCGTTTAAAAAAAGTTTTAAAAGTTCTTAAATCGTCACTTAATTGTCATTTGGGGACCCCCCCCCAAAATCCTGTGGGGACCCCTCTGGGGGTCCCGACCCACAGGTTGAGAACCACTGAATTATACTGATGATAGATGTGCGTGCGTGCATGTGTGCGCTCGCGTGTGCGTGTGTACTGTTATCGTTGTGAGAACCCAAATGTAAAGTTTGTGTTGTCACAATCTGGGAACCCAGAGCCAGTGAGAATGAAAAACAGCGCCCTCTGCTGTTTGTACTATCTCTCACTGGCTCTGGGACAATGGCGACGTAGCACCCGTGCGCAAAGGAAACCAGGGTTTTGGTCTGCCTTCAGCTTTCACTTCCGGTGGTGCCACTATGTTTTCATTCCCACTAACAATATTTCTACACGGAACACTAACACCACTTCTCCCAGAGAACATGGATCGTTTTGGTTATAAGCCCACTTGTTTCTATGATGAAAGAGTAAGTTAAAATGTGAATATCTTTCCGTGGTTTTGTCTGCTCCGCGGACGCTATTGTTAAATTAGTTTGGGTTTGTTTCGAGGGGGAAAGATTGACGGACACGTGAATCCCGCCCACTACATTTGATTGGGTAAAGCGCGGCCTGCTTCCTGATCTGAAGGCACCCCCACTTGTAGCCCAGTGCGTACATGTTATGACGAGCCTTCACGACAGATTCCAACGCAGAGCAGAATCTGTTCTTGAGAGATTAGTGTTGTCATGACCTGGCTCTGAAGTCATGACAAAGTAGAGGAACAAGCAGGCTGAAGGCGAATAATACGTAATCTATTTAAACGGAGCACAACAGTAAACAAATAAATCAAACAATATGATGAGATGCGATCTTCAGTAAAGTCAGTGGTGGTGAGGCGGCTGCAGTTGTGTACGAATGATTTATACGTCATCGTATGCTGTGATACTTGGCAAAAATAGCAGCTCTACATATTAGGGCCGGCAGTGTGGCTCAGGAGGTAGAGCGGCCGCTAAGGAACCGGAAGGTTCCCGGTTCGATCCCGGGCTCCCCCAGAGTGCAATACACTGAACCCCTAACTGTTTCCTCCGCCGTCAGTGTGTGAATGTAATGCATATTACAAAGGCGCTTGGATAAATGCACCATTATTACAAGCTCACAACACGTTGCAGCGTGACACCAATGACGGAGTAGGATGTATTTTCCAGGTGAAACTGGAAATAATCATTTTGCACATTAGTCTGTATACGGATGCGGAAATCGCATGAAATACTTGCTTTGGAATGTCATCAATGCTGTTTTTGTCCAGGAAAAGCTGTATGAGTCCGCTGGGGACTCCAGCAGGCATCTTCCTCAGGGCGTTGTGAGCCAAGTTGAGCTGCACCAAGTTTTTCAGGTCCTTAAAAATGTTCTTTCCAATGTTGGAATCACTGAGCTGATAGAGAAGACAGACAGACAGTACAGTGTCACATTTCATCTACAGTAAATGCACTCAGATCTACTTATAATTGCTGACTTTCAATCAATCCAAGTCCCAGTACACGGGAAGAGGGAGGTGTTTTGGCCTCCATCTGCAAAGTTGGAATCAACAACTCCTCTTCTGGAGATCATCAACAACAAGTTCAAAACTCCCTACGCTAAACGCTGTGGATGACCACAGACTGGAAAACTTCCTCACACCATGGGAGGAAGTGATCCCAGTGGCAGTGAGGTTCACAAACAAGCCCACTGTCCCCCACTATGTGAGCTCCTGCTGCCAGGACCCCCCCCCCCACACACACACACACACACCACTAGCCCAACCCCCTTATAACTATCTCCTCCCACCACCACCATCAACAACAACACAACACATAACTGCCCCCGGGTCCATACAACATACTGTATATAAACAAGGGAATGTGTGTATATCTGCACAGTACAGTAGGTATATGCTACTGTGTGGAATGTAAAGGAGATCAGAACCACTTCCTTGTGACAGTTTTCTTTTTACCCTGAGGCAGAGAGAGTCATTAACAAGGCACCCTCAGACCCGTTGGAAGAGACAGTTATTACGACACTCTCTGATCTCACTGCAGTGAGCGTACCCTGGAAACACTGTAGGTTCAACTTTGGAACTACACAGTTGTTTTAAATTGGAACTACTGGTCACCCCCATGGCCAGCATTACCTAGGGGCCGTGTCCAACGAGACATTTTTCCCCTGGCTGAAAGGGCCACGGCGCTCGCCTAAAAAAACCTGAGTGACCGAGTTGAAAATATTTCAGCGCTCAACAAGCGGAGAGAAATGCCGCAAGAGAATGTGCAAGGACAACAAAAAAAAATTCAGTGCCTCGTCATGCTGCTGGGGTTTCCAAAAACGCAGTGCTCCTATTGTAAACAATTCAAAATATACACAGCATGCACTCAGGAAAAACAATTCTCTAGACTAGATGGAAGATGTAGGAGCCAATCTACAATAGGCCACACGTATGTGCCATATCTAATGTCCCTGTCAGTGTACTTTGTCACCCTCTACAGACATGGAGGAGAGGAGAGCATAAGAACCTGGTCAAGAGAGGGCCAGGTGTAGTTGATTGGAGGTTCACAGCTTTTTACGTCTGTTTTTTGTTGCTGCTGCCTTCTAGTCTAAGTTATGTGATATATGCTCAAGTCTATTCATTTCATGTTTTCAAGCCTGGAGCAACAGATATGGAATAAAAACCTTTTTTTGAGTTCAACTTTAACTTTTGGACATTCCTCATTTCCCTTTTTTGTCATGTTTGCTGCACTAAGCCAGTCAGTGCAAAAAGGTACTCTCAGTCAACCACCACAAGGTCACTACAGAAGACTATGGGTCGGGAGAGTGTCATAACTCTCTCTCTCAATAGCCCTGGGCACACTGACCCTCGCAGACACCCGCCCTTTAATGAATAGAATATACATCAAAATCATAATAAATAAACAAACAAACAAATAAATAAATGTGAAGGTATATGCCGGTGAAGTATGCGAATGTACTTACTATTACCCTCTTGATGTGTAGAAGTGCAATAACTCATTGCTTTATTTATCATAATGCTCTACTCAACAAAAGCCAGTGGCCGTTATTGAAGCCAGATCATTAATCATTCTCTCTCTCTCTCTCTCTCTCTCTCTCTCTCTCTCTCTCTCTCTCTCTCTCTCTCTCTCTCCAGTTGAGTCCAGGCATTCAGACTGGCAGTTTGCCAGTGTCCAGCTGTTCATGATGACTGCAGTCAGACAGACAGACTATATGAGCTGGACTGGGACACAGCAGGTGAGTGAGACAACCTTGTTATGGTGCAGGTCTAGCAGGACCAGATGATCCATCTTGCCGAAAGCCCCGGGAGGGATCGTGGAGATCTGGTTCCTGCTAAGGCGCAGCTGTTCCAGGCCCGCTGGGAGGTCTGACGGGACCTCCTTCAGCTGGTTGCGCTCCATGTACAGGAACAGCAGGCCGGGGATCTTCTCAAACACCTTAGATATAGGAGAAATTCATCTTTAGATTGCAGTGTTGATTTCGTCGACTAAAAATGTTTCGTCGACTACCTTTTTTCACTGACGAAAACTAAATAAAAACTAAGCTATGATGACTAAAACTGATACTGAATATACTGACAATTTTGTCAACAAATACAAACTTGACTAAAATGTGAGGGACTAGTGGAGAAGAGAAGAGAGATCCAGTAGAACTAAAAGACAAGTCATTTTATGTTTGGTTGTGCTCTGGTGTTGCGCGACGCGTTGTGAGCTTGTAGATCTGCTATTTTCAGAACGCAACCAAGTGCACCGACAAAATACATTTTAGTCAACTAAATCAACTTGTAGATTTAGTCGACTAAAATCGTATGATATTCAGTCAACTAAAACTAGACAAAAACTAGAACATTTCAGATGACTAAAATATTTTATTCAAAAGACTATGACTAAAACTAAATCAAAGTTTGCTGTCAAAATCAACCCTTAGATTGTTTCCGAAAGTCCCCAAAAAAAGGAAAAACATTACAGACTCGCAAAGATGATAATGGGTTTCATTCAGGGGCGTAGCCACGGGTGGGCATAGGTAGGCCATGGGCCCACCCATTTGTTTTTTGTGCCCACCCGAATTTAAAATATATATATATAAAAATACAATTTTTTTTTTCAAATCTCAAATAAAGCCATGTTCAACTAAAATAACATAACATAACGTGGACAGCAAATTCACACTGTTAAGCTGCTAAATTGGGCAGTGGGTGTATGGCAGCTGCCATACCTTGGCTACAGGAGGGAAAAAATAAATGTACTTCATGAGGCGCAGTTTACGGAGCTAGTTCAGGCCAGGCAACTCAAGGGATTGGGGCAACCGATCAGGTGACTAGTCACATGCACTTTCCTCCTGATCGGGTGGTTATAGGTACTGCGTTGTTACCTGCTCACTCTAGCTGCCCTGTCTTGCTGAGCGGACGTGTGTCGCTACTACTGCTGCTGTTGCTGAGTTCCTGCTACCGCCGTTCGCTGCTTACCTGCTGCCGTCGTTCGCTGCTTACCGCTGCCGCCCATGAAGTCATCCCACCCGCCTCCCCGGCATCCACCTGTAGGCTCTGTTTCTAGATCCCCTTGGGGGTTTAATTCATTCCCTGTAAATGCTAATTGGCATGTAACATTCATTAAAATGTTATCCTTACAGGGAATGAATGGATTCAGAGGCCTGACGCCAAACCATGCTTCTTCTTGTTTTCTATACAGAATCAGAATCAGAATCAGTTTTATTGTCACATCACAGGTTTACAAGGTAAAAAAGTGGGTGAAATTCTTTTTTGTACATCGTTCCCATCGCAACGTTAGTTTCCATAGAAAGAAGAGGGGGGGGGGGGGAGAAGAAGAGGGTGGGGGGCAGGTGGGAAGGAGATCAAAAACAAGAGAGCAACAGAAGGCCAGACAAGTTATCTACATATTTACAAATTACCTGAGATAATAAAAAAACTAAAAAACTAAACTAAGGTGCCTGAGCATAGCAGCAATGTATTGTATACTGTGCATGTTATACTTATACTGTGCATGATAGACAAAGGACGTTAAGGTGCTTAGAGGAAAAGGAGCACAATAAAAAGACCCAAAAAAAGTCAGTGCGTTATACAAGGGATTAAGGTGCAAAAGGTCAGTGCGTGTCCACCTAGAGTGGACTGACCCTAGTATAATCCGCATGTAGCTCCATGAGGGAGTGCAACAAAAGTCATTTGTACCTGGTGTAGTCCACAGGTGTGTCCGAGGGGGGGCTAAAGTCCAAGTAATTGTCCCTGGTATAATCCACAGGTGTGTTCAGGAAGAGCCAGAAAAGTCTGCGCCGCCTGCTGTCAGGCTGCTGAACTCATCCAGGCTTATGCCCCATTCAGCATTCTGACAGCAGTTGGATTGAAACTACACCAAAATCTGGTGGTGGAACTCTTGATACTGCGGTAGAGCCCCTTGCCCGGTCGCGGTCGTTGTAGGGGGTTGAACAGTCTGTGACTTGGGTGGTGCTTGTCCTTGATGATGCCCTTGGCTTTGACCACGCACCGCTTTTTGTACAGTTCCTGGAGCGCTGGGAGCTCGATTCCCATTATCCGCTCTGCCGATCGCACTACTCGTTGTAGGCTGACCTTTTCTCGGGCAGTGCAGTTCCCGTACCAGGCCGTGACACAGCCTGTTAGGATGCCTTCAACAGAACTGTTGTAGTACAGCCTGAGGATGCGACGTCCTACTCCGAGCTTCTTCAGGCGGCGGAGCCAGTACAGTCGCTGCTGAGCCTTTTTCCTCACGTGTGTGGAGTGCGTCTCCCATTTGAGGTCCTCCTCGATGTGTACTCCGAGGAACTTGAACTCGCTGACCCTTTCCACTGCAGCACCGTCGATGAGGATGGGCGCATGGTCTCTCCGCGGCCTCCTGAAGTCCACGATCAGTTCTTTGGTCTTGTCGACGTTAAGAGAGAGGTTGTTCTCACGGCACCAGTGTGCCAGTGATTTGATCTCCTCTCTGTAGTCAGACTCGTCGTTGTTGACGATTCGGCCTATCACTGTCGTGTCGTCCGCGTACTTTATGATGGTGTTGGAGACATGTGTGGCTATGCAGTCATACGTGTACAGGGAGTAGAGGAGAGGGCTCAGCACGCATCCCTGGGGTGCTCCGGTGTTGAGGGTCAGGGGGTCGGATGTGATGCTGCCCATTCTCACCACCTGATGTCGGTTGGACAAGAAGTCCTGTATCCAGTCGCACATGCTTGGGTGTAGCCCTAGGTGTCTGAGCTTTTTGTCAAGTATTGCTGGGACAATGGTGTTGAATGCTGAGCTGTAGTCCACGAACAGCATACGTACATATTTGTCCTTCAGCAGCTTGTTGTCCATGTGCGAGAGGACGGTGTGGAGAGCCATGGCAATAGCGTCGTCGGTGGATCTGTTTTTGCGGTATGCATACTGCCACGGATCCAGCGAGGCAGGTAGCGTGGAGCTGATGTATTCCCTCACCAGTTTCTCGAAACACTTGCTGACGATCGGGGTGAGAGCAACAGGTCTCCAGTCGTTCAGGCATGTCACTTTGGCCTTTTTGGGAATGGGCACAATGGTTGACATTTTGAACCCTGCAGGGACCACAGCCAGGGAGAGGGAGAGGTTAAAGATGTCAGCGAAGACACCCGCCAGCTGGTCTGCACATGTCTTAAGGACCCGGCCTGGAATCCCATCAGGTCCGGCTGCCTTGTGGATGTTGACCCGTGTGAAGGCTGTACGCACTTCTCTCTCCGAGATGGTTAGAGGAGGGTTCTCCTCTGCTGGTGCTGCTGATGGCCCTGCTTGGCTGCAGCGGTTGGAGCTGATCTCAAACCGGCCGTAGAAAGTGTTCAGTTCGTTGGGGAGGGAGGCAGGCGGGTTCACCTCGCTTCTGGTTCTTGTTTTGCAGTCTGTCAAGGTGTGTACTGCCTGCCATGTGCTCCTGATGTCGCCACTGCTGAGTTTGTCTTGCATCTTTTTTGTGTAGGCCTTTTTCGCCTTCCTGATGGCGCTGTTTAGGGCCGCGCGCGTCGTGTTGCGCGTTTCCACGTCGCCAGATTTGAAACCAGCGTCCCGTTCATGCAGATGTGCACGTACTCCGCTGTCCATCCATGGTTTCTGATTGGGATAGATCCGAACTGTCTTTTTTGGGACTATGTCATCTATGCACTTGCTGATAAAGCCAGTGACTGAGTCTGAGAGTTCGTTGATGTTATTCCCAGCGGCGTTCTTAAACATCCCCCAGTCAGTCTGGTAGAAGCAGGATTGTAGCATAGCGTCTGTGTCCTCAGACCAGATTCGGATTTCCTTCTCAACGACCGGCTCCCTTTTTAGCCTCTGTTTGTAGGCAGGTAGCAGCTGGATGGCGTCGTGGTCAGAGCTTCCTAGCGGTGGGCGGCGGAGAGCTTTGTATCCATCCTTGAAGGGCGTGTAGCAGTGGTCAAGAATATTGTCACCACGGGTACTGCAGGCGACATGCTGGTGGAATTTGGGAAAGACCTTTTTTAAGTCTGTCCGGTTGAAGTCGCCTAGGCAGATGACTGCGCAGTCCGGGTGGCGATTTTCTTGTGCACTGATCGCCTGGTGTAATTCCCTCATAGCTGTGTCCTTATTAGCTCCAGGATGAATGTAAACAACGGCTACAATCACGATGCTGAAGTCGCGTGGTAGGTAGAAAGGACGGCAGGCTATGATTAAAAGTTCAAGGTCTGGTGAGCAGTGACTGTCTAGGATTTTAACATCTTTGCACCAGTTGTTGTTGATCAAGGCACAAACTCCCCCCCCACGTTGCTTACCGCTCAGTACAGGATCTCTGTCCTTCCTATACGCGGTGAAGCCAGGAGGAGTGATAGAAGAATCAGATGCTAACTCCGTTAGCCACGTCTCTGTTAGCACAACAATACTAGTCCTCCTCGTCTCTGCGTTGTATTTAACGCGCGCCAGTAAGTCGTCCATAGTGGTCACTGTTCTTGATTCACACAGAGATCTAACGTTCGCTAGCAGGATTGAAGGCAGTGCAGGTTTATATCCACGTTTTGTTGTTCTTACGAGAACTCCCGCTCTAGTGCCTCTTCGCCACGGTCTTTTTCGTCGGGGGTTTGTTGATCCAGCCGTTGTTATACCATGCTTAAGCTTGCAAATATATATTGCTAATAAATATATATTCTAATCCAATCTAAGAGTTGTCTGACTGAAATAAAATAAATTCATGAATGTGTCACAGCATTGATTATTCTGTTATTAAATTGCTGTAAAATAACTACAAATGCAAATTTGAACAAAATGATCGCTTTCACAAGGTATTATATTCTCCACAACACTTGTATTCCCCCTACAGTATCTTGACAAATGGTTTATTCCCTCCCCGGTTCATTAGGTCAGCACAGGTGCAATGCATTATTGTTAATTAGCAGCAGAAATTGTGGCAGACAGTTGTTTACTTTTAGTAAAATAATACTATGACTATCCACTGTTGGACTAATCATCATGCCTGTTTTCATTAAGTTCATCTTAAGGTAAGACTTGTCTTTCTTATTTTTTTGCTTCCTTGTTGTGGATGTCTGTGTGCCATCAAATGTATATAAATGTATATGCTCACTTTTAAGGCATTATAGGCTTAGGGTACTGCTGGCTTATTCTCTTCAATTTGTATTTGCTGCGTTTGGAGTGAAACTGCTCTGGTCTGTAACTGGTCTGTTCATGTGATACTGTTGTGTTTTGTTGTTGCATAGTAGGCTATAGCTCCATTAAGAACCTCTCACTCCGCTATACAGCTCCGAGATGAGGTTCTATGTTGATGTCACCCAGAATTGGTGGAACGGCCGCAAAGGCTCCGCTGTTTACCCTTTTGTCAACATCGTATCCCAAAACTAATGGTAGATTCCACACCGCACAGATGTTTAATGTTTAGTTCGGGGCATAATATTTTAGGTCCGGAGCGAAACTACCAGTTTAAATCGCTTATTTAGTCAGCCTGTGGCCATGTTTCCCATTGTAGCCGAAACCGGGAGCAGTACTGGCAGCGGACATAGGGGGCTTTTCCGGGTTGAATGGGAAATAATACTATAAATAATAATTGAATGGGAAATGATACTGTTGTGTTTTGTTGTTGCATAGGCTAATGAATAGATTCAGTCAAATCCCCCCACCCCCCCCACCCCCGACAACTGTCCAACTGTCCATACTGTTGGATCGTCACAAACTGCGCTGAGGCTGTGATTAGGCGTCTGATATTGCTTAACAAAAGACTGGGCAAGTAGGCAGGCAGGGCAGCTATTCACACCATCAACCTTCACTGAAACGACTCGAGTCCATAAATAGTTTCATGTGTCTCAGCGTTTGAGAGATATTTAACTTAAGGTTTGAATTAAGGGCAAGCCCCATTGTCTCATGCTGTAGACTATACGTTTGAATATTTCAATATTATTTGATGTATTTCTGTTTGTAGTAGAGGGATGAGACTGCATTTGAAAGGGCTTTATGTTGTACTTTGATTTGTCAACTGTGTCAACTGTGCTGTTCTGCGTGTGGAGTGTTTGCCTGGAGGCGGACAACGGGGCATCGCGACACCTGTCAATATTTTGATGAAAATGAAGGCAAAAATAAAAATTAAATAACATAAAAATCCCCAGAAAAAAAGTAACAAAAACCCGGAAAAAATACAAAAATGATCGCACGCACGTGGTCTGGGCACATGCGTGCCCACCCGCTCCTGCCTAGGCCCAGCTTATGCTAGCGTTCTGGCTACGCCACTGGTTTCATTTAAATTATCTATGTAGTTCTGTAATGTAATGTAATGTAGTTCTGTAACTAGAGAACATACAATACTTTTGATTACAGACCTGCACTGGTATATCTCTATACCTACAGTAGATATTATACTGAACAAATTCAACAAAATGACTGACCATATCCAGTGGTTTAAAGTAACTAAGTACATTTACTTATAATACTATACGTAAGTACAATTTTGGGGTATTTGTACTTTACTTTACTTTACTTTACTTTACTTTACTTTACTTTACTTTACTTTACTTTACTTTACTTTACTTTACTATCTACAAGCTCACATTGTGAGCTTGTAGATCTGCTATTCTCAAGTCTTTTATACATTAGAAAACTTGAAATGGGACATTCTGCATAATGAGTAAATTTTGTTGCCAATACTTTTGTACTTTTACTCAAGTAAATTTTGTATTGCGGACTTTTACTTGTAACAGAGTATTTCTATAGTGCCGTATTGATCCTTTTACTTAAGTAAAAAATGTAGTACTTTTTCCACCACTGACCATATCTGACCAAATCATTTGAAACAATAAAATGTTCTTAGGTCGGGGTCTCAGAGATAAAATAAATAAATAGCCTAATAACAATATCAGATGGGGGTTCGTGGCTTATAATTGTGGGTCCTTGAAATTATAAATGTTCATAATCACTGAACTACTACATGACTGTATGCTGTATTAAAAATGACCCAGCAGCATCAAACTGACCTGTTTATCGACCCGCTGGATGCGGTTGTTGGCCAGGTTGACCCAGCGGAGCTCCGTGGCGTTGCGGAACGGCTCGGCCGTCACCGCCGAGATGTAGTTGTTCTGCAGGTACAGGTAGTGGACATGGGACGGGATGGCAGGGATCACCCGGAGGTTGCGGTTCTCGCAGTAGAGGGCGCTGGGGAAGGACGGCGGGCAGAAGCACTCCCGGGGGCAGTCGTCGGGGAACATGGAGAGGGGCCTCAGGATGGGCGGGGGGAAGTCCGTGGGCTCCTGCGGCTCCTCGGGGTCCAGGGGCCTCAGGGGCCTCAGTGGGGCGGAGGGAGAGGGCTTTCGGACAGGCGGGGGCTTCCTACTGGAGGGAGGGCGCTTGGTGGGCTTCGTGGGCTTCTTGGGCCGAGGTCTCTGGGTGAACACCGCCCCCATCAGGAGGAACAGCGCCAATGCAGAGAAGAGTCCCACACCGGCCTTCATGGTCCTGTGGTGGTAAAGTGAGAGAGAGAGAGAGAGAGAGAGTTTATAAGTGGTGTAGAGTAACTAAGTACATTTACTCAAGTACTGTACTTAAGTACAATTTTGAGGTCTTTTATTTACTTTACTGGAGTATTTCGTACACCTCCAAGGCAAATATTGTACTTTCACTCCACTATCTATACTTTGTAGATTTTGATTATTATTACAAAACATACGTTAACCACTTCAGCCCTACATACATTTCGTCCGTTTGAAAATAGCCGATCTACAAGCTCACAATGCGTCGCATCGGGACGCATTGTGAGCTTGTAGATCTGCTATTTAAAAAAGTATATATATACATTTTATACATATGATACCGTGTGAAATGAGACATTCTGCATGAGTACTTTTATACTTTCGGTACTTTAAGTATATTTTGATGCCAATACTTTTGTACTTTTACTCAAGTAAATTTTGATTACCGGACTTTTACTTGTAACAGAGTGCTTCTACGTTGCAGTATTGATACTTTTACTTAAGTAAAGAAATGTTGTACTTTTCCCGCCACTGTATTTAGATCAGTTGAAACGACAAAATAAACGCAATGACCTCAATAGCCAGGGTTGCCAGGTCTGCTTATTATAATTTCCCCGCAAGATTTTATTTGAAAATAGCCGATCTGCAAGCTCACAACGCGGCGACGCGTTGTGAGCTTGTAGATCTGCTATTTTCAAATAGCTGATGTGTTATGTTAAAGTGCTCATGTGGCCCATTGTCGCTTCTTTTGAGCTGGTTTTCCTAGACCTGTTTGCTTGTTTCTCTCACAGAATCTGGCAACACTGTCAAGAGCTGCAGCTCACTCTAAGAGTTAACACTTAGATACAGATATTATCATATTACCGAAAACATCAAGCAAGCATTCCAAATCGAAACATCATTCCCTGGGGGAAAATTCAGGCCTGACCATATATAGTAGAATACCTCGTCATGCTTGTTAAAATAAAATACACTGGCCTCACACTGAAACATCCTCTCACGGGAAAACACTCCTCCGACTTAAAACATAGCAATAAATTAAGCTTGGGAAAGTACAGTGTTGACATTGCAAAAAAAAAGAAAAACACAAACAACAGTTCCACTAGCCAGTTCCAAATTGAAAAAAACATCTCCCACTCTGTTGGTCTCAGATGGCTCATTTGGGGCCAGAAAGCGGGCAGTGCCATCCAGACTTTGCCCGCTACGTCTCCCAGTCAGTGATGCACTGACCAGCACTGGTGTAAAGTAACTAAGTACATCTACTCAAGTACTGTACTTAAGTACGATTAAGAGGTCTTTTTTTTTTTACTTCACTGGAGTATTTCCAATTTTCAGTACTTGGGTTACTTCTACTCCACTACATCTCAGAGGCAAATATTATACTTTTACCCCACTACAATTATTTGAAAACTTTAGGGTTACTTTTATAGATTTAGATTATTATAACAAAACATACATTTACCACTTCAGCCTTATATACATTTTGGCCATTTGAAAAAAAGCCGACCTACAAGCTCACAATGCGCCGCGATGCGAAGCATTGTGAGCTTGTATATCGGCTATTTTCAAAAGATTTTAATATATTTTACACATTTTGAAAACTTGTGAACTTGATACTTTTGTACTTTTACTCAAGTACATTTTGTAATCCGGTCTTTTACTTGTAACAGAGTATTTCTACATGCAGTATTGATAAAACATGTGAGTAGGCCTACTTATTCCACCCCTGGATGCACTGACCAGGAAAGTCCTCCAGTTTGATTTGGATGCGGCTGAGATGCCATCACCACCACCAGCTTGTTATTCGTGCAAATTGCGCGCTCCACTCCCTCACAAGTTCCTTGTCACTCAAATCCATTTAGCCTAAATCTACCCTACAGTATAACACCAGCAATCACTGACCAGTGACCACATCACAGCGCCCACTGGCATCCATAACAGTATATAACCCACCTTCATAGCCCACCCTCCTCACCTCGTGCACCACCACAGCTGATGATGGCTTCACATACACATGAACAGGCCATTAAAGGGATAGTTCACCCAAACAAACAAAAAACTTCTATAGAAAAAAGTCATTTTGGGGGTGAACTATCTCTTTAAAGTGATGGACAACATCCCTCCATCCCTTTACATGTGTACTTTATTGCCCTGCAGATCTCCAAACACAACATCTATAAGAAACACATGTGTTGTATTGGCTGTTATAAAGTGCAGAGCAGCAGAGTGGGCGGGGTGGTATTTCCAAGAGGGATTAAATATTAAAACTATTTAACTAATGTTAGAGGTTCTGTACAAGCAGTCTAACCACTAACCAAGTCTAAGACATGGTTTTCATTAGCCTGGTTCCAGACGAATCTGCCTTTGCAAAATTGCATCGCACTTTAGCCCTCGGCAGATTAGGTCTGGCCCCCCTCCATAGAGATTCCATTTCTCTCCCTCCGCAGTTGTGCGGAACCAACCAGGGCCCAGTATCCAAATGTGGGCGGGCTTATCACCTTATTTGGAGCAATGACGTACAGTGGTTACCTGCTGACCTATACGCCCCAGTCTCTGAAAGGTACCTACCAGGACTCACCTAACCCTAGGTTGTGAAAGGTTGGGGGTGTGGCTATGGCTTGGAGGTGTGTCTTGCGCTGTAATACAGTAGGTGGACAGTAGGTGGCATAAGAGAGCTAAAATGTTTGCAGAGGAAAGAAATTACTCTAGATTACATTACATTAAGGTATATGTCTATTTGTGAATTGATTAATTTAAGTAAATACATTGATACATTAATGTAATTCACAATCCTTAAATCTTATAATTTAAATGCCTGCTCATCTGCCATCTCTGTCCCAAAAATAATCTGTGGGCTAATAATAATAATAATAATAATAATAATAATAATAATAATAATAATAATAATAATAATACAAAATCTAGATTATTTAATTGTTCAATTATTTTATTTTTTTAAGTAACTAAAAAGTAATATGTAATATTAATCTATTGCAGAATGTCCCGTTTTTTACCACAATATAAAAATACTCTGTTACAAGTAAGTAAATACATTGATTCATTAAAGTATATTACTCCTATACAGATACAAAGTATTGGCATCAAACTATGTGCTTAGTTCGTTTTCAAATAATTGTAGTGGAGTAAAATAACTTACTTTACACCACATCTAATTAGTATTATTAAAGATAGATTGTAACATCTACAAAGTACATCTTGTGCGACTGTGTGTGTGTGTGTGTGTGTGTGTGTGTGTGTGTGTGTGTGTGTGTGTGTGTATAAAACATATTTTGAAAGTAGCAGATCTACAAGCTCACATTGCCACCCCAAATGTAAATAAAGTATTCAATGAAACAGTCTTATATATTATTATTTTTTCTCGCATCACACATGCTGTGTAGTATATATCCTAATTGTTTCCTTTGTAAATGAGACAGCCCAGTTAGTGTAGAGGTTAAGACTAACGGCCAGCAATTTTACGGCCCGCGTTCGAATCCCACGCAAGGAGCATGATCGTAACTCGAATCGTAATTAGTGATTTAAACAGTGTATTTTCAAACATTTTACAGTGGTGTAGAGTAACAAATTACATTTACTGAAGTACTGTACATAAGTAAAAATAGCCGCTCTACAAGCACGGCATAGTACAATATTTGCCTCTGAGATGTAGTGGAGTAGAAGTAAAAGTATTGAAAATTGGAAATACTCCAGTAAAGTAAAATTACCTCAAAATTACAGTACTTGAGTAAATGTACTTAGTTACTTTACACCACTGCGAGTATTTATAAACATACTTGTGTGAATTACGGAGAAATCTGAATGAAGTCTTGTTTGGGGAGGCGCTACGCACTTATGGATTATGGATCTCTTTGTGTCAGTCGTGCAACCTATTTTTGGTGCGCAATACCGCCCGCCAAACGAAGTATATACACAATTGAAACCTAGCTGAGCGCACGGCACGAGAGAGATGTTTGAAAATACACTGTTTAAATCACTAATTACGATTCGAGTTACGATCATGCTCCTTGCGTGGGATTCGAACGCGGGCCGTAAAATTACTGGCCGTTAGTCTTAACCTCTACACTAACTGGGCTGTCTCATTTACAAAGGAAACAATTAGGATATATACTACACAGCATGTGTGATGCGAGAAAAAATAATAATATATAAGACTGTTTCATTGAATACTTTATTTACATTTGGGGTGGCAATGTGAGCTTGTAGATCTGCTACTTTCAAAATATGTTTTATACACACACACACACACACACACACACACACACACACACACAAACACACAGACGGATGCAATGCGCAGTGTTTGAAAACTAGTTAGGCTACTATTACTTTGCAGATTTTGATTATTATTACAAAACATACATTAACCACTTCAGCCTTATATAAACATTGTCTATTTTAAAAATAGCAGAACTAAGCTACATGTTGTAAGCTTGTAGATCTGCTATTTTCAATTTTAACATAACATGTGAAACAGGACTTTCTTTATAATGAGTACTTTTAATTTTGATACCAAGCGCCACCTGGTGGCTGAACGGCCACACTAAACGTTCTAATCCTTGCAATGGGAGGCGCTAAGATTCTGTGGGCGTCAACTTTTAAAGGTATGTTTAGGTACCTCTGAGGTCCAATAGGCGGCAATAGGCGGCCGTTTGAAGATCGCGCATGAACGAACAGGTAACCACTGTACAAGGAAGCACTGCTCTGATTGGTTCGTGAACAAGGAAGCACTGCTCTGATTGGTTTACTGTAGGTCTAACCAATAGAGTCCGTTTGGATCTTTTTGTAACCGCCCCTTGGAAAAAAATCTATCGTTGATAGGGACCAGACTAATATCCACGCAGTGTGTCGTGTGATATTGTCTGGCCACGCGAGGCTAGGTTTTCATGTGTGTTTTCATCTGTCCCAGCGTTAAAGGAGTAGTTCACCCAAATGACTTATTTTCTATCAGTTACACACTCCATGAAGCCTTAAATTCATGGAGATAATTTTGTTTTTGTTGCATTCCTGAGCCAATAATTCGTTGACCGGGTGGCTGGTCAGTAGGAGACTCAATGTCATCAAATTATTGGTTTAGGTTATTGTTATTGAGTTATTAAGGTTATTGGTTTAATGTGACAAAAGCAAAAACATCTCCATGAATTCAAGGCTTCATGGGGTGTGTAATTGATAGAATTTGGCATTTTTGGGGTGTACTACTCCTTTAAGGAACAGAAGGAGGAGTTGGAGAAAGTGGAAGAGAGAGACAGACAGACAGACAGACTGAGAGAGAGACAGACAGCCTAAGAGAGAGACAGACAGAGAGACTTAGAGAGACAGACAGACAGAGAGACTAAGAGAGAGACAGACAGACAGAGAGACTAACAGAGAGACAGACAGACAGACAGACAGACAGACAGACAGACAGACAGACAGACAGACAGACAGACAGACAGACAGACAGACAGACAGACAGACAGACAGACAGACAGACAGACAGAGAGAGTAAGAGAGAGACAGACAGACAGAGAGAGAGAGAGACAGACAGACTGAGAGAGAGACAGACAGACAGACAGACAGACAGACAGACAGACAGACAGACAGACTAAGAGAGATACAGAGAGAGAGAGAGACAGACAGACAGACAGACTAAGAGACAGACAGACAGACAGACAGACAGACAGACAGACAGGCTAAGAGAGATACAGAGAGAGAGAGAGAGAGATACAGAGAGAGAGAGAGAGAGAGAGAGAGAGAGAGAGAGAGAGATGCAATGAGAGGCAGTATAATATTTGACTTGATGTAATTAGAGAGAACTGGGCAGATATTGACACAGGGGGAAAGAGAGAGAGAGAGAGAGAGGGGAGGACAGACTGGAGGAGAAAGCCTCCATTGTCAGTGCCGGTCCAGAGGGAGTAGTTATAGCATGGAAAATGGTTCTGGAAGGTTATGGCTCTTTGACCCTTGGGAGGTCCAGAGAAAAACACGGAATTCTAAAGAGAGACAGACAATGACGGAATCAGCGCACAATTACAATCACACATAAACCACACACATATATCACTGCTGTTCAGTGGTGTAAAGTAACAAAGTACATTTACTCAAGTACTGTACTTAAGTACAATTTTGAGGTATTTGTACTTTACTTGAGTATTTCCAATTTCCAATACTTTTACTTCTACTCCACTACTCATCTCAGAGGCAAATATTGTACTTTTACTCCACTACAATTATGTGAAAACTTTAGTTACTTTTCAGATATAAATTATTACATTATAAAACATACATTAACCTACATTAACATACATTAATTAATTTTATACCTAGGCTATTTGAAAATAGCCGATCTGCAAGCAAACATTTTTGTACTTCTACTTTTGGTACTTTAAGTACATTTTGATGCCAATACTTTTGTACTTTTACTCAAGTAAATTTTGAACACCAGACTTTTACTTGTAACAGAGTACTTCTAAATTGCAGTAGTGATACTTTTACTTAAGTAAAACATTTGAGTACTTTTTCCACCACTGTTCAGTGTGGGACCACATCACCTCTGTACTTGGCCTCGATTTTTTTGGCTCCCAGTCAGACTTAAAACTGATTTTAATGTTTCTTTGTTTCTAAAGCCTTGAATGGATTAGCATCACCCTATATCCCCCCCCCCCCCCCCCCGATCCTCACTCGATCCTCTGACCAGATGCTTGTTATGATCCTGTGAACCAGTGGTGTTGTAAAGTAACACTTTGAGGCATTTTACTTTCCTGGAGTATTTCCAAATTTCTGTACTTTTACTTTTTCTACTCCATTACATTTCAGAGGCAAATACATTACTTTTACTAATGACTCCACTACAATTATTGGACAACTTTAGTTACTAGTTACTTTGAAAGATTAGTTAGATTTGAAATATTATTACAAAACATACATCAACCACTTCAGCCCTATACTTCGGCTATTTGAAATTTTGCCGATCTACAAGCTCGTCGCGATGCGACGCGTTGTGAGCTTGTGGATCTGCTATTTTCAAATGATTGTACTGTATACATTTTGAAAACATGAAACGGAAGATTTCTGCCATGAGTACTTTTACTTTTGGTACTTTAAGTACATTTAGATACCAATACTTTTGTACTATTACTCAAGTACATTTTGAATTCCGGACTTTTATTTGTAACAGAGTATTTCTTCCACCACTGCTGTGAACCCGGTTGAAGTAAAAGGGTGATCATGCTTTTTTTTTCTTTTTTTTGTTGCTGCCCCAAAAACTACGGAATATCCTTCCTACCCTTTCCTGATAGGTCTGCTCCCTCTCTGGACACTTTTAATTAAGATTCAAAACATGTCATGCACAAACATATTTGTTTTATCTTCTTTGTGTTATTGTATATATCTAAAGTGGTTTCACTGTCATGTCTGTTATATTTTATGCGGTTTTCGTTGCTGTACAGCACTTTGGGTAACTTTGGTTGTTGTTAAATGTGCTTTATGAATAAAATGTACTTAAATTGACTTGACTAGACATGATTTAATTAACATGTATAAAGGGAGAACTCACTTAAAAAGACACATCCAACATTTTGAACTTGTACCAGGAAATTAGCGAGTGGTTGCAAACTTGACATGAGCCGTTAAATGAACAAACGCGGTACGTATGCTAAGCAGATGTGTGCACTATAGTGGAGCCTGTCTCAGCTCTGTGTACACAATAGAGTGATCTGCATGGACGTTGCACAGGGAATGCTCTCAAAACGGAACAATGAGATGATGACTGTTGGGTGGATGCCTATAGTGTGGTTTGGGTGCATTAGTTAGAGTGTACACACACACATACTGTATGCACACACACACACACACACACGCACACACGTACACGCACGCACACACGCACGCACGCACACACGCACGTACGCACACACACACATGCACACACACACACACACACACACACACACACACACACACACACGCATGCATGCACACACAGAGGACTGGAAGGGGATATTATGCAGATGTTTTACTTTAACCAACTGGATGAAGGACTGTTGTATTGCCATGGAAATGAACTGCTCTGAGTGATGAGGGACCGAAGGAAATACATCTCCTCCACTGCATGCCTGCACGAGGAGAGGCTAACATTTCTTTATGTATGATATTTCTTCTTCAACGAACATGTGTGTGTGTGTGTGTGTGTGTGTGTGTGTGTGTGTGTGTGTGTGTGTGTGTGTGTGTGTGTGTGTGTGTGTGTGTGAGAGCATGTGTGTAAGCATATGTGTGTGGGTGTGTGTGTGTGTGTGTGTGTGTGTGTGTGTGTGTGTGTGTGTGTGTGTGTGTGTGTGTGTGTGTGTGTGTGTGACTGCTATTTCGCATACGCACATCTGCAGTAAGCACACGCACACACACACACACACACACACACACACACACACACACACACACACACACACACACACACACACACACACACACACACACACACACACACACACACACACACACACACACACATGCATGTTTGGCCGCTTCACACGCAGCCAGCTGTGCATTTGTTGCCTAGTATCAACATCAATCTTTTCGCAAAATAATCACAAAACAAACTGCCAAAATACACAAATATACCATTAAATTGTAATCACTTGGCTTTTCTTAGAAAAATAGCTTATTGCCTATTTAGATAAACATCAAACATTATCATGAGTCATGGGACGGGAACGAAGCATATGAGAGAGAGAGAGAGAGAGAGAGAGAGAGAGAGAGAGGGGGGGGTGCAGCCAGGAAAAACAGTCATGAACTTTTTCTCCCGGCAGGCTGATCATGATGATGAGGATGATGATGGTGATGATGATGATGATGGCGTTCCCTGGCACTGCCCCGTACCGTGTGATTCCACTTTTCCTCCCCAGTCATCCAGAACCTCCCAGTCCAGACGCAGCTATAGAGCTCACAGGGAGGGTGTCCCGCCTGACTGCCTAAGTTCCTTCCTCTTCCTGTGCTGTTGTCATGACTACTGTAACAGTCTAAGCCCGCAACTCTGCTCTCAGTGATGAAGAGATGATGTGTTGCTGGCCCCGTCCGTCGCCTTGCTTGACGAACAAGCACATCGCTCACTTCAATGGGGCATTAATACACTGCAGGTTCACGACTTCCCACTAAAACATTGCTTTCCCAGGCACGGCTACAGAATACAGTCGGAGGCATTTACAGATGTCCCTCCTTTGGCCTCCTCCCATCTTCTATATCCTACATCACTGTTATTTGGATTACCAAATGTTTCCTCTTGTGGGCTGGGCCACAGCTGACGCTGGACCAGATCAGACTTGTTATGTTGACTAAATATTTATCCGCGATTAGGTGTTCTGGATGGAGAGATGTATTACCAGCAGTGGTGGAAAAAACATACTCAAATTTTGGACTTAAAAAAAAGTATCAATACTGCAATGTAGAAATACTCGGTCCGGAATAAAAAAATTACTTGAGTAAAAGTACGAAAGTATTGGGATCAAAATATAGTGAAAGTTCCTAAAGTAGAAGTATTCATTATGCAGAAGGTCCCATTTCAAGTTTTCTAAATGTATACAAGTCTTTTCAAAATAGCCGATCTACAAGCTCACAACGCGTCGCGATTTTCAAATAGCCAAAATATATATAGAGCTTAAGTGGTTAATGTATGTTTAGTAATAATAATCTACAAAACTAAGTAACTAAAGTTTTCATATAATTGTAGTCGAGTAAAAGTGCAATATTTGTCTCTGAGATGTAGTGTAAAGTAGAAGAAAGTAGAAGTAAAAATACTGAATATTGGAAATACTTTAGTAAAGTAAAAATACCTCAAAATTGTACTTAAGTACAGTACTTGAGTAAATGTACTCAGTTACTTTCCACCACTGATTACCAGGGCCAGGCAAGAAAAGAAATATACATTCTTATGTCAAGTGAGTTGAGACTACAGTACCAGCACCCATAAGCACCAAGAGATAAAGGACATCCTGGATGTTTGCATCTAACTCCCGTATATAGGCTCCAGGCAAACTGTCCTCCATCCTGTCTGCAAGCTGCTCAGCCCTGTTTGTCTATTCTGACAGTCACTGGAGTCAGCTAAGCCCAGATCAACATAGATTTCCCCTCACATTCTTTGCTCTCCTGCACATGTACCCATAGAGGAATTTTTTATCAACACTCAATATTGCTCAATATTTTTCTTTTCCAGCCGTTTGCCACGGTCTTGTAAAAACACTTTGCATGCCTGATATTTTTCCATGGTGCAAAATCAAATACTTATTTTCCTCCCTCTCAAGCTGACTTTGGCCACTGGCTGACTCTATGACCCAGCAGAATATCTGTCGTGAAAAGCTGCTTTAGTTAAGAGCGTGCGGTTCGTTTGGCAAAACATGGAATAAAGAAAGAATCAGGACAAAACCATAATGGTTGGATTAAGTGCCTCAACGCACTGACTTTCCGATGTAAACTACAGAACAGCTGGAAGTGGAACAATGTACATTTTCTTCCCCCACCTGCCAAAAAAATCATTACAAACGATGTATTCAAGAGCCAGACCTTCGGAAACTTTCACTGCCCTTACGGTCCTACATCAGCTCTATTCACTCACTGATGAAAAAGGTTAAATAAAATCATACACTCTAAAGTTCAAGAGTATTAATTTAATTCGGTTGGTTTAAAAATGTGACACTTTCCCCCTGCCAGTTAAATTAAGACTCCGAAAAATATAGCAGTGATATGAATGGGGGGAAAAGGTCCTGTAACGCAGCAGCTCCCTGGCAGAGAGTACCCCTCAGTATGGCACAAGGTTTCTATAGAAACACACAGGCATGGCTCAAGCATGCAAGTTTTTCCTCAGGTCCATATTACACACACACCCCTTTCTGTCTCTCTCTCTCTCTCTCTCTCTCTCTCTCTCCCTCTCTCTCTCAAACACACACACACTCTCTGTTTGTATTTCTCTATCATTCTGACACATACACACATACACACACAAACACACATCTGCTCTGCTTATGTGTTGTTATTGAGCGTGTCATTTGTTAGTCAAATAATGCATCTCTTACCTGCCTCTGGTACCTGCCCTGTTTTGTCAAGTCACACGTTTTGTGCCTTTCGTCTCTCTGCCTCTCTCACTCCTGTCCCTACCCCTCCTCTCTCTCTCTCTCTCTCTCTCTCTCTCTCTCTCGCTCCCTCTCGGTCCCCCACCGATCCATCCCTCCCTCCCTCCCTGCCTCCCTCCCTCCCTCTCTTCCTCTCTTCCTCTCTCCCTCCCTCCCTCCCTCTCTCTCTCTCTCTCTCTCTCTCTCTCTCTCTCTCTCTCTCTCTCTCTCTCTCTCTCTCTCTCTCTCTCTCTTGCCTCTCTCTCTCTCTCTCTCTCCTCTCTCTCTCTCTCTCTCTCTCTCTCTCTCTCTCTCTCTCTCTCTCTCTATCTCTCTCTCTCTCTCTCTCTCTCTCTCTCCTCGTTGGAGCAGAAGCCTGCCTGTTGGGTGGGTTCCCTGGTGTTTTTCCCCCCTCATGAAGGTCACAGTGCTCTTTTTCGTTTCTCGTCTCCCCCTTCGCTCCAGCACAGTGAGATTTAATCTACACGACCCATCCACTCTTTTTTAAAGTGTCTTAAACTCCCCGGCTGTCAAACTTTGTTATTCAAACCCTCTACTGTCTGAGCACAGCGTTAGGGAGGGGCTCACATGTGTTGCACTTTGCACACAACTGCATATACAGTGCAAAACATATGAGTGTGCATTTCTGTGTGCATTTGGCGTGCAAGAGTGCATATGCGTGCGTATTTACAGTATAAACAAAGTAGGCTATTATCATTCCATCATGTCGCTGGATAGCATGAGCCTTTGTTGCGTTCCAAATCCTGATTTATACTATCGGAAAATAGCCGATCTACAAGCTCACAGCGTGTCGCGATGCGAAGCGGTCTGAGCTTGTAGATCGGCTATTTTCGGTGCCAAAAAGTATCAACCAAAGTATGACTGTCAGGGAATCCCTGAGGGTCATCTGAGACCCCACACACCCCCATAGCAGTCTGTTCCAACTGTTGCCATCAGGTAAAACGCCTCAAAACCCATGCAGCACAAGCAGACTGAAGAACAGTTTCCTCCCTATAGCTATAGAGCACATAGACGTAATTTACACATCCTACCTGGTTCGCGGTTGTCCACCCCTGTTCTGAATTCCCATAGACGCCTTTAATATCGCGTCAAATAAGAACTGTGTGCCAAAAATAAACAAATGATAATGTTACTTCCGCCGAATTAGTAAAATTTTCGCCAGAAACAGACTGTATCAAATATAAGTGACTGACTATCATAAACGATACAGAACCTCCTCCCTGACAATATCGCAGAGACAGTTTGTTTATTTTTGGACCGCAATTCTTATATGAGACGATTCTAAGATGACCCAATGTTATTCTCCATAGAGAAATTACTTTACGAACCAGGGGATGAACGAGTGACGTCAGGACTTCTGTACTCTATAAGACTGCTAAATAAGAACAACAAAACTATGAACATCCTCTGTGGTATTTATGGCCTTGTATGCTGATCTGGGTTTTTAATCTTATTTTAGAAATGGCTTTAGGGCTGTTAATAATGTTTAGTATTGTTATTTATGTCTTGTTTTTTATTTTATTGTGTATTATGGAGCACCCCAAACTACGTTTTTCACAGTGCATGTACTCGTACATCCTTGTGACAATACATTTCTTGAAATCTTATAATCTTGAAGAACAGGGCCTTGGACCCTCATGTTATGAAGAGAAGCAACTGTAATTTCATCTCCCCTATCCTCCCTCTCTCCCTCCCTCTCTCTCTCCCTCTCTCTCTCTCTCCTCTCGCCCACTCTGCCATTGTTTACATGACCCACAGCGGATCCCACAGAGTGATCCCAGCATGCATGTGCTTGTCATTAGCAGCGTGTGTGTGTGTGTGTGTGTGTGTGTGTGTGTGTGTGTGTGTGTGTGTGTGTGTGTGTGTGTGTGTGTGTGTGTGTGTGTGTGTGTGTGTGTGTGTGTGTGTGTGTGTGTGTGTGTGTGTGTGTGTGTGTGTGTGTGTGTGTGTGTGTGTGTGTGTGGTGTGATGCCATGCAGTTACAGTAACGTCCAGGGGTTTCCAGAATGTGATGATTCAAGGCTATCAGGGGGGCATGGGGCGTTACGGCCTGTCGGGACGTCGGGGGTTTGGTGGTTAACGAGGCGGGGAGTCTGACTCAGCCTATATCCGCCTTGTCTGTGTGTGTGTGTGTGACTGCATGTATATGTACTGTAAGTAACTGTAAGTTAAAGGCATAGTTCACCCCCAAAATGACTTTTTTTCTATCGATTAGTCACCCCATGGAGACTTGAATTCATGGATATTTTTTAGTTTTTTGTTGCATTCCTAAGACAATAATTTGATGACCGGCAGCGGTTCCGGTAGGAGACACAAAGCGCCTCCTTTGTGTCTCCTACCGGAACCGCTGCCTACTGGTCCGCCGGTCATCAAATTATTGGCTTAGGAATGCGAGAAAAACGAAAAAAATATCCATGAATTCAACTCTCCATGGGGTGACTAATCGATAGGAAAGAGTCAATTCTGCCCGACAGCAACTATATATATACTGTATATCATCTCATAAGAGTTCTTTAAATGATTCAATGGAGGAATGCTGAAGTAATTCTGAGATGTGAACATTTAAATGAACTCAAATATACTATAACTATAGAGTACAGAAGTCCTGACGTCACTCGTCCATCCCCTGGTTCGTAAAGTAATTTCTCTATGGAGAATAACATTGGGTCATCATAGAATCGTCTCATATAAGAATTGTGGTCCAAAAATAAACAAACTGTCTGAGCGATATTGTCAGGGAGGAGGCTCTGTATCGTTTATGAGAGTCAGTCACTTATATTTGATACAGTCTGTTTCTGCCGAAAATTTTACTAATTCGTCGGAAGTAACATTATCGTTTTCTCACCGTCAGTTGATGGTTCATATCCATAAGAGTAAAACCGCCGGGGTCATTTGTTTATTTTTGGAACACAGTTCTTATTTGACGCGATATTAAACACGTCTATGGGAATTCAGAACGGGGGGGGGGGGGGCCCAGGTAGGATGTGTAAATTACGTCAGACTTCGGTGCTCTATATGATCCTCGTCTCCATAAGCAGTTGTGGAATGTTTCCAGAGAAGCTGCATGTGTCACAGCTGTAGAGTTAAGAGCTGACCTAATCTGGACTGATCTGTTCTCATGTCCAAACCCGAACGTTTATTATCAGATGACCCTTATAGGGTTAAATGGGGTGTTCTGGTAACTCTCATTGTTAATTCTTGTTTGTTCTTGTTCTCTGTACGTTCTTTGTGTAATGTATTTAAGGAGGCAGCAGCGCTGAAAGGAGTTGAGTCAGGCTGTGTGTCCCATTGAGACACGTACTGTAAGTTTGACTCCATTGTATTCCAATACTTTTAAATCTCTCATACTTCTTATTTGTCCCTATCCAGATTTACAGGACACAGTATGCGTGCATTAGTGTGTGCACATGTGTGTGCGCATTCTGTACATGAGTGTGTGCGCATACATGAGTGTGTGCATACATGCGTGTGTGTGTGTCTGCCTGTATATGTAGCCTACATACTGTACATGTGTTCATAAGTGTGTGCAGATGTGTGTGTGTGTGTGTGTGTGTGTGTGTGTGTGTGTGTGTGTGTGTGTGTGTGTGTGTGTGTGTGTGCGTGCGTGCGTGCGTGCGTGCGTGCGTTGTTCTCTTTGCACTCTACTTACGTACAGTATGTGAATATTTCTCCCGTTTGTTGACCAGGGTTCATTTACAGTACTCTGATTTTGCACTTGTAAGTTGCACTGGATAAGAACGTCTGCTAAACGTCTAAATTGTAAATTGTGTGTGTGTGTGTGTGCGCGTGAAACCCTTCCCCACATATGTTCGCCTCGTTATCTTAACCTGCAGCTCACCCTACAAGAATGCCTTTCACACACACACACACACACACACACACACACACACACACACACACACACACACACGCACACACACACACGTTTTTCTCTCTGCCACTTTCTTCCTTTCTTTTCTGTTTAGTCCATTTGTGAATAATGCTTCTATAAATACATACTGCAGACTAGTGGAACAAGAGGCCATGTCAGAGTATGGCAAATTCCGGCCCCACCCAACAAGAAACCTATCCAGAGAAGAAGAGATGGCATTAAATGAATTGAAAAAATATTCCACTATTGTGATAAAACCTGCAGACAAGGGAGGCGCTATTGTCGTCCAGGACTATGACAAGTATAAAGAAGAGATTATTAGACAGATTGGAAATGAGAAATTCTATAGAAAGCTGAGTGGAGACCCCACCCCAGGCTTTCAAAGAGAGATTTTTGTGTATTTAGAGAATGCCCATATGAATAAAGTGATATCAAAGAAAGAATTGGAGTACCTTAAATGTAATCATCCTGTACGCCCAGTATTGTACACATTGCCGAAATCACACAAACCTAGAACGCAACAAAACAATTTTCCAGGTAGACCAGTGGTAGCTGGTATCGGTTCACTATTAGAACCACTTTCGAACTTCGTAGATCATTTCATAAAGCCATATGTACAGTCACTACCATCCTATATCAGAGACTCCATAGATTTCATGAACAAGATCTCAGAGATAAACAATGTGAGTACTAATTGTCTCCTGTTGACACTAGATGTAGAAAGTCTGTACACCTGCATCCCCCATCAAGGGGGTTTGTCATCTTTGGCATATTTCCTAAGAAAATATCGTCAAACAAATGATATGCCACCTAATGAATTCATCCTGCAGTTAGCAGAATTTGTATTAAGAAACAACTATTTCAAGTTTGAAGATGACTATTATCTCCAAGTCAATGGTTGTTCAATGGGTAGCACGGTAGCTCCAAGCTATGCCAATTTATATGTTGGTCTATTTGAAGAAAAGTTTGTGTATAATCCCACAGAGAACCCTTTCATTAACAAGGTTATTAAATGGTATCGTTACATTGATGACATCTACTGTCTGTTTGAAGGTACTGTAACTGAAGTGAGTGAGTTTGTTACTCTGCTCAATGAGAAAGACCCAAATCTAAAGTTTACATCTGAATATGCTAGAGACAGAGTACATTTCCTAGACATGTGGGTTGAGAAGAAGACTGATTCACTATGTACCACTTTGTAATATAGAAAAGATACAGATCGAAACTCCTTACTAATGGCCAATAGTTATCATCCCATACCCCTCAAACGAGGCTTACCACGAAGCCAATTTTTCAGACTTAGACGGATCTGTCACACCACGGAAGATTTTATGGCTAAATCACTTGACATGAAACAGAGGTTTATAGAACGAGGTTATCCTATTGAATGTGTTGAAGAAGCGTACCAAATGTCTCTGGACAAAACAAGAAATGAACTGTTAAAAAAGACTATTACAGAGAAAAAGAAACATTCAATCATGTTCAGTACAACCTACACCCCTAACAGCTATATATTGGGGCCCATAATTAAAAAACATTGGCACATACTATCCTCAGACCCTACCATATCAACAGATTTAAAAGATCCACCTCTAATAGTGTATAGAAGAGGACACAATCTAAGAGATAGCCTAGTTCATGCACATATAAAAACAAAGAAAAGGGAAACACAATCATTGCTAGCACCTCTTCCGAATGGTTGCTATAAATGTAGAGGTTGTGCCCAGTGCAACAATATGGTCAAAGGTAACTACTTTACTCACCCCCATACTGGGAAGAAATGTTCTATCAATGATGTCATTACTTGTACCACTACACATGTTATTTATTTGATTAAATGTCCATGCGGACTGGTGTATGTGGGAAAAACATCACGCCAGCTCAAACAAAGAATGAGTGAGCATAAAAGCACAATAAGGAGAAATGACAGGAACTACCCAGTAGCAGTACATTTTAATGACTTCAAACATGACATCTCATCGTTCAAATTCCAAGGGATTGAAAAAATTAACCTACCTGAGAGAGGGGGAAACATTGATGAAATACTAAACAAAAGAGAAGTTTATTGGATTTATACCCTACAAACATTATTCCCAAAAGGGTTGAACGATGACATTCCATGGCATGTGATGTTATAATTCATTGTGGTACTATGCATTTGAAAACTCTGTAATACTATATATTAATTGTCTGGGCAAAACCAAGCTCTAATGCAAAGTTAAGAGTGACGTATGAAAGCCGCAAGGCCGATGTTTTCATTTCTTAAGTTTGTTTCTGTATAAACAATTGTGAATATTTGTAAATAATGGATGTATATATGTTTGAGTCAGGGCAAATCGACAATCTCACACACTAGAGACAATCATTGAGTGACACTCCCATTGGGAGTGAGATTGTCTCACACCTGTGTACCAGATGGAGTGTTTGTATATAAGAGCACATAGTGAATAGTATTGTAAGACACTATTGAGGAAGGTCCAGACGGACCGAAACGTTTGTCATTAAAAAAAGTGAGTTGCCACAGCAAGATACAGTGTGCGGGACTTCTTGTTTGATTCAGATTATCTACTATCCAACGCACCTGAAATAAGCAACAGTGGATGTGCGATTATTCTCTCTACATTGATTCCTTTCTTTTCTCCCATTTCTTTCACACAATTCATTTGATATAGACCCCCTCCCCCCGCCCCCCCCCACCTCTCCCACACTCCCATAGCCCCCTCCAGAGCCCCAGATATATCTGAGCTCAGTCCAAACCCCAGACATCTGGTCCAGACTGCTCACAACGAACACAGGGAGGTGGATGATGATGAGTGAGGGATGACAGAAAAATGTTAATGAACTAAAGAGAAACGTGAAGAAAAGGAAACCATGTTCCCTCAAAATTGGTGACACCGATAAACATATAGTCCCTACATGGTGGGTGGTTTGTTGTCTGTGTCATCTCCTCCACTATAATTGAATGAAAGGCATGAACGTGTTTGAATCCGTATTCATTGGGGTGGATTCAGCTCATTAGAAAGAATGTGGAAATCTTTTGTCAACACCCAGTACCCTTGATCCAACTACTGTGACCTCAGTTCTCTGCAGTGGTGGAAGAAGTACTCACATGTTTAACTTAAGTAAAAGTATTAATACCATGATATGAGGAAATACTCTGTTAGTAAGTAAAAGTCCGGTATTCAACATTTACTCAAAATATACCTAAAGTACCAAAAGTACCAAAAATACCCCCAAAAAGTACTAAAAGTATTCATTATGCATGCAGAATATCACATTGCTCAGCTTTACAAAATGTATAAAAGTTATTTGAAAATAGCTGATCTAAATGCTCACAACGCGTTGCATCGCGACACGTTGTGAGCTTGTACTGAGCTTGTACTGTAGATCGGCTATTTTCAAATAGCTGAAGTATATGTAAGGCTTAAGAGCTAGACTTGACGACCTTGCAGGATCATGCAACGGCTAAAATGTAACTTAGATAGCATGTTAGGTAGACAGTAATCTGAGTTCCCAGAAGTTTTCGCCAGCTCGGCGAGGAACTTCTGGGCCAGAGCCCTGGTATTTGTGGGCGGGATGTAACTTACGCTCAGAATCTGAGCGGACACGCCTCTTACCGGTCTGAGAGCTGTGCAACTTGTCTAAAAAGTCAGACGAGAGGCAAACAGCAGTACACAACAATGACGGCCGCAATTTCTCAAGGGGAAATTGCTTCCTGTCGATCCTATTTAGATGCAACACCCAGTGCATGTGGATCCTGCCCCCTTTTCTTCATTGGCTGTTGATTTGAATCCCAACGCAGTGGCCGCGCCCCTGCTGTCCAAGCTCCGACGCAATGCCTCCCAGACTAGGTAGACAGATGCCAGCTCATTGTTGACCTGGCATCCTATAGTGTGTATAGTTTCAATGTAGGCTGATGATAGGTTCTTGGTTTACGTACGTATTAGTTACTATTAGATTATTGGTTTACTTATGTATTACTTTATTATTAGATCACTATTTTTATGCATTTGATGTATTATGATGTATTATGATGTATTATGATGTATTATGATTTAAATCTTGTGTCCCTGCTTACTGTAAATCGCTCTGGATTAAGAGCGTCTGCTAAATGCCTAAACTGTAACTGTGTAAACTGTAAGTGGTTAATGTGCGTTTTGCAATAATCTCAATCTACAAAGTAACTACAGTAACTAAACTTGTCAAATAATTGCAGTGGAGTAAAAGTACAATATTTGCCTCATGAGATGTAGTGGAGTAAAAGTATTGAAAATTGGAAATACTCCAGTAAAGTAAAAGCACCTCAATACTTTACGTACGGTACTTGAGTACAGTACATGTACTTAGTTACTTTACACCACTGGTTCCCTGAGACAGAGTTTTATGGGTCTCCTGAAGAGATGACATCATTGGAAGCAGTTTGATCATTAGGGCCATAACAATAACTCAGTGATGAGTTCATGGTAAACTATAAAATCCTCGGCGTTCATTTAAATCCCAGAGTGTACAAATATATCAAATGGACCTAAACGGTGATGATATCACAAGACATCAATGTGAAACTAAAACAAATGTGTTTGGTACACAGTTCTGCCACATAGTGTGGGTTTCTTGCAGTGGTGTAAAGTAACTAAGTACATGTACGCAAGTACTGTACTTAAGTACAATTTTGGGGTATTTTTTTTTACTTTACTGGAGTATTTCCAATATTCAATACTTTTACTCCTACGCCTCTACATATCGGAGGGAAATATTATACTTGGACTCCACTACAATTATTTGAAAACTTTTGTAACTAGTTACTCTGTAGATTTTGATTACTATTAAAAAAACACACTAACCGCTTCAGCCGTAAATGTATTTCGGCCATTTGAAAATAGCCGATCTACAAGCTCACAATGCGTCGCGCGTTGTTCCCGCACGGTTCCCATCCGGCCGCTCTACCGGCCACTCTACCCCTGAGCCACTGCCGCTCCATGGGTTGACTAATCGATAGAAAAAGTCATTTTGGGGGTGAACTATCCCTTTAAATGTTACATCTAAAGACCTAACAGGAACAAAATGTGTTGGGTTGGTTTTCTCATTCAAAAAACAACAACTACTGTTGTCTTCTGGCTCGTAAAACTGTATCAGACAAAACAAGTGGTTCTGCAGCAAGGTTTAGGGTCAAGTATGAATCGAAGCTGCAGATTTTCACAATCACAAGCTCTACTCTTTATTGGGCCAGAAGGAACCCACTATTAGCAGAGGCAATATTTAAGGAGCAGTCCCTACCATCATTACCACATAGTAGCAGCTGTTTTCCAAACAGATGAGGAGAGGGAGTCAAGCCAGGGCCCAGACAGACCCAAAGGACTTGCATGACAATCTGATCCATTTTCATGATGATTGTGGATGATTCAAGTTGTGAAATCCTCAGTTTCAGTCAGAGAGCTACTGGCAGAACAAACACTGAATGTTTGTCTGTTGAACAACAGGCTACTTGATCCAAAGCCAGGGGCTGTATGTGGCACAGTGTCACTTAAAGAAGATGTTCAAACAAAGCTTTTACACTGATATATAAAGCCCAATAAAGAAGTTTAAGGGCAAGGCAACCTTTAGGTGTATATAAACACTTGTGATCTCCTGGCAGGTTGTGTTCTGTAATATAAGACAGGAGGAGGACATTGTACTGCTTAACGCCTAAAAAAAAAACATGAAACCCGGTTGCTAAAAAATAATGATGATCATGATGAATATATATATTTTAACATGTTTACACTGTATGTTTATTCAGCTTTCAGTATGATCACAGATGTTTAAAAAGACAGGTGCCATTAAAAATACTGAATTATTTTGCTGATTACAATATAAAACTTAAAATCTAAAGAATGCAATTGCCCATCTAAAAATCTATCATTTAAAAGTCTGCACATGTATGGGATTGGTGATTTCTTGTATCTCTCAGTTCGGCATGATAGAGTGTCCAGGTCGTCTCCACTCCTTGTTTGGCGAACAGAGATCTCCTTCCTGAGGCGGGGTAGCCAGTTTCCGAAGTTGGACTTAAACAGCTTCCTGGCAAAGTCAAGACACAGTTGAGTGCGCCTCTCTGCTAGGGTGCACGATGTGAGGGTGCGGAGAGCCTCTGTGTATCCCGAGTACCTCCGGCCAAGTAAGATTTTGCAAGCCTGTTTCTGAACTCTTTCCAGTATTTTAGTCTGGTTGACAGTCAAGGAACTGTGCCAGACATGGGACTGCACTGGGCGCACATAGCCTGTGTAGATCGAAACCAATTCAGGGTCTTGGACCCCAAATTTCTTCAGGCGACACTGGACAAAAAGCTTTCTATTGGCTGAGGTTTTTGTCTCATGAAAGTGACATGTATACAACTTTGCATTTCTTTAAATGAACTTAACCATATTTCTGTTGTCCTTATCTTAATTTCATAGGCTCAACATTCTTGTCTATCAATGGTAAAACTTGTTTTATCTAATTAAATAGAGTTTTGATAAAAATAATCCAAAAGTAACTGAAAGTAACTAGTAGTTACTTTTTAAATTGGGGTACTCGGATTACGTTACTGACTACAATTTTTAGCAATCATTTGTAACTGTAGGGGATTCCTATTTAACCCTGATGTTATTTATAATTATAATATTTTAATTCAACGTGCAGGGTAATGGGATATTCATATTCAATTGGTTGGCTATGGCTGGTTTGACGTTTGTTGTCCGTAAAACTTTAACTCAGCTATTATTTTCATCCAACTAAAACAAACCATGTGCCTGATGTGCTGCTGAGTTGTTTTGCATAGTGAGCCTAAACAGTTTCTGCAATAGTAACTACACAATTGTGTAAATAGTTTACTGTTGTGACCAAAACATTGATGTGATACAGAATTCTGAGGCTGTTCTGTCGCGTTACAGTGACCGACAAAATAACAACACATTGGGGTTGGCTGTGATAGTTCACAGCTGGGGCCCGCGTGGATTTACCCGCGTGGGTTTAGGCAGTGGCGGCCCCGCCCACCCCTTGAGACTGACAGCCAGGTGGGACGACTGCAATGCAATATATTTCAAGTATCTATAAATAATATATATATAAATAATAATTAAAAAACATATACATATTTTCATATTACGTTGTTGAGACGATTAAAACAATATTTTACGGATGAAGTCCATGGCCTGTTGTGAGCGTGCGCAAGACATATGATGCTGATCGGCGTGCATGCACGCACGCAGGCATGCACAGATTGCACACATGCACACATGCATGCACGCATGCACACACACACACACTCACGCATGAAGATAATGAACAAGGTATCTAAAATGTATGATTATGATTAAAATGTTGTTACGACATGTAATTGATTCATAACAACAGCAGACTTTTAGAGGTATATGAAATTAACACTTTGTTTTTAAAGCTTAGAGTCAGGATTTATTTGAATTCATATATTGTTATTGTTATTGAGTATGGTAACATTTTCCATGGTTGGAGACACTTTCCATAGCCTATTAACCAGGTCCAACCTTTCCTGGTGCACCTTACTGTAAATGTCTGGTAATTACCTTAAGCCTACCATCATACTGCGATATTTACATCACTGTATGCTATTGTAGTGTCTAATTTAATCATTTCAGTAAACATCTTTTCTGTTTAGTTTGAATGGGAAATCCCACATTGGAGCTTTTAAACCTAAATGTATTGTTCAGCAGATGATGAGACAAAATAAATAAAATATTTATATTTGACATCCTCAATTTTAGAATTATAATTTACAATTTAGTCATTTAGCAGACACTCTTAATCCAGAGTGGATTAAGATAAACTATAAACACTATAGGATGCCAGGTTAACAAATGAACGTGGCGTCTGTCTACATGCTATCTATGTTCATCAGATTCGTCAGATCATCGACATCAGTGCAGATTCAGTCAATCTAAAGAAACGAATCAGCCAGCATCACTGAATGAATGATTCTATTCATTTGCGTTTATTTAAATTCTCTATCAAACTTATGAATGATAACAATGTGGACTGGACTATCATGATGACACATTGTATTGCAATTGTGCTGCCTTTAACACATCTGACTTCATAATGGAGTCAGACAAACATTATGAATGATAACAATGTGGACACATTGTATTGCATTTGTGATGCCTGTGTAACACATCTGACTGCATAATGGGGTCAAATAAACACTGAACACAGACTGCACTTGAAGTCAGTCAGAGAGAAGGAAAATAAATAACCCACTTCACTGAAGTAGGTGTGATTTCAAGCCAGCGGGTAGTTAGTTTCAGTGGTGGAAGAAGAACTGAAATGTTTTACTTAAGTAAAAGTATCAATACCCTATTGTAGGAATAGTCTGTTACAAGTACAAGTCCGGCATTAAGAATGTTCTTGAGTAAAAGTAGGCCTACCTGAAAGCATTGGCATCAGAATTTAGTACAAAAAGTAAAAGTACTCATTACGCAGAGGGTCCCATTTCACAAGTTTTCATATGTATAAGATGTATAAAGATCCTTTGAAAATAGCAGATCTACAAGCTCACAACGCGACACATCTGAGCTTGAAGATCGGCTATTTTCAAATCCAAAGTATAATAAGTGTTGAAGTGGTATGTTTTGTTATAAGTAATAATCCAAATCTGCAAAGTAACTAGTAACTCAAGTTTTCAAATAATTGTAGTGGAGTAAAAAGTAAAAGTATTGAAAATTGGAAGTAGCCTATAGTAAAGTAAATTTACCTCAACATTGTACTTAAGTACAGTACTTGAGTACTAGCTACTTTACACCACTTGCACTTCATAGGACGCAGACAGAGCACATTCCCACATGAGTATCAGATTATTGTCATGTGCCTTCAGTCTGCTGAGGACAGTCTATCATGCTCAGGATCAGACTGGACCAGCGTTGCCAGATTTTGACAGAAAAAAGCAACCATATGAAAACGAGCCCAAAAGAAGTAACTAGGCCATACACAAGCACTTTAAACCTATTGGCTATTTGAAAATAGCCGATCTACAAGCTCACAACGCGTCGCATCGTGACACATTGTGACTCATTGTGAGCTTCTAGATCGGCTATTTTTCAAAACAAATCTTGAAAAAAAATTGGGGGGAAAAATTGAATATTTTTGAAACAACACAAATCTTTATGAACAATACAAATCTTGTATGGGGTCCCTGCTACAATTTCTTTTTCAGATGTGGGGTCCACGGCCAAATACATATTCATTTGGGGGTCTTTGACATGAAAATATTTGAGAACCACTGGCTTAAACAACAATTAAGAAGAAAGCCCAAATAAGCCAACTGCACTTTATAGAAACAAGCCCAACTACCAATAATTGACAAGCAACTTTACAGAAAAAGAAGCCCAAAGGAGCTTATAATAAGCAAACGTGGCAACGCTGGACAGGACTAGGCTCAGACAGGCCTGCTGTCTGCATAATCTGATGGGATTCAGTTCACCGTGTCTTCTGTTTAGTTATAAAAAACGAAATAATTCAAGAGTGAGACAGTAGTGACTTGTGTATTCTAATGGAGTACATATTTATTCTGCTCATGATTTCATGTCAAGTATGAAAAGTAAACAGTAGAAGTTCTCCCAGTGGATCCACTGCATAGCTTTTCAAAAAAAGCACAACGGAAACCTGATAAGAACTGATTCAGCTGGGATTCAAGTCAAACATGAAATAAAACCTCTTGAACTGACCCTGAATTTCTCCTTTTGAAATGTGAGGCAAATAATGTGCAGTAACATTTCTGGGAGCTGTAGACAGAGGCTGATTTGAGTTTATTTATTTATTTTCTTTGCATTTCATCTCCCTTCAAAATGGATGATAAATTCGCGTTTGTTCTCTTTCTTCCAGTTTCAACTTATCCCTTCCCAACGGTTTGACTTTGTGTGACTTCAACTTTCTCTGGTGCTCTGTAGCGCTAAAGTCTCTGTGACCGTTGCCAGACAATGATTGTTCTTACCACATTTGGCAGTTAAGTTCACAATGAATCAGTGTTTGGCAATGTCTAACATTCTGTGCTCCGCTTTTCATCATAGCAGTCCATCTCCTGTCCTCTGCAATCTTGCAGACAGATATCGTCTCTGTTGGGTCGAAACGGCATATGTCCGAAACAGCTACTTTTCAGGATTCAAATTCAAAAATAACAAAAGTAGCAGATCGACAAGCAAAAAAAGCTTGTAGATCTGATACTTTTGATACTTTTGTGACGCTGCAGTATGATCAAATAGGGCGTTGATTTATGAAAAAACACAAAAAGTTGAATAATGGAGACAGCGACAGTGACGATGCAATAAAGGATAAAGTGCAATGCTGCCATGTTTATGATGAGCCAGAGAGATGGAGTTTATCACACTTAATAGTGACGTAAGGATCTGTCCTCCGCCAAATAAATGATATAAGTCAACTACAGTAATTGTCATAGACATTTCTTAACTAATTGATTTGTTATGCGATGGCCTATCCCCACTCGGGCTGTCACTTTCCCAGTAGGGGATGTGATTGGCGGAGTGGGGCAGGTCGTCAGCCACTGAGCCTCAGCTGGGGGTAATCAGGGGAACCTTATATAAGGCCGAAACAAAAAAGGCAAGACTGGCCAGCTCCGGTTTACTTCTGCGTGAAGTAGGCAGATGCCTTTTTAGGAGACCGGAAGCAGGTTGGAGACTGGAGAGATTATTTCCAATGGAAGAGTGAACGTGAACACAGCTTCTGAACCATTCTTTAGCTCCATGGTCGCTGAACTAAATATTGGACCCGATCGTCACAAGCCACACAATCTACCCAAGATTTTCATTAAAAAAAGTTTTTTCAGAGAGAGAAATTAGGAGAGAATTAACTTTATTATCGACCTTTCTCTGTCCCAGAATGTCATAAATTATGACATTATAAAACATACATTAACCACTTTAGCCCTATTTTATACGTAGGCTATTTGAAAATAGCCGATCTACAAGCTCACAACGCGTCTCATCGCGACGTGTTGTGAGCTTGTAGATCTGCCATTTTCAAACATTTTTGTATTTTTACTTTTGGTACTTTAAGTAAATTTTGATGCCAATACTTTTGTACTTTTACTCAATAAATTTTTTTTCCTGAAAGGCATGGCGAGAGAGTATGTTTTGCATCCGTCCGTCCGTCCGTCCGTCCGTCCGTCCGTCCGTCTGTGGACAGCTAATCTCCGGCACTGTTGGCATGATGGCAGGGAAACTGTGCACAAACACTCCCTGGATGCCAATTCAGAACCTCTGGCCCAAATTTGTCACATGGGCCTGTTATAGTGCCACCAGGAGGGCGCCTTTTGCAAAACACATATTTTGACAGTACTCCTACAGATTTTATCCGAACATCACGCAAATCGGTACACAGTATCTCTATAGTCATTAAACAAAAGGGATATTTCAGATTTTAAATTTTCCGTCCTGATTGGCTAAGAATGGCTTCCAACGTTTGCAGGAGTGCTCCGTTTTGAACAAAACACCTCAAATCATGAACACAGCATGCAATTTCCGTGAAATTTTGCACGCATATTTTCACTAGGCAGAGGAAAAATGCCACTTGATTTTTTTTTAAATCAGCCTTATGGTGGCGCTATAACAAGCCAATTTGTGTTTTTACCTATAACTGTACCCATCTATGTAAAACTTTGTAAGTACACTCCCTAGAGGCCAAGGCAAAACCTTTGCCGTGCATTTTTCACATCTGCCTTTTATAGCGCCACCAGGAGGACGACTTATGTAAAACACATTTTTGGATATTACTCCTTCAGATTTTCTAAAAATGTCACGCAAATCGGTACACATGATCTCTAGTCATGTGATCAAGACGTATCTTTTAGATTTTTCCTATTCCATCGCGATTGGCTAAGATTGACATCTAAAGTTTGCAGGAGTGGCCCGTTTTGAACAAAATGACGCAAATCATGAAAGCAGCGTCCAATTGCGGTGAAACATTGCACGCACGTTTGCACTATGTTGAGGAACAAATGCCATCCTTTCAACATTGTCCTATTATAGCGCCACCAGGAGGCAGATTTTTTTCAAAAAAGTGTACAGAAAGTGTTAAAATTATGTTTTTATGTGGACACGCCTCCAGTTCATTAAGTATACCTGGTTCTCACCTTAGCACCTCCTCCACCACCTTAGCACCACCCACCTGTCTTAGTCCCTCCTCCTCCTCATGCCCACACCTGTTGTGTTATGATAATGAGGGGGAGGGTATAGTTTTACTGTGTCATTAAAGTGCTGTTTTTCTAATGGCACGTTTTACCCTCAAGGTTTCAGCCTCCAGGAAGAAACTCAAAATAGTCAGAGAAGACATAAAACACCATAAAAACACCACCAGGGGGCTTCACCTCATAGACACATGAAAAACAGAAAAAGTGCAAAACCATGGCACCACCTCTTTAATATTACTCCTACAAATGTTGTCCAAACATCACGCGAATCGGTACATATTATCTCTTATTCCAGCCTGATTGGCGAATTCCGAACATTGCTGGCCCACACTAACCTACCTGACCTGGCGGAGATCTGTGGTCCGAGGAGCACTTTTTCTAGTTATGTGTTGAAATCTGGCCTATTTGCAAAAAAAGAAATTGGTAAACGTAGTAGCTCTGCGGACCCCTGTTGAAGAGTTCTTCTCCAATAGATTAAAACAAATATACAAAAAATATGTATTTTATGCTGAGTCCTCCAATTCTCCATCAGTCATGGCAGCCAGTTCCCACCTGATGTCGTGTGGGAGTTCTGACTGCTCCAGATCGTACTGAATAACTGCTAGCTTGCATAACGTCTTAAGACTGGGACACAAGTCTAAGATGTACAGATCATCATGGCGTGTGTCATAATATGATCCTCCAAAGATGATGACACGATTTCCCACCATGCAACAGCAGCCGTTAACCATCCAAAATGGGTCATTCACCTTGGGCTTAACCTCCTTCCAGGAAAAGGTCTTTGGACTGAATCTCCACATATCATCGCAGATCCTTCTCTCAAATATTCTACCTAAGCACTCACCACCAAATATGTAAAGTTCTCCATTGTACGCAAAGGCTGAATGAAACACGCGTTTTTTTGTAAGAAGCTGTGCAGAAGGTGTGCTCAGCCATCAGTTGGTCTCTGTGTCAAACACTCTGACATTGTTTAAGCCCCTACATAAGCCCCCAAACACAAACATCTTTGTCCCGATGATGGTGGCAGAGTGACCTGATGTAGCAGGTGGCAGACTGCCTCCGGCGTTAATTGAAGACCAGACCATTGTGGTGGTGTCCAGCTTGTAGATGTCATTAGTGTGTGGAGTCAGCTTGGTCATTCCTCCATAGACATACATGACCTTCCCCAAGGCACAGGCTGAGCGTTCATGCCCCGCCTCTGGAACGGTCCCAGAAACATCAGAATTGAGCCATCTGTGGGCGTCGACATCAAACGCATAAAGCACGTTGTCGCAAAGTCCATGCAGATTCTTTCCTCCCCAGATGTAGACGATATCTTCAATGAGCACAGCTGTTTGGGCATAGCGACCACAGGGTACCTCAGGGGGACGTTCTCCTCTTGCAGTTGTCACTGGGGGCAACGCAATCCATCTCAGAGACACTGTGTTGAAGACGTACACATTGAGCTGGTTTTCTGGAGGTTTCTTCTAATTGCAACCTCCAAAGGCGTACACTTTGTGTCCCACTGCTACAGCAGTTTGAGGTTTGATGATATCTCCCTTTACTCGCAACGTCACTGTACAGTGCGACATTTGACAAGCACACTGCGTGAAATAGTTCTTCCACCGCCTTGCTCTGAGAAAGAGTCTTATTTGAACATGCTACCATTTATACAGGAGGCCAGTCTATGATGTCAGTACTATGATGTCAGTTAGTGTGCCGTCATAGAATCATCATATTTGGTCAAAGTTTCAGCCCACGTATGGAGCCCAATAATTACTTCTCCCAGTGTGAAATGTAGGTTCCAAAAAGCGAAATATGAAAGTATAACATATAACATATGGTCAATTTAAATCTTTGATTGCAGATCTACCCACAAATGTCTGTAACTGTTTTTAATTTTGTTTTTGTTCTGAATCTGTTATTGATATGAATATGATGTTGTATTGATGTTGTACTGTGCTGTATCTCGACGACACTGCAAATGAGGGCAACCTCAATGTCTTTCGAGAATAAATAAAGGTTTGAATGAATGAAAAAAAACATCTCGATGCCCGTGCCTTGTTTTGTTTTGCACATGAATGTAAATGTGTTTCAAAATGATAAAAAAAAAGAAGAAAGAAAAATACAGCTAAGGTGGGGCAATGGAGTTTTTGAGTATATTGACATCAATAATATATTCAAATTGGCTAATAGGAGGGCGGGCTGGTGGGTGGGCCGGCAGGCAGACTCCTGACGTCAATCTGACTCAGCCATAACCATATAAGGAGTTCCCAATGCAGCTACGCCCAAATATAGAGTGTGTTGTCTAACCTCAATGTGTCCTCCTCATGGCATCAGCCGCAAACAAATCAATCAGCTCCATATAATATGGGAAAAAAGGGGGGCATCCCCATATATGGGCATATACTGATGACAGAATATTTATCTCCAGTGTGATCGATCCCAGGATCGCTTTAAAAGACGTATCCGAGTCTCGTAGAATTGGGGTGAAGGGGAGAGCGTGTCGCCGCGATCATCCATTCCATAGTTGTGGCCAGTTGAATGTCGGCTGTTTTCCCCAAATCGCATTACAAGGGAGTGAACGGGGTGTTTTTTGGCGAGTGTGTGTGTGTGTGTGTGTGTGTGTGTGTGTGTGTGTGTGTGTGTGTGTGTGTGTGTGTGTGTGTGTGTGTGTGACTGTGTGTGTGTGTGTGTTCTAGTTTTCAGTTATACCTTCACACACACGCATACACCAAACTCCACTCATCCATACATCGCAGACACTATACTGATACTTAACATTTATCCACACATCACCACATGTCGTTTATGTTCATTTGTGTTTACTTCATTTAAAAAAAAATTCAAATCAAATAGTATTTGTTTTGCCTGTCAAATTGTGTTTGCTAAAAAAAACAATACTATTGCTACTAATGCAGAGACCAGCCTTTTCAGGGTGGTGAGGTTGAGAACTGAGCATTCTAATGTTGATTTCATCATGACTACTGACTATTGAAAGTTATATAGACTGGCAGAATTAAAGGGTTAGGTGCGGCTGGTCCTATATCTAGAGTTTACTTACAAGAGATGCATGTGCATGGAAGAAAAGCATGAAAAACGACTCATCAATTAACTCTTTAAGACCGGGAATGTATCTGTGTGTCATTTTTAGATTTCATTGGGCTATTCAAAATCATGAAAGGTTGTGCAAATATATATATATATTTTTTTTTACATTTGTAACTCAAATCTCTGCCTCTGGGGGTTCCTGGAGCTAAATATTTTCCAAATGTTCGCTTTAAAAAAGATATAATCCAAGATTTTGCCACGAATTTTCACGATTTTTCTAAAATAGCAGATCTACATAATGCTTGTAATGTCAACCATCTGAAAAGCATATTAATTTAAGCACTCAATACTTGGTATGGGCTACTTTTGAACAAATTGCTTCATCAATGGCAACCCTATCGCCAGAGGAAACGTCATTGAACGTTGAGGTGATCAGCCTGTGGCACTGTTGAGGTGTTATGGAAGCCCAGGTTTGCTTTGATAGCCTTAAGCTCATCTGTATAATTGAGTCTAGTGTCTCACATCTTCCTCTTGACAATCACAAAATAGATTCTCTATGGAGTTCAGGTCAGGCCAGTTAGCTGGTTAGTCAAGCACAGTAATACCATGGTCTACTACAGTGGTTCTCAACCTTTTCAGGCCGTGACCTAGGGGCTTTACCAGGCTAGCCGTGACCCCCCAACATTATCATATTTGAACTGGGGACCCCCCACCCTGATAAGCATTTGGAATGTAAGAGTTGAGTTATTCAATTTAGTTTGACTCGGTTCCACAGATACATATTGCTGAAATAGCAGAGCGTTGCAAGGCGCTGTGAGGTGACAAATGAGTTGACCTTTAAATTCACCTCAAGAAACTAACCTTTCTAGCTTTGCATACAGAATACTATTTTATGTTAGGCTATAGTGCTCATTTATTTTTGGTTCATTATGAAAATGTGATGTGATGAACTGGACACCATATGCTCAGTAGCCTACACTATTTAATGGGAAACTGCAAATCAGTAATTGTTGTTTACACACAAACATTGACTTTATTGACCTCAGAGATTACTTCTGTGTACTTATACTGTATATTATTCAACTCATCACGAGCAGAACTTTCAGACGATTTTGGAAACAAAAAAACCCTTTGGAGCTCATAATTGGCAGCCATTTTGCATTTGAAGGTCAACAATAGGTCAAATCATTATATAAACACCACATATGTATTCCTTGACCAAAATAAGCTCTGAAACCATGTATTGTGCATCTTTGTAGGTCAAACCATTAAAAAGTTCATTTTCACGGCAGCCATTTTGGATTTTGGTCTCTCACAAATTTTCCCCGCCCCTTTTAAAAAGACACCCCGGCTAAATTTGTTTAATAACCCTCCTAGATGACAAATCCATTGAGAAACTGACCTTCGCTCTCCACGGTCACGGAAGTGCCACAGATGACCCAACTACTACTTGTATGTTTGTCTTTGCATGCTGTCTGTGTGTCCAGCTCTGTTTTTTGTTTCGTGTTTCATAACCCACATATGTTTCACATATGAAGAAGAGTGCCAGGACTCTCTATTAGATGTCTGGTGGAATGACTGATACATATATATTACTTAACTATCTGTACCCACCACTCACACACACAAGCTACAAGTCACACATGTATACAGCCTTCAACCTTCACTCTTCAACCTAAATCTTAAACGGTTTTCTGAAAAACGTATGTTTCTATATCAGTGGTTCTCAAACCTTTTCATGTCAAGGACCCCCAAAATGTTATGTATTTGGCCGCCGACGCCCATCTCAAAATATTTTGTTCCAGGGACCCCCCCTAGAAGCAAAGATTTGAATTAAAAGTGTTCGCTTTAAAATAATATTTCAGTCAGACAACTCTTGGATTGGATTAGAATATATATTTATTGAGCAAGCTTGAGCATGGATATAGAAAGCATAAGGAAGCACAGTTTGGCGTCAGGCCTCTGAATCCATTCACTCCCTGTAAGAATAACATTTTAATAAATGTTACATGCCAAATAGCATTTACAGGGAATGAATAAAGACCCCCACGGGAATCTAGAAACAGAGCCTACAGGTGGATGCCGGGGAGGCGGTGGGATGAGACTATTCATGGTCAGCAGCATATGTAGGCAAGCAAAGGCAGCAGATCCGGCAGGATCTCAGCAGCAGAGCAGCAGCAGCGTCGGCACGTCAGCGCAGCAGAAGAGCGCAACCAGACTGAACAGGTAGGCAGAGCATTACTTATAACCCACCGACCAGGAGAAGAGTGCATGTGACTAGTCACCTGATCGGTTGCTCAATCCCTTGAGTTGCCTGGCCTGAACTAGCTCCGTAAACTGCGCCTCATATATTCAAAGATTTGCACACATTTTCACAATTTTTCAAAAATAGCAGATCTACAAGCTCGTAGCGCGGCACTCGGTGCCGCGCTATGGGCTTGTATATCTGTTATTTTTGAATAGCCAAAGTGTAAAATAATACGACGAGGTATAAATCAAGCATAACTCCCATCCTCGTCTTCCAACTGCTCAGCTCTCTCCATATTCAGTCAATAATATATGATTATAACAGACAAGGAAATCTAAGATAATAAAAAGAAGATCATCTCAGGAAATATTGTCATGTACAGTAAGTAAGCCTTTTTTATTATTAAGGTCAACTCTGCAGACATTTTTCAGGAATCGTAAGAAAGAACAATCAGATGTTCTTCTCTCTCTGTTGTCTGTTATGTCAAGGATTATGTAGGTCACACAAAAAACTAAAAGGATGACAGAAAGAAAGAACAACAGGATTTGGCTCTTCTCCATATATTAGTAATGTTATTCCCTATAAGAAAGAGAGGCTTACAGTGCGTTTATGATTGAGGAGCTCATTTCCATCAGCCATTGAAATGTCCACATCTTTCCCCATGTGTATTTGTACTGTACTGTATATCCCTGACACGGTCGACTTAACGGTCAGCTATTTAATTAACTTTTTGAGAGCTATGGGTTTGAAAATATTTCCTTTTCACTGTTCAAGAGCTATGCAGTCCTTCTTTTAATTAATTTACGGTAAAGGATTTGAACAACAGCTGTGATTTCTGTGTAACATATACACATGGTGTCTGTTTATCTGTCAACCATTCTCAACATTCTCTCCAGTGCCATGTGCCTCGTCTGGGCTTCAGATCAACAGTGGTAGCTAGAAGGTCCTGGGTTCGATTCCCGCAGGGGACGCTGTGGGCACTGGGGGTCGTGTTCTCTCCTCCGCGTCATCAGTGCCCATACCCTCGGTGGGGTTGGCGAAAGGGCCTCTCTGTGTCGAGTTTGCATGTTCTCCCCAGGTACCCTAAAAAACATGCAGTAATCCTGTTCTCTATACTGCCTCCCCCTGGCCAGCCGGGGCGCCTGATGGAGGGGAAAGGAACTGGTTGGAATAACGTGTTCCCTCCACACGCTACGTCCTACCGGGGAAAATCCCCCCTGTCTGGTGATAAGATGCGGCCTGCTCACTCCTCATGTTTTGAAGGAAGCATGAGCTCAGTTCGGGGCTTTCCCCAGGCTGGCAGGCTGGCGGAGGGAGAGTAGCGCCCAGGATTACAAGCTTAGGCAATTGGCACTGGGTGAAAAAATGGGTCACAAAAATCGTGGGATAAAAAATATTGTAAACCCCCCCCCCCAAAAAAAAACAGTGGTACTGTAGTTGATCGGGTAAATCCTTATTGGCACCACATTAAATATTAGATTGGTGAATCTACCTTTTTTCACTGATGTAAACTAAATAAAAACTAAATAAAGACTAAGCTATGATGACTAAAACTGAGACTAAATATATTGACAATTTCGTCAACAAATAAAAGCTAGACTAAAATGTTTGGGAGGGACTAGTGGAGAAGAGAGCCAGTAGAACTAAAAGACAAGTCATTTTATCGCTGCGACGCGTTGTGAGCTTGTAGATCGGCTATTTTCAGCATGCATCCAGGTTAAAACCAGCCATTACGACGCCATCAAGGCACCGACAAAATACATTTTAGTCGACTAAATCAACTGTAGATTTAGTTGACAAAAATCTTATTATATTTAGTCGACTAAAACTAGACAAAAACTAAAACATTTCAGATGACTAAAATGTGACTAAAACTAAATGGAATTTTATTCAATGACTAAAACTAAATTTGCTGTCAAAATCAACACTGTGTGTGTGTTCGCGTGCGTGCGTGCGTGCGTGCGTGCGTGCGTGCGTGCGAATCATACATGTGCATGATGAGTAATTAAAGGCTTGGAGATCTCAGCCTGGCTTGTAAACAGGCCTGTAAAGCAGCTCTCAGCCCCCACAGAACATCTGGCCAAAACCACTGGATCATGGAGGTCTAACATGGAGCAGCAGTGATTCCATTTCCCCACCCAGACAGTGACATGCCAACTTTTCATACATTAGAAAGGCAACAAAGAAACCCGCCAAAAAAAAAAAACAGCTGTAGATGATGGGATGATGGCAGCAAAAACGCTGATGAAGGCCCGAGTAGCCGAAACGCGTCCGCTTGTCATGCTGCGGTAAATTCAAAGAATTCAAAGAAAATTCACCTTGTGAGTGAGGAGTGTTTCTATAGAATGATGGCGACAATGTCAAGAATACAGTATACTTTTTGATTAAACCAGACAACACACACACACACACACACACACACACACACACACACACACACACACACACACACACACACACACACACACACACACACACACACACACACGCACACACGCACACATGCACCATTTACAATTTAGACATTTAGCAGACACTCTTGTCCATTGCGACTTACACGACTAAGTGCAAAATCTGAGTACATGAACCCTGGTCAACAACAGGATAAATATTCACTTAAGTAGAGCGCAAAGAAAACAATACACTCACACATACATGCAGTACATGCACGCACACACACTCATGGGCATGTGCACACACTAATACACACATACTGTATGTACGGTATATAGCTACAGTACATATACAAGCAGAAACACAACATTATGTGTACAGTATATGGGCACTGTCAGGCAAAAACCTTGTATCCCCATATTTCATATTTTTTCATAAATTAATACCTCATTTTATACTATAATGAAATGCCCAAAATTGGGATGCCAGGTTGAAAGTGATTAAGTCCGTTGTTTTTTTAAAAAATTATTACCAATGAAAAGTATTAGCAAGAGCTTGTAACTAAACAACAACTACATTGGATCCTTTGGAACTCAGGTTCTTTTTTCCATTTCCTGAAAAGTAACCGTTTTTGTACATACAAGGTACCGTATGTACAAACCATGCCTGACAGCGATAAATATAAACTATAATTAATAGGCATGTAACGATTTATCGTAAATCGATTAAAATCGATTCAAACTGGTGACAATTTAATACAAAATGTGATGGAAAAAAATAGACCAAAAAAAATAAGAAAATACAGGATATTTGTAAGAGAATTGATAAAAAAGAGTTTTCAGTCATTTGCTACTGTATTGAAAAGAGGAAAGAGAAAACACAGTATTGTAAAAAGAAAATACTGGATTTGTGTGAGAGAAATAATAAAATAAAAAGGTTTGTCTGGAAAATAATTTGTGTTTAAAAAAATCGAGAAAAATCGCATCATGAACCTAGTATCATGATTCGAATCATACCGTGAGTTGAGTGAATCGTTACATGCCTAATAATTAACACTTAAACAGTTTTTAAGTCACTGTATAGTGCTGAATATAAGTCAGTTACAACTGTTCCTCTACACTACAGCCACAAGAGCAGTTGCAGATGGATTTGTTCTGCCACTGTGCCATCACCTAAATTAAAATCTGTTCTTACACTGACGTCAAAAACGTTCAACACAATCGTTAGACCTGATGAGACACTTAACTGTGCTACAAGGTTCAGAAGTGGGTTGAACTCATCCAGTTTGCCGCTGGTGCTGGACAAAGAATAACAGTTTAAAATCATAAAAGTCTGCACAACAGCACAGCATTAATCCCATGTACAACGCATTGACTTATGTCTTTTTTATTGTGTGTTTTTCTACCACCTTAACTAACGTACATAATATCATGCACAGTATACTATCTGCTGCTATGCTCACGCACCTTTATATCTTATCTCAGGTAGCCTACCATGTGTAAATATGTAGATAACCTGTTTGTTGGTTTTTTGGTAGTTTTTTTTACCAGCTTGCAAAGCAGCTGGTCTAAGAAGAGACTGAGTCTAGTCAACACTTTCTCAACACTTTCTTGACACTTTTTCATCATTGGCTGTCCTTTAAGCTAATGGGGATACTTTCCCATACTCTGAACGGGCGGTCTCGTCCTCCCAAGCTATGGTACTAGACACGCCTCTCGCCTCTATGGCAGTGTTGCCAGATTCTGCGAGAGAAATAAGCAACAGGTCTAAGCCAATGGGGAGCCACTAGCAGTGTTGCCAGATTCTGCGAGACAAATCAGAGAAAACAGAAAGCAAGCTGGTATACATGACTGAGTCATGTCTTGTTTTCTCTTGTTGGATCTCCTTTCCCCCTTGCCCGTAAACTGACTCCGCCAGATGGGAGAAGCTTGCTTCACACACTTGTTTCACAGCCTACTTCCATCTGGGACCTCGGTAGCCAAACCGCTGCAAGACGGCGGTCCGTTTTTTCAAGCTACTTGGCAGGTGATTGGATGGGACCGTCTGTCTATCACCGTCTGGGCGTGCTAATTCCAACCAATCATATTGACGTGTCTACATGACGTATAGGAGCTGTGCCAGTAGTTCTTTTGTATACTATTCAACCATGATGAATCGTGAAAGAACTACAACGCAATAAGCGCTTCTCGATGGCGTCACATCCGGTCTCGCCAAGATCCCGCCTCCTAGCAGCCGCTGATTGGTTCGACCCGCCGCGGTTTGGGGTAAGCTCCAATCTCTGAGCGATCCCAGATGGAGTCTGTATCGCGAACCTGTGAACTCAATACCGCCCCATCTGGCGGAGTCAGGTTACCTTGCCCCTCCCCCCCTCTTCTTCTTCCCTTTCTTTTTGTCTATAGAAATAACGATACGATGGGAACTATGCACAAAAACGAATTTCACCCACTTTTTTTTACTTCTGTAAACCTGTGATGATGTGACCATAAAACTGATTCTGATTCTGCTCCTAAAAGTGTTTTTTACTTATAGCTCACAAGTGGTACAACGTTTCGGCCAAGCATCATGGCCTTCATCAGGTAAACTGATTTGTGACCCCCCCCTTATTAACCGTGGATCACAACACGTGACCAGAATGACATGTTTACAGGGCAGAGGTTACTTTTGACACCAACACACAAATTGCGAGGACCAATGATATGATTCTTTTCATTCATTCATTCTTTCATTTTACGGTGTTTGCCGTTATTTTTTGTTCCTGTTGTCATGGCTGCCAGTTCCCATCTGATGTTGTGTGGGAGTCCCGACGGCTCCAGACCGCACTGAATAACTGTTAGCTTGCATAACGTCTTCAGACTAGGACTTAAGTCTAAGATCTGTAATATGGGCTTTGCATGACTTGTGTATCCTCCAAAGAGGATGATACGATCTCCCACCATGCAACACCATTTACCAAAACTCCAATTTGCGCCTGTCCCCTTGGGCTGAACTCTCTTCCTGGAGAAGGTGTCAGAATTGAATTTCCACAGATCATTGAACTGCCACTTACTACTCATATTACCGCGGATGTAACCGTAACCACTGAATATGTACGGCTCTCCTTTGTAGGAAAAGGCTGATTGACAAACACCTTCAGAAAGATACTGTGCAGAAAGTGTTCTCTGCCAGCAGTTGGTTTCTGTGTCAAACACACTGATGTCGTTGTAGTATCCCCACTGGCCCTGGCCCCCAAACACAAACATCTTTGCCCTAATAAGGGTGACGGAGTGACACGATGAAGCAGGTGGTGGAGTTCCTCTGGGATTAATTAAAGACCAGACCATTGTGGCGGCGTCCAACTTGTAGATGTCATTCGTGCATCCAGTCAGCTTCTCGTATCCTCCATAGACATACATGACCTTCTCCAAGACACAGGCCGAGTGGCCGGCCCTCGTCTCTGGAACAAACCCAGAAACCTTGAGCTCTAACCATCTGTGGGTGTCGACATCAAATGCATAAAGACGGTTGTCCCAGAAGTCCCCTGCGATGAAAGTCCAGATGGAATCCGGTATCTTACAATTCACTACACCCCCCCAGATGTAGATGATAGATTCTATCAACACAGCTGTGTGGCCCCAGCGCATGGAGGGGACCTCGACAGGACGTCCTCCTCCTCCTCTAGTTGTCACTGGGGGAAGCTTCATCCAGCTCAAAGTCACTGTGTTGAAGACGCTCACGTCAATCTGATCCATGATGTGGGATGTGTCGTCACAATACCCTCCAAAGTAGTACACCTTGTCCTCCGCTGGCACGGCAGCAACAGCAAGCAAGTGAGACTCTGGATCTATTCTCAGAGTCACTGTATCTCTTTTCATGGGCACTGTCCAGCACAACATTATGTCTGGTCTGTCTGTCCGTCCGTCCGTCCGTCCGTCCGTCTGTCTCTTAACCTCTTTAGATCTCTCTGTCGCCTTCAAATATCTCTAGATCCCTCCCTCTTGATGTGTGCAACATCTCATATACTGTAGGCTGATCAGAGCTCTGTTCTGATGTCACACGATACACATAGTATTGACATACTGTACAAGTTTAACACCGATTTGCGCACACATTCCTGTCGGCAAACATTTATCTCTTAAATGTATAACTTATTAAATGACTGCTTTCTAGTCAAAACATTTCTGATGCTAATGGCATGATAACAGTAATTGATGAATTATCGAACCACACAACCACGACAAAATAAATGTAAAGTGCCTGGTTGTCACTGGGCCAAACTCAAACGAATTAGGATTTGAGGAACCAAGCATCCTGCCTCAGTACAGTATATTGTGTGTGTTAATTAGAAGATTAGATGGATGGATGGATGGATGGATGGATGGATGGATGGATGGATGGATGCAGGGACGCAGAGGGCATTTTAGAACCGAATGGGAAACGTGCATGCGTTCCGCTCGCATGGCGGGTTTGTTACTTTTTTTTGTTTTTTTGTTACTTTGTTTCGGTTAATTTGGTTAATTCGGTACAAAAAATGTACTCCGTGAAGTGTAGATGTCGGAGGTTTTTTCTTTTTTCTTAATCCCAAAAGTGGGGGGGATAATAACCCCCCCCCCCCCCCCCCAATGGAACTGAGTTTGTTCAAACCATAGACTGTATAAAAGAGATGGACAAAGCCAAGACCGCTGGTTTCTACAGACCGAAAATGAAGCCGATTGTTCAGGAATTTGAAATCCGCCATCTCTAATATAAGCCAAAAAGCACGTCGGGAACAGGAACCGGAAAACAATCCCTTAAGAATGCTATTGGTTGGGTAGCTTGTCAATCAAGAGCGGGGGCGGGGAATGAATGCTATTGGTTGTGTAGCTTGTCAATCAAATCATCCCGCCCCTCCTAGAGAATAGCCTACTTTATCGCCTACTTTAAATAAATGGGACTATAATTTAGCAAAACGCATATCATGATGATTGAAAGGAGACTTTAAACTAGCGACTGGAAGCATATAGAATTTATGACCATTTTTATTAAGGTAAGAAAATCTAGTCAAAGTTTGTCAAAAACCCATCCGCTTGCGTTAAAATTAATTCTTTCTGACACCTGCAGGGGTAAAACAGCGAAACTACAGGCCATTCATATGAACCGTCTCCTCCGTTTTGGAGTCACTGTAAAAATCTCAAGCTGGGCCCTTGGTTCAAACCCCCCCGCCCTCCCCCTCCTGTGTCCCTGGATGGATGTCAGTGTGCCAATATCTTTCTATCTATCTTATATGTGGAGCTTACACACCTGATTATTTGGACTGGTTATCAAGGGTGCCAACTATTGTTCTCATTTGTTCAGGTTAATAATCATTACACAGGATTGCAGACCTGTTCTCCAGGCGCTGTAGCAGGCTAATGGTGGCTCTTGGTGCGTGTGTGCAGCAGGATGTGGTGTGTCTGAGGTTCTAGGGGCTCTAACATTGGTGTTATGACACCATAGGGAGATCACAGCACTTTGTTTTGACTGTCTGTTTCCAAGGCAGAATTTCTTTTGAGGGGAGAGGAATGTCTGAGCGCACACTACTGTATACCAAATATACATGATCGCTCCACCAGTCATTGTGTCTTTGGAAATGCAAAGACGTCGCCTAGACTACTTTTATGATTCTCAAGTTACAATTTAGGTATTTAGCAGATGCAGTGGTGTAAAGTAACTAAGTACATTTACTCAAGTACTGTACTTAGGTACAATTTTGAGGTATTTGTGCTTTACTTGAGTGTTTCCAATTTCCAATACTTTTGCTTCTACTCCACTACATCTCAGAGGCACATTTTGTACTTTTACTCCACTACAATTATTTGAAAACTTTAGTTTAGTTACTAGTAACTAGTTACTAGTTACTTTGTAGATTTTTTGTATTATTACAAAACATACATTAACCACTGCAGCTCTATATACATTTCGGCCATTTGAAAATAGACGATCTACAAGCTCACAATGCGTTGCGATGCGACGCATTGTGAGCTTGTAGATCTGCTATTTTCAAAAGATGTTTATACATTTGAAAACTTGAAATGGAACATTCTGCATAATGACTACTTTCACTTTTGGTACTTTAAGTACATTTTGATGCCAATACTTTTGTACTTTCACTCAAGTACATTTTGAATGTACAGTTCCGGACTTTGTAACAGAGTATTTCTATATTGCATTATTGATACTTTTACTTAAGTAAAAAATGTGAGTACTTTTTCCACCACTGTATTTAGGAGATGGTCTTATATCCACAGTGAAAAAGTGCAAGATCAAGTAAGCGGCACGAAGCCTATATAGTCACCAGCAACAGGACAAGTGGTCGACTAAATAGAGTGCTGAGGGAAATGATTTATGTCCTACAAATAAACTAAGATCATCAGACCACATCAGACTTCAAACCTAGCATCTGTCTGAATAACATACTTAGCATCTGTGAACAAGCACATGGCATATATCATACAACAACATCTATTTAGATGATCTAAATAGCATATGTGAACAACATATGTAACCAACATCTGGATAACATAATTACCATCTATCTAAATAGGCAACAAATACAGACGCAAATAAATAAGCATTCAAGATTCAGGATGTGTTACAATTGTGTACAAGTTTGTCAGTGGTGGAAAAAGTCATTTTTGGAAAATTCTTTATAATAACAATAACAAAGAAATAGCTAAAGAATAGCAGGAATAATAAGAAAGAGAGTATAACACAGCATGCACATTGGTCAAAAATTGGTTATACATGTGCTTGAAGATGTGCGCACATTTTTCAATTAAAAAAAATACAAATAAATCAGTGCTATTGAACACCCTTTACGTCTGTGTGTGGATTTTACAAATATTGAACCAATGACTAGTGTTAAAAAGCGGCCAAAGCGACCAAACCTCCTAACTCCATTGGATCCTCAAACTGTCGTTCAAACCACCTAACTCCAACTTGTGGAGATAGTTGTTTTGTCCATCATTGATTAGAATGACTAAGTCAGACAGAAACATCTCCACATTAATGGTCAAAAACCCCATAACTCCACTTGAGCTGTTTTTGACTAAAGTGATGATAATATAAGGACACATTCACGTTTCTGACAATGTATAAAGTCACCATACCAACTCTGATGAGGCAGTATTGTGTTCTAAAAACATGTTTTGTTTTGTTTTCTTCATTTCCTGAAAAGTGTATATTTTGGACATAGCTGGTAGTGTACAGTATATATTGTGTTCATATGTTGTGTATGTGCAGTCAGTCATGATATTAAAAAGGAGTGCTAGGGGGTGAGGGTGAGTGACTCTGAAGTCCTGACCGACAAAGGGACATCATTCTTCTATGAGGAATATAAACTCTACATTCTGAAATCCAGGATTTACAAGAGAATATCATCACGTTCGAGTGAGCAATTCCGTATCAGCTCCAGGATATACTACTGACTGTGACCGGCGGTCACATTTTCCACTTCCATTTTCCATCTCTTTCATTTCCTTCAGCCTCTCAGCTGGTCTGGATGAGGTGGCTCTGGCACCTGGCTGAGCCCCTGGACTCACATGTTAGCAAAACAGCTCCCGACTTTCAGAAGCTTGGCCTTTACTGGGAGAACCATGGCTTTCTATCCTTTCAGCGATATGCTGCTGCTTTGTTCATTTGCACATTCCATCGACGAGGCTTCAGATATTTATTTGTACTGACTGACATCCAGTTCTTCTACGCAGTAAAAAATATTCGCAGTGCTAATTGAGGAAGAATTTAGGTCTGAGAGCTATTGTTTTGGTACAGCCTGTCTTGTTATGGTACAACTTGTCCTTGTAACTAATAAAACTATGGTCTGATCCTTGTGCTCGTTGACAGAACTACCTTATACCACCGATCTGTGTCAGACTGTGTGTAAACGTACTTCTCTCCATGATATCATGTAAAATACATTAAAGCATAACCATCACCACATAGAATATATTGTCTCTGACTCCTCTTGCCTACCTCACAGAGAAAAAAATCATAATTGTATATGTGCAAACTTAGCTGGCAATAAAAAAATTATCTGAATCTGAATCACATACAGTAGGAGAAGGTAGAATTGGGCACAGACCCTGTCTCCAAATACCCTAATACTCATTCAGGTCAACTTGCAGAGGACATAGTGAAATACTACTGTACCACAGGACAACACTGTGGCTCAATGTTTTACATTGTTATTTCAAGCCCCCTATAATTAAATGTCATGTCAAATGTTTTAAAAGCCAGTTTCCCAAGGAAAGACATAATAGCCTATGTTGTGTTGTCAAACATGCCATACAATACAGTGCTAAAGCATATTGCCATAAAAATGTCATACAATACAGCACTAGAATATATCTCCATACAAATGTCATAATAACGGCTAAACTATGCCCTACAATATTTTCTTGAAAATTGTCAAGAAAACGTACTCTCTACTCTATTTTTATAGCCATTAAACACTGTAACAGTAAAGTGGCAGCACTAGTAACAAAACTATTAGTAGTGCCGTATTTATGATAATAAGACACAATGAGGGATATGAGGGGTAGGTAAGGGTTACAAGACAACTGCCATAAATATGGTGCTGTCTCACGCAGATCGGTTAAAGACACTGCCAATACCGTGGTGCCAACAAAATGAGATATTACACTACTGTATGTCATAAAAATACACCCTTTAATGCCCAAAATAAGTCATACCATACTATGTCATCGAAAAAGGACATGTTGTACTACTCCATAATAAATGGGATGGCTCTCATCTAAGTTGAGGGACTTGAACGCTAAAGCTAAGCATCAGTACGGCCAAGTGCGGCTGAGACAGACAGAATATTTTTCTCCAAGGGAAATTTGCTGTTAAAACTGACATTTAAGATGATGCGTAATTGCACTCTGAACCTGAGCACATTCTGCTTAACACAGGTGCATCTCTACTTGTCCTCTGGCTGTTCTCTGCATGCTGGCTTTCAAAGTATAAGCTTTGAAGTTATAAGAGCAACATGATCTGAAAACACAACCTGAACATATTTAGTCCTGTCTGTCTGGATGATGATCTGAATGATTGTGTCGAGGCCTGGCTGCCCCGCAACCTTTGGACTTTTGCTTTAATTGCTTGACTGATTTACGTTTACTTGTTTAGTTCTGTAACTATGTGTTTAGTATGTTCTGTGTGTATGTATGAGTTCTGTTAGTATTATGTTAATTCCCCAGGTGTTTCTTGTGTATGTTATTTTGTGTTCTGTTGCTTCCTGTCTACCTCTTGATTACTTTACCCTATTCACCTGTGTCCTGTTAGTGCTGTGTCTATTTAGGGTGCGTTCGGAAATTACGCACCGGAGCACACTCGCCTATTAGTTTGTATTGGCCAGTGCGCTCAGTGCTGTATTTTCGAACGTGCCCATAAACTCCCCTGTGTATGGATAGGTGTGGTCTGTGTTTGACAGTTCAGTGTAAAGGTCCTTACATACCGGGGGTGATTCTTTCATGCGAATAATACGTTTTTTTTTTCAAACCTTATAAAGTCAATGCAAGCTTCCACATCCGTTTCAGATGTGGCGTCTTTTATTAATTCGGGCCGAGTCCGAATTTTGCGTGTAATGACCTTTACACGCAAAATGACCTTTAATGTAATGACCTTTAGTGTGCAGCGTAGTGTGTAGGATGTGAGCCTTCTGTATTACTAGTCTAGAGTTCTTGTTTATGTTGTCAGTCCTGTTGGTCATTAAACCAGGCAGGCAAGACCATGACCTTGCCTGCCTGCTTGTCTTGCAATTTGTCCCTATTCCACACTCATATCCTGACAGATTGTCTGTCCTCTGGTTGCTTTTCACTCTTTTCAAAGCATTCAGTACTTTGGTCTGAAGTGTGTGGGAGACTGGGAGTTGTGTATTTTCATTGCCATTGATCATATTCTCACAGTGGGCAATTTGCTCTCACGTCACACTCAGCGTATAGACCGGTTTCTGAACAACTAAGGGGGAGAACGCACCGTAGCACTCTTTACAGCATACAGTATCTTGAAAGCATCTCTCTAATTTGAGATGGACTTGTACTTCAGGGTACATGATAACGCACTGCAGCTCGCTGCTATAGCTGACTAATCACACACAGCTGATTAAAGTTTGGGGCCTATAGACCACCGAAGTCCTGACGTCATTCGTTCATCCCCAGGTTTGCGGAAGTAATTTCTCTATGGAGAATAACATTGGGTCATCTTAGAATCGTCTCATATAAGAATTGTGGTCCAAAAATAAACACACTGTCCCGGCGTTATTGTCAGGGAGGAGGTTCTGTATCGTTTATGATAGTCAGTCACTTATATTTGATACAGTCTGTTTCTGGCGAAAATGTTACTAATTCGGCGGAAGTAACATTAGCGTTTTCTCACCGTCAGTTGATGCTTCATATCCATAAGAGTCAACCCGCCGGGGTCATTTGTTTATTTTTGGAACACAGTTCTTATTTGACGCGATATTAAATAAGTCTATGGGATTCAGAACGGGGGTGGAAAACTGCGAACCAGGTAGACAAACAAAGGATGTGTAAATGACGTCAGACTTCGGTGGTCTATAGCTGCCCATTGGTCCGACAGCCCAATAGTCCAAACTCCAAAGAAATGTTAGGTTAGGGTTAGTAGTAGGAATAAGCACCGTCTGTGCCGGGCCAATTCATGGTACCAGTGGTTTTGCCCTCTGAATGCATGCACGCACCCCAGCAATGTTTGTAGTTGAATAATATTTATTAAAACAAAATGTAAACAATCAGACAAGCTCAATACGCAAGAACACATGAACAACAATAAACAAAACAAGACCAGGAGACCTGGTTCTGCCAGACCCAGAATGATGAGCTGATGAGCTTTACTTAATTACATACTTGTGACATAATAATGATGTCATAAATAGTTTGTGACGAAAGGGGACGAAAGGGGGACAGACTTTTTTTTGGCTGGGGCCGGAGGACAAAGTGACAGACTTTGTTTTGGCTGGGGCCGGAGGACAAAGTGACCATGCCCATGTATGGACGAAACAGGTACAAAGCCTCATGTAAGCCCGACCCCTTGGGTCTGGCAACCATAACACCCTCCCTTCCACCTCCTACAGAGAAAAAACACACAGACAAGTGAAAAGGAATAAACAACAGTAATGTTTATAAACAAGAAACCCATCTATGAAATAAGAGCAAAATAGCCATATGAATTTGGTCAATTGCCATGATATTGACTTGCCACATGTCACTGCCTTATACAGTACTTGTCGATTATGCCTGTCTTTGTGAAAGCGTATACCACCAGCTTTTGAAGTCAAACGTATTTCAAAACGTTTCCAAAAACAGAGAAAATAGCCGATCTACAAGTTCACAGTGCATCACATTAAGTGGCATGGCATGATATACCAGATGTTTACAGGAAGTTGCCAACCATTCACCAACACCATGGAAAGCAATGAGCTTTTTCCTACATCAGCTGTGAGTTCATTCTGTTAGCCGGCAGGCCAGTCAGTCACCCCTGGATCACACACACTATTCATGGTTAATATGAGTCCCTGTCTAGCTGTGTGAGTGAGTTCTGACACTGGTACAAGTGTCTTCATGAGCCACACATGGGAGATGTCTGAGCATGACATCAGGCAACCACTCACACACACGCCACGCAAACCCACACACACCCACACACACACACACACACACACACGCCACGCACGCGCATGTTTCCACTTAGTTTATATAATGTTCTTTTCCAGAGCCACCTGGAAAATATGATAGTGGCTTATTATTAATGGTAGAGGCAACACCACTGACATACACACACACACACACACACACACACACACACACACACACACACACACACACACACACACACACACACTCGCACGCACGCACGCACGCACGCACGCACGCACGCACGCACACACACGCTAAGCTAAGCAAAGCTACTTTACTCAAGTAGCTTCTTCAAGTGTATTTATGCAATGCTTTCCAATTCCAAGGAGTTCAGACAAAAAAAAAAGAAGCATTTCGAGCAAATATCAAAAATGCAACATCTGCCATGATGACATCAGTATAATGAGATAGATGTTGTTGGCCTCAAGGGCTGGCACTTCTCTCTTCATTCTTAAATCTACATGTTCAAAGATTCATTAGTTGGCTACTTATCCTTAGTTTTGGCTGCAGTAATATATAATAAACATCCTAAAAAAAACAAGCTAACGATATTGTTTTATGAGTGCTGGGCAATTTATGCGTAATACACATTATCCCATTTTTCCTATTTTTCCAGGGCACAATAATGAATTTGTGAATTATTGGAGGGAAATTAGCGTGGGTGCAGACATACATTACGTTAGGTATGTTAGGCCCTATATCGTATGTATAATAATATTCATAATGTCTGCTATTGTCATTGCTGTCTCTTGGTGTCACAAAATATTTTCTTAGAACGTGTCAACCTTGAAGATTTGTTGCTGAATAAATTTGGCTAGTTTCCATTACTTGGCTTTAAGGGGAAGACTATGGAAAGTGCACGTGTGATAAATCTACTGTATAGAGAGGCACTGGTTTCCTCTGCTGTACCCTTGGGCAGCTTGAATTCACATTCTCATACCTATTATTCATAAATGTGTGTTTTTCTCTCTCTCTCTCTCTCTCTCTCTCTCTCTCTCTCTCTCTCTGTGTGATTTGCAACACTTTCTTGTCTAAAGTGCTAAAACTGTTTGACATTTCCGCTGGTTTCAGAACCAACATGTCTACTATCATTTTTCAAACAATGGATTGAATCAGAAAATAGCTGCTTATGTTGAAGTCAATATAAACCCAAATCTATCAAAATGTGAAATTCTTACATAAATATTACATATCGTTGCTGTATGTTTTGGACATACAGTATGAGGTTTCCTTTATGTAGACATGATTACATACAAAGCATAATATTTTTATTAAGATGATTTTCTACAAAACAAAGAAAACCCATTCTTTGATAAAGCTTCATTCTGGCAACAACAACAACAATGACTTTTATTACACAGCAATACAACGTGTGTGTGTGTGATCATATATCCAAACATCTCCCTAAACACTTTGATGGAAACAGTGTGTGCAGTTCTATAGGCAGACATGAGAGGGAGGAGAAGTTGGGCACGCGTCCCATTGTGTGAGATCACACAGATGTACAGCTCCACTGAGAATTAAGATGGAAAGGGTGACTGTGAGAGAGCACCATTAGGAATGCACTGCGTGTATATGAGCACATTGTTGATATAGAACGTTTGGACCTTTTAATGTAACTAGATGAAAATCCAGCCCTATATTGCATGCGCTGATCAGAGCAATGGTCACCGAGTTATGGACATTTGAAGTGTTAAACACTGTTGCAGTGGCCCATATGTGTGCAATTTAGTCTTTAGGGTGTGACTATATTGTCATGGCAGACCCCTGAACAGCGTTTGTGCCAAGTTTGATGCGGATTGGAGCAACGGGGTATCTGTGGGACCCCCCCCCCCTCACGTGGCCCCTGGTACGACTATTCTGATGGCAGACCCCTGACCAGTGTTGGTGCGGATCTGAGCACCGGTGCGCCTCACAGGTCCGCATGTTACGTGTATGAGCCAGTTCTTTATATTCAATAATAATAATAATTAATTTTTTGGTCTTCTTGTATTGTGGTGTGTGTCTACTAATGGCTGTAGCGTGCTCAACCCCCGGCAGGTCTCTTTATAAGAAAAGGTGCGTCATGCTAGGGGCGTGACAGACCGAGAAACACACTTTAGACCTTGCTTGCGTGCGGGAGATTTATTTTGTCTTATTTTATTCTATTGAAGTTTAGTTTTCTTTGTAATTTATATGCATCTCTTTAAAATAAAATAAATTAAGCTTTAATTTGAAACCTAACCAAACCTGGAGTGGACATTCTATCCTTCAACCTGCAAAACAAGCGTCTATTATTTCAGTCTGTCCAAGAGAGTGACTCACACAAATGGAGAACATTGTTTTTTAACAAAAGGATATGTGGTCACTACATTACGTTTGTGACGTCCGCCCTCCCTCTAGGCAATTATAATACCGGATGATGAAACACGGCCGCTTATGAAGCCTTTGTAAAACGCTTTATAAATACACACCTGTGACCAAATGTGTTCGTATTACTGCACCAAGCAAATTACTGCACCAAGCAGAGAATGTTGATTTAAATACAGTTTCTGAGGTTTTAGGAGAGAAATAGGCCATGCATTTGCTCAGTATCGATTCATTTCACTTTTATAAGGTATGTTTACAATATTCACCACTCGGTACCTTCTTGTTTGTGCAGGCAGTTGGGGTGTACTTTCTTGTATAAATTATTTTATAATAAATTGTCATTAAATGTGTTTAATTGGTAGTATGACTAGGTTTTATAAAAGTAATAAGCCATGCAAGGCAGTGCTTTACAGTGATTTTAGAACAGCTAAGGGGTTTTAAGCAGACACACACTGCGACACATTGTGAGCTTGCAGATCGGCTATTTTGGGCAAAGTATAAATCAGGCTTAATCCTGTTTGGTTTTACATAGTTTCGGGCAATAGAGTCAGAGATTCAAGCGTTTCAATTTTCAAGAGATACAAGATTTTATTCATTACATCTCATACAAGTACAGAAGAGTAAGATTCTTTGGTGTTGGTTCTTCAACATTGGAGCAACAGTAACAAAAGAAAGAACGAAAGAATAACAATAAGAAAGTATTAGGTGAAGAAATATCTAGGTACATGTATGTACAGTAATCATAGCACAGTTGCCACAGATGTAGGATAGTCAAGGCTCAAGACAAATTTTCAAAACATGCTTGATCCCAAAAAGAAAAATACTGTCAAACTCTAGGCTATCCCTGAGAATTTAGGATGTTCATATAAGCAAAGCATATACCTTTCCACGAATCGATGTAAACAAAATGAAACTGAAATTCTAAAAAGCGGAGTAGCTTGAACTAAGAACTAAAGTAGATCTGTAATATGAACCACAATTTGTTAGAATTATTGTTCAGAAGAAGACATCATACTGTATAAAAACCTGATGTATGACACATTTTCAAATGAATTATTTTTTATTGAAGTAGCCTATATGACCCTTCAGATGTATATATGGTGCAGCACTCGGAGACAGAAGACCCATTCAGGGGGCAGCTGGTGGTAGGACATCTTGTTTCCATCTAGTCGGAGGATCTTCATCCGTGAGTAGGAGAGAGGACCCACCTCTCTGCAGAAACTAGTCACGTTGAACTCTATGGGGAAGAGACACAACATTCCTCATCATTACAAACGTATTACTAACTAAAGTGAATTGCCTTCTTTTATAGACAGAACACAGGACAGGGTGTTCCACATGGAACATGGATTCAACGGACAATAAACTCTGGGATGTCTAACGTAACAATAGAATGTCCACTAAGGTTGACGTCACTTGGCAGCCATGTTGGTACGCCCTAAACAGACTTTTTAGCTTTTTAGCTAAAGTCTATCAGAATCGAATATTTTAGAAATAAAAACATCACATTTAGATGATACGGCAAGATATCATAGGTTTTAAAGTGTATAAAGCTTTTGAAATATGATAAATGATTACATCATCAATCCAGAGTTTATTATAGACCAGTGGCTTGTGCCGAGCCAAAGCTGTAAATACTGAAACAGTGAACAGAGCTGTTTCTGTGTCACGCACCACGTCTTTGCCGTAGGTTGAAAGTTCTCATGGGGATCTTGTGTGTTTAGTGCGACTGACTAAGAGAATAGCTCACTTGTTCTCAGTACAATCTGCATTTACTATTAGATGGCGTACAGGTGCTGCGGTTAGGACATACTGTTAGGAAGCAGACAAACATAACACTCTCTCCGGCTCCCTCACTTCAATCCATCCGACATGGTCTCAGCCAGCACTTGGGGGTTTGGCAGACAACAGGAACCACGGTAGCTGTCAGGCTGATAGCTAGACGGTGAGGTGTGTGTTTTTGAGGAAGTTTCCCGCTCGCCGTCTGACTGTTTGTCTCCAAACAGAACAGCCGGTTATAGCGCCAGCCCCTCTCTCTCTCTGCTATGGACCGCTGAGACTAATTGAAAAGCAAAAACACATTCTCTCGCGTTGCCCAGAGCACATTCCCTCTGCGAGCCAGAAAATCACTGCTTGACGCAGTTCTTCTTGTACGTGCCTGGATATGCTCCACAGGCTGGCGCTAAAGCTTCATCTTAAGCAGTCAGAATCTTTTCGGTGCCTCCCTTCTGCTAGGATATGAATGAATGATATCTGTCCGAGGAAAGCAGTGGTGTAAAGTAACTAAGTACATTTACTCATGTACCGTAATTTTGAGGTACTTTTACTTTAGTAGTATTTCCAATTGCCTATACTTTTACTTTTACTACATCTCAGAGGCAAATATTGTACTTTTACTCCACTACAATTATTTGAAAACTTTAGTTACTAGTTACTTTGCAGATATAAATTATTACATTATGAAACATACATTAACCACTTTAGCCCCATTTTATACCTGCTATTTGAAAATAGCCGATCTACAAGCTCACAACGCGTCGCATCTTACTTTTGTACTTTTACTCAAGTACATTTTGAATTCCGGACTTTTACTTGTAACAGAGTACACTGCAGTATTGATACTTTTACTTAAGTAAAACATTTGAGTACTTTTTCCACCATTGGAGGAAATAGAGAATGACAGATTTATACTTCGACGTACACCAGTAAAGAACAGACGAAGCAACGCTGTTTTTTTTTTTACGGTAGCTGATTTCTAATTCTTACTTTAGCTGATTGATTTTTTTTTTAATCTGTCATTCTCGGGCCAACGACATAGAGCTTAGGGAGGAGAAAGGCTGTAAGATGAAGTATACACTGGACTTAAAAAGAAGAAATCTGAAGAGAGGAACAGAGTGTGCTTTGGCAACCGTGCAGATGTTTTTAGAAGTGATTCTCTCTTCTTTTTCACTAACCTACTTTCCCTCTCAGCATCCACCCATCATTTCCTCTCCTCTCCTCTCCTCTCCTCTCCTCTCCTCTCCTCTCCTCTCCTCTCCAGTGGTGGAAAAAGTACTCAAATGTTTTACTTAAGTAAAAGTATCAATACTGCAATGAATAAGTACTCTGATACAAGTAAAAGTCCGTAATTCAAAATGTACTTGAGTAAAAGTACAAAAGTGCTGGTATCATAATGTACTTAAAGTACCAAAGGTAAAAGTACTCAAATGTTTGAAAGTAGCAGATCTACAAGCTCGCGACGCGTTGTGAGCTTGTAGATCGGCTATTCTAAAATAGCCTAGGTATAAAATAAGGCTAAAGTGGTTAACGTATGTTTTATAATGTAATAATTATATCTGCAAAGTAAGTAGTAACTAAAGTTTTCAAATAATTGGAGTGGAGTAAAAGTACAATATTTTCCTCTGAAATGTAATGGAGTAGAAGTAAAAGTATTGAAAATTGGAAATACTCCACTAAAGTAAAAATACCTCAAAATTGTACTTAGGTACAGTACTTAAGTAAATATACTTTGCATCACTGCTCTCCTGCCTCTTCTCTTCTTTCCACGTCTCCCTCGTTCTCCTCCCTGAGCTCTGTGCATACTTGCTCTCTCTCTCTCTCTCTCTCTCTCTCTCTCTCTCTCTCTCTCTCTCTCTCTCTCCCCCCCCCCCCCCCCCCCCCCCCCCCCGACTTGCAGCCTATCCCAGCCCATGGCTCCTCCTCCTCTCAGGGTCCTGGGCTTGCTTGCTTGTCCAGCAGGCAGCTGGTTGAGTATTAGCTGCCTGCTGCTCCTGTCACATTTTCCACATTTCCTCTCCTCTCCTCTCCTCCCTCTCGTTGTAGGGTTTTGAGGAGGTGTTGGCTCTCCCCTGATAGTCTGCCACATAACTTTGACTGATGTTGTTAGTGCATTGTTGCACTAAGGCATCTGTTCTGCTTAATTGTAAAGCCTGTGCGTGCGTGTTACCCTGAACTGGGCTTTGGGGATTCACAACTCACAAGAGCCGTCATGATGTCAGCGACGCCATTAAGAGTAAACTATGTGCAATTTGAGTGCATCCATGTGTGTGTATGGAGCCACGGGGATGCGTGGACCCGGGTTCACCCGCATGGGAGAAAACAAACCTCTGCTGCTCAGCCAAAGGGGAATCCCTGCTGAAATATCAGGATTCTGGGCTACAGGCAGGGCTGCTCTGTTCAGTCACCTGATCCCGGACGAGCCCCTAATGTAATCACCTGGATACGAACCAGGGTTTCCCTGCACTGGGAAACCAAACAATCTATACCACTCATCCAAAGGAGAATCCTCTGGCCTTGAGCAGAGCTACATGTACATGTGTGCGTGAATGTTTGAGTTCACACTTAACCACATGAAGCAAAAATAGGCAAACATTTGTTAATTTGTTTTAAGGATTTGGCAAAAATAATGGCAAGAACACTTATATATTTGTTATTTTCACTATTAATGTACAACATATTACATAATAGGGCTTAAGAGGTTAAACCTTGTATTTCATTGGCCTCCAGGTACAGATACTGCAGTGTGGTGGGCACGGGAGGGACGGTGGTGAGCTTGTTGTAGGAGAGGTCCAGCTCCACCAGGCTGGTGAGGTTGAAGAAGACCTGCGGCTGGAGTCTGGGGCTCCGCAGGCCACAGCGACTCAGACGCAGGTACTTGAGACCCAGGAACCCGGCGAAGCCGTCCTCCCTCAGCTCGCTCAGAGAGTTGTTGGACAGATAGAGCTGTTGGACGGAGGGGGATAGGTGCCGGGGCACAGAGGAGAACAGGTTCCCGCTGAGGTCCAACAGGTTCAGGCTGACCAGGCCTGAGAGATGTTGAGAGGACGGAAGAGTTACAAAGAGGTCAAAACAGATGTTGAATACAAGATAATGAATCTTCCTACACAGCAATTTACCCGTATAAGAGTCTAATTTTACCCTATCAGAGTTTAGACTGTTAGACTCCCCACAAGGGGAAATTCCTTTCCACAGCATTGTCAGACAACATTACATACAACAGCACACAGTGACAGTAATACAACCGCAATAACAATAACAATGACAAACAGCAGTAGACACTCAGGCCTCTTCAGGGACGCCTGTTGTTTAAGGCGGCTATGACTGCAAGACTTTTCCCAAGGGGATCCCCTTTAGTTTTTTACCACAATGTTATATATACTAACACTCGGAGCGGGGGGCATTAGGGTAAGGTGATGATTGAGTGGTTGTGTGATTCTCTATGTTACTATACATCCGTTGCAACCAACCCGTCCTCACTCCCAAGGCGTCACATTTTGCCGCTCTGTTAGCAGCCCTGAAACGTCAAGTTTTGACATGACGGGACGCGATGGCGGCATCACATGTTGACAAAACTATGCCTAAGCCTAACCCTAATCCTAACCCTAACCTCACAAAAATATACCTAAACCTAACACTAATCCTAACCCTAACCTCACAAAAACTGCGCAGAGAGAGAAAAGAAAAGTGTTGCGGTTACTAGTTAAGTGCTGCGACCAGGTAAGCCACGGACGCAGCCGGTCAATCATCTGATTCGAGTAGTGTTTGAAGCTCTATTACGTGCGTTAGGAAGTGAAAATTACAGAGCAGTAAATAAATGACGCCCATGTGTGAGAATATGTTGTTGCAACACACTCTCACTCCCAAAACGGCCTATAGTGACTTCTTGGAGTAGCCCCACGGGGTCATCTGACGATGCCCCGGTCACTTCCGCACTCCATGAATGCGGAAGTGCCGTTCTCAAACCCCAAGATGTATAAAAGGGTGAAGGCTCCGCAAAAAAACCTGTTAAAACAACGGAGGCACGCCGTCTGAAGCGGACTTGAGCCACGAGAGGCACAGCCGAGGGAGCCATTAGGCGAGCAAGTCGCCATGCAGAGCATTGCGAAGTCCACTTCAGACGACTCAGCGCCGTTCGAGATATGTGCCGATAGGGACAGAATCGTACCTCACTTCCCCCCTATAGTCAATGTGACCCTGCAAGGGTACCCGTCACTTGTTGACGTTTGGTCCGTCCCAAGCGATCACCTGTTCTCCGTCTTGGGAGTGAGAATGCATCGTTGGTACACACAGAAAAATAATGGTTCTTAAATGGTTCTTTAAAAGGCTATATGGTTCCACAAAGAACCATTAACTACTAAAGAACCATTTGATCTAGTGAATGGTACTTCATGTTCCTCATCTAGTTCTAGAGAACCTTTTTTTTTTTCAAAATTATTTGAGGAACGGTCAAACTCTTAAACCATGTCTTAATAGGTAGACATTCAACAAAAATAGCAGATCTACAAGCTCACAACGCGTAGCGGTGCGACATGTTGTGAGCTTGTAGATCTGCTATTTTCGACAAATACATTTCAGCCGGTTGATGAAGTTTATACGGTTTAAGGGGTTTGGGTTCTTTATAGAACCATTCAAATAAATGGTCTGAAAGGTTCTTTCTGGAACCAAAACCATATTCTTCTATGGCATCACTCTGAAGAGCCAGTTTTGGTTCCAGTTGTGTATATTGCATTGTATACTCCAGATTTGTATACTAACAAAGGCACGATGGACATTACCTGTGAAGTCTTCCTGTGTGATGGTCTGCAGACGGTTGCCCTGCAGCAGCAGCAGAGTGAGGTTGCGGAGGTTCTGGAACGTTCCGGGGCCGATGGTGCTGATGTGGTTGTGTGCCAGTCTCAGCTGCCTGAGCCCCGCCGGCAGATCCCTGGGCACCGAGGTCAGGTGGTTGTGGTTCGCAAACAGGTAGCGCAGCCTCGTCGCGTTTTGCAAGGCCGTCTGGTCCAGCTTGTCGTTCTGCAGCTGGTTGTGGTCTAGAATGAGCCAGCGTAGACCCGTGATGTTGGCCAGGATGGACGAGGACAGAGACGAGATGTTGTTGGCCTGAAAACAAGAAGATTGATGGATTGATTGAACATTGTATTAGAAATGTACCGTAAACAGGTCTCCTGATAGATGTTTTTTTTTCAGGCCAATTTTGAAAGAACCCAGCATTACACATCCTTTAATGGATGGTATCAGGGCATTCCATATTTTGGTGGCAGAGCAGTAGAATGAGAACTTTCCCATGTTTGTTCTAAATTTGGGTGGTACCAGATCATGGTCGCTCCCTCTAGTGTTGTGGCTGTCACTCACTTTGGAGAAGTAGTTCGACAGGTACTGTATGAGGGTATTGAGGGCACCGAGGGCACTGTCTCTTCGACTATCTTGAATACCAATCCCAGTGATATTTGCTTAACCCTGTCTTCTACCCTGAGCTATCCAAAACTAGCAAAGTGTGTTGGAATAAGGTGGGTCTTAAGGCCGAGACGTAGTCGTATCAGTTTGTTCTGGGAGGTCTGAAAAGAACATAATATGATGGTTTTCTACTGCATGGCTCCTATGGGGCGAGTCGCTTAGAAGAGCATTCGTATGTAATCTTGCAAATAACTGGACCGATCAGCAGCACATTTCTTGTGCATGCCGCTAGTAGGCCAAGGAAGTAAATCCCTGAATATTTATCCTACTATAACTATATGTAATTGATGTTGAGGGAATGAGGTGTGATTGGTGTGTAGAAAAGGGTGGCTGATTGAAAGTAATCAGCAGACTGACAGCTGATTACAGCTGAGGCGTATATGACTGCATGAACTAACACGATGCTTCATTCTTTTTATCTGTAGGAATAGGTATTGGGTTCTAGCAGGCAGGTAGTTTTCTTACCTGTAGGAACAGGAAAAGAAACTAACAAAATCCGCCCAAAAAAACGAGTGCGAACATTTTTCGCACCCAGGGAGCAGGGGGGGGGGGGACTTCAACTTGAGGTCGCCCTGGGGCACCACATAGTGCTAATCTGGCCCTCTAGCAGGCAGGTAGTTTTCTTACCTGTAGGAATAGGTATTGAGTTCTAGCAGGCAGGTAGTTTTCTTACCTGTAGGAATAGGTATTGAGTTCTAGCAGGCAGGTAGTTTTCTTTTTTTTTTTTTTTTTTTTTAATTTTTTATCCCGCGATTTTTGTAACCCATTTTTTTCACCCGGTGCCAATTTCCTAAGTGATCCTGGGCACTACACCAGCCCTACACCAGTATTACACCTGTCACCCCACAGTAGGGAGGCCAGGGCCGAGCTCATGCTTCCTTCAGGCATGAGAGCCAACTGACCTTCTTGTCACCTGACAGGGGGGAGTTTCCCTGGTTGGACGTAGCGCGTGGAAGGAACACGTTATTCCAACCAGTTCCCTTCCCCTCCATCAGGCGCCCCGGCTGTCATGGGGGAGGCGGTATAGTGACCAGGATTACTACATGTTTTTGTGAGGGTATTAACTACCCTAGGAGACACGGGGAGAACATGCAAACTCCACACAGAGTAGGCCCTTTCGCCAACCCCACCTAGGGTATGGGCGCTGATGACGCGGAGGAGAAGACACGCCCCCAGTGCCCACAGCGTCCCCGGCGGGAATCGAACCCAGGACCTTCTAGCTGTGAGGCGACAGCGCTACCGACTGCGCCACCGTGCCCCTTAGGTAGTTTTCTTACCTGTAGGAATAGGTATTGAGTTCTAGCAGGCAGGTAGTTTTCTTACCTGTAGGAATAGGTATTGAGTTCTAGCAGGCAGGTAGTTTTCTTACCTGTAGGAACAGGTACTGAGTTCTAGCAGGCAGGTAGTTTTCTTACCTGTAGGAATAGGTATTGAGTTCTAGGCAGGTAGTTTTCTTACCTGTAGGAATAGGTATTGAGTTCTAGCAGGCAGGTAGTTTTCTTACCTGTAGGAATAGGTATTGAGTTCTAGGCAGGTAGTTTTCTTACCTGTAGGAATAGGTATTGAGTTCTAGCAGGCAGGTAGTTTTCTTACCTGTAGGAATAGGTATTGAGTTCTAGGCAGGTAGTTTTCTTACCTGTAGGAATAGGTATTGAGTTCTAGCAGGCAGGTAGTTTTCTTACCTGTAGGAATAGGTATTGAGTTCTAGCAGGCAGGTAGTTTTCTTACCTGTAGGAATAGGTATTGAGTTCTAGGCAGGTAGTTTTCTTACCTGTAGGAATAGGTATTGAGTTCTAGCAGGCAGGTAGTTTTCTTACCTGTAGGAATAGGTATTGAGTTCTAGGCAGGTAGTTTTCTTACCTGTAGGAATAGGTATTGAGTTCTAGCAGGCAGGTAGTTTTCTTACCTGTAGGAACAGGTACTGAGTTCTAGCTGGCAGGTCATCGGGTATCTCCACCAGCGCTCTGTGGTCACAGTAGACGGCCGTGGGCCACTGGATTGGACAATCACACGCCAGGGGGCAGGCCTGGGGGTTGTTGGCTCGGTACCAGGCCGAGTTGATGGCACGGCCCTGCAGGCTCAGCACGCTGGGCTCACCCAGCATCCGGTTGATCCAGAGAGGAACTCCTCCATAGTCCAGGTCTTCTATGGTAGTGGCCCGGGCAGGACCCCAGTCCCACACACACAGCAACGCCACCAGCACAGCAGCACAGCCAGCCAAGTCAGCCATGGAGACAGATTATGTAGAGCAGTGGTTCTCAACCTGTGGGATTTTGGGGGAGGGGGGTCCCCAGATGACAGTAAAGTGACAATTTAAGGACTTTTAAGACCTTTTTTAATACCTCAAAAAGAGAGAAAGAAAAAAGACCATTACTGTAGCAAAAGTAATCATCAAACTGTAATATAAAACTACAATTCCAAGTGCTTGTCAGGGTGGGGGGTCCCCAGTTCAAATATGATTATTTTGGGGCCTGGAAAGGTTGAGAACCATTGATGTAGAGAACTGTTGCCAAACGTATCCTTTTGGAATCACACGTGGACAAGACGTCAGAAGTGCAGATTTTAAAACCTTCTCTAATCGTGGCAGAACATCACCGACACAGTTCTTGCTGCTGTGTTCCTGGCATTACAGACTCATATTTTCCAATACAAACCAAAGCCTCAAAAAGACCCACGTGAGGTGGAAAAACTCAGTGTGAGATGATACTGGTGGTAACTGCAGTATCTTCTCTGTATATCACGCAGTCAATTTACACGGTATATGGTTGAGTGGGAAAGAGTAAAAAAAAAACTGAAAGATAATATTGTTTAAGATGGGGAAAGTATTGTGCACCGCACCACTCCATTTTGTATACGGACAAGCATCTGGGTATGAGGCTGAAGAATGCAGTTTTTCCTGCGTGCACAGCTGCAGCTGGTTACGATATCATCACCGAGAGACATGTGAGCACGAGTGCACATACTGCAGCACATGCTTGCACATGCACGCACGCACGCACGTAAGCACGCACGCACGTGCACGCACGCACGCACACTCACACACGCACGCACACACACTCTCATCCAGTTATTGTATACGAGCAAAAGACAGCATCATCAAGAACATTGACTTTGTCAGCATTCTAATAACCATATTTCAAATACTGTGCTACTTGTCTTTGTTATTAATGTGTTTTATGCTCAGACCTTTACTGCATGCATGCTGACCAGATGATGATATCTCTTAACAGATGAACACTTTCACACATCTATTTCTAGGCACAGGTGCGTAGCAGAGGGACGGACGGATCAAACGTTATAGGAAAAAGAAAATAACATCCTGCACACCGTCTAAACATGCAACGACATTGTGACGTTGCAAGTGCAAGAGACCATCATCAAGGAAAGTCACACGTCACACATTCTTTGCATGCAACAGAGGATGCTCTGCCATCATGTGAAATCAGTTATGCAATCAAACAAAATTCTTAAAAACCTTCAGAGATAAATGAACACTCAGGATGTTGACTGTGTACCAAATGCTCAGATGCACACACATCTCAAAGTTTTCCATTTAGCACACAAGTGGCACAGAGGGAGTTAAATCTATCTGGAGATGAGAATGAATGAAGGCACATACCTGTTGATCTGGTGCTATAGAGAACAGGGAGGGAGACAGTTCCTCGATGCTTTTCAAAATGTTCCGTGTGCCTCTGTAATGGAGGTGAAGCACGGAGGAGAGTTGTGTGTGTGTGTGTGTGTGTGTGTGTGTGTGTGTGTGTGTGTGTGTGTGTGTGTGTGTGTGTGTGTGTGTGTGTGTGTGTGTGTGTGTGTGTGTGTGTGTGTGTGTGTGTGTGTGTGTGTGTGTGTA
>NC_137612.1:6535167-6572667 GCF_963280865.1 Gymnoscopelus braueri | reverse complement strand
CTTTACTGGAGTATTTCCAATTTTCAATACTTTTACTTCTACTCCACTACATCTCAGTTACTTTGCAGATTTGTATTATTATTACCGAACAACGAACATACATTACTCACTTCTTCAGCCCTATGTACTGTATACTTTGGCTATTTGAAAATAGCCGATCTACAAGCTCACAACACGTCGCATCGCGATGCGTTGTGAGCTTGTAGATCTGACATTTTGAAAACTTTCTGCATAGTGAGTACCTTTTTAATTTAGGTACTTCCAGGATGTCAATACTTTTGTACTTTTACTCAAGTAAATTTTGAATACCAGACTTTTACTTGTAACAGAGTATTTCTACATTGTGGTATTGATACATTTACTTCAGTAAAACATTTGACTTCCATCACTGGTCCTTCTGTAGTGATAAGAGTATGCTAGCCTGGTTCCAGACGAATCTGCCATTGCAAAAAAAAATAAAAAATGCCCTTGGCAGATTAGGTCTGGCCCTCTCAATAGAGATTGGATTTCTCTCCCATGGCCAGTGATATTAGTCTGGCCATGCCAGGCTAAGAGTATGCAGCGTCAGTGACTGACATATTTTTTTGGTCTTTTTTAAAGAAAAAGAATCATAGGGGGGCCCACAGTGAATCTTTGTCACCATGGGCCCAGAATTTGGTGCGACGCCCCTGACTGAGGGGGACATGTTTAGATGTCTGTCACCCGTCAACAGAAATGATTCAGTATTGTTCTGCAGTGGGCCAGCCATGTTCAATATTCTTTTATTCTTTTCTAGGTCTTTCATTGATTTAGACCTGCATCTTTACAAGTTTGTAGAAAAGCAGTCACCCTTTATACAGTTTACGGTCCTTTAGTTAACTTCCTCAGTTCTGTTTAATGACTTCGGTGCTACTGTACTTACAGTTTGTAACTATGTAGTCCAATAATCATATCCATATGTTTCCGCCATGTTTCCTGTGCTAGGCTAATTCTCCCTGCACTGTCTTACATATCAGAGGACTTAAACAGTGTGGTCGTTGCTATTCCTCGTCAGAGAGGCTAGAGGGCTCTATTTCACCATATTCTGACTGCACAGTAATTTGATACCTTTTATTATTTTAGGGTGGAAACTCAGTGAGAGTGGCTCCAACCTTATGCAGAGCAACAAGTAGAGCAGAATACATCAATGACTGAGCATTATAGGTGCTGTGAAACAAATTAAAGATGGATAAAGTACAGCCTTTCAAAAGACAGAACATGCTTAACGTGTTTGAAAAAATACATTACGATGACAGTTTTTGATTGATTGAATACTTTATTAGCAGTTTGCAAATAAAAAAAACACAGGAAACTACAGTTCAATACAAGGTCTGCTAAGAGGATTTTAAACCCAAGAAAGCACTATGGCTTGTTTCCATTGGGGTCCTAAAACATAAAACATATGTAACAGTAAAATATACATACAACATATAAAGTACATAAATAAAAACAAGCGCTCCACCATATTTCCTTAGACTAATGACCTTCTATAGGGGAGCCTTTGTATAATAGACATGCTTTTTTTAGTCTGCTGCGAACATTTTTAACACAAATCTTTGCTTCTGGGGATCCCTGGCACAACATATCGTCAGGTGGGGGTCTGCGGCCACATACATATCAATTTGGGGGTCCCTGGCACGAAAAGGTTTGAGAACCACTGGCTAAAAAGACCTCAGATTGGTTATCAGTCTGGCACTGGTTTCAAGGCAGTTCCACTGTGTGGCTCCTATGGAAGTAAATGATCCCTTGCCAACTTTATTTTTAAAAGTAGGACGTTTTTTTCTAATCAGGGCCTCCGGAGCTGATATTTCCCATATACTAAGCTTAATAGTAATAATTTGAGCAACAACTCGCTGTTTTGGGATACATTCGTTATTAGTTGTGAAATATCACCCTAAGACTTTTCTTTTTTTTATCCCTCGATTTTGTAACCCATTTTTCACCCAGTGCCAATTGCCTAAGCTTGTAATCCTGGGCGCTACTCTCCCTCTGCCCGCCTGGGGAGAGCCTCGAACTGAGCTCATGCTTCCTTCAATGCATGAGGAGCGAGCAGGCTGATTCTTATCACCTGACAGGGGGGAGTTTCCCCCGTTGGACGTAGCGCATGAAAGGAACACGTTATTCCAACCAGTTCCTTTCCCCTCCAACAGGTGCTGCGGCTGACCAGGGGGAAGCAGTATAGAGACCAGGATTACTGCATGTTTTTTTGTGAGGGTTCCTACCCTAGGAGACACAGGGAGAACATGCAAACTCCCCACAGAAAGGCCCTTTCATCAACCCCACCTAGGGTATGGGCACTGATGACGCGGAGGAGAGGACACGCCCCCAGCGCCCACAGCGTCCCCAATCAAACCCAGGACCTTAGCTCAGCTGTGAGGCGACAGCGCTACCGACTGCGCCACCGTGCCCCTGTTAGTTAGTTTTAATTCTAATGTTATTTATTATCCATAAAATAATTACAGATCCTTCTGTCCCCCCCTATTAGATCATAGTCTAATAATGTTTTGCTTTCAAACAAAGTCAATATTATACAGTATTTTCTGGTTATTTCCAGTTTTTTTTGTTTGGTGTTATTTTTCCACATGTATCTCTGTTCATCAGCCAGATGCACACATCTGCCATAAAGCCTGATTTTGTTGAGATTAACAAACATAAAAAATATGTAGTCACACGGTAAACATGCTTCCGCCGCTTTCATCTGAATTAGAAGAAGATGAGACTCCGTCTGCTTTAATCATGAACATGTGTGTGCATGTGTGGAGTCCCTGTGTGGTGCTTGTTTACATACACAGAGGACTGACCCTGTATACGTGTGTGTTTATTTGTGTGTACGCTTTTCTGCATGCGTGTTATTACGCTCCATGAAGCAGCGCTGGTACATGTCTTGAACTCACTTAGTATAGAACCCAGTGGTGGAAAGTAACTAAGTACATTTACTCAAGTACTGTACTTGAGTACAATTTTGAGGTATTTGTACTTTACTTCCAAGGGTTAGGGTTACGGTTAGTTTTTCCAATTTCCAATACTTTTAGTTCTACTCAACTACATCTCGGATCCAAATATTGTACTTTTACTCCACTACAATTATCTGAAAACTAGGGGTTACGTAGGTAACCCCAGTTTTCTTAGTTTCGTAGTAAGAAACTTACTTATGGGATATCATCGCCCTCTGGCGATGGCACAGAGCACAACACATAAGCTCCCGGAAACAATCTTCGATTGGACAGGGTTCTGTGACGCAAACCGGAAACCGGTTGGTTATAAAACCCCCTGCGTCACCAGGTTCGTCCTCTGATACCCTTCACTCTGCACGCTAGTCGAAGCGCACAGAAGGGGTTTCCAGTAAGTTTCTTACTACGAAACTAAGAAAACCTACGTAACCCCTAGTTATTCTTTCGTTTCTACTTAAGAAACTTACTTATGGGACACATAGACCCCCCTGGGGAGTCCCAGGAGCAACCCTAACGAACCTGTACGCCCCAAGGTCAAAAAGTCCTGCCTCCCGGCAAGACCCTGACCCCAGACGCATGACCAAAAAGGTCAAAAGGAAGGGAAACGAAACAGGAGCCCATCAGATGGACCTGATCTCCCCCTGAAAGAGAGCCAGGCTCCTGTCCCCACCTCCCATCCCTGGGCCTGGCCCAGCCGGCCCCAGGGAAACAGAAAGGAGACCACCGGTTAGGGGAAGAACAACCAGCCAAAGCCAGTGCCGACGTCCCCTGACCATAGTCCCACTTAACCCAGACCATACATGACACCCCAGGTGCCACTATGGTCGAGCAAAGGCCACAGAGGCCAAAACCTCTGTCAAGGTTACACACCAGACGGCCAACAGCAATAACTGCGTCCCCAAGGGACATGCATCACCGGGCCGACCACCACCGGTCTTTCACCGACCCCTCACGGGCCAGACCCACAGGTCCAAGACCCCGGGGGAGTCGTGAAACACCTCATCCCCGCCTTGTCTCAGAAGATCTCTGAAAAGCGGGAGAGGCCAAGGTTCAGCGTAGAGGAGAGGAGCGATCTCCGACCCCCACACCCCCCATGCTGGAGCCACCAGCAGGGCCGTCCCACCTCGGACCCTGACCCGCTCCAAAATGGACGGGATCAGTTCCAAAGGTGGGAAGGCATACAGCAGAACGTCCGGCCAGACGTGTGCCAACGCGTCCACCCCCAAGGAGGAATCCTTGTGATTCAACGAAAAGAATCGTGGACACTTTGCGTTTCCCCTGGACGCAAACAGGTCAATCCGAGCCCGACCGAACCGAAGCCAGATCAGGCTCGCCACCTGCGGGTTGAGAGACCACTCCTCGTACCAAAGTTCGCCCCTAGACAGCAGATCCGCTCCGCTGTTGAGGAGACCCGGCACATGGGAGGTGCGTAACGAAGCTAGGCACAATGTGCTCCATAGCGTCAGTTCACGTGCTAAATTGTCCGAAACAACAGAGCCCAGGCCCCCTTGTTTATTGACATAGCACATCGTCGTGGTGTTATCCGTTCTAACCAGAACATGACATCCCACAATACGGTCCTCGAACCGTCGGAGGGCGAGGAAGACCGCCAACAGCTCCAAATAGTTGATGTGGTATACCTTCTGAGCAGAAGTCCACACCCCCCTGGCTGAGTAGCCCTCGTGGACAGCCCCCCAACCTGAGAGGCTAGCGTCTGTGGTAACCACTTTTCGTGACACCACCTCGCCTATCCTGACTCCACCGGACAGGAAGGACGCCTGTGACCACGTTTGCAACGTTGTCACGCACCAGGGAGAAATCACCACTTTTCGAAACTTCATGGTGTATCTTAAGACTCCGCATCCACCTCTGAAAAGGTCTCATGTGGAATCTCCCCGGCCGGATCAGGTGTATGGCCGAGGCCATGAGACCTGCAGCCTGCATGCATGTCCTGTACGCAACCCTGCGCCATACGCGTAAAGAGCGCACACACGCCAGGAAACCGGCTAATCTGTCTTGAGACAGACGCGCCACCATCGTGGATGAGTCCAGGGAAATCCCCACGAAGGTGGTTTGCTGGGATGGGATCAGAACACTCTTCCGAGTATTGATCGTAAACCCCAGGGACGTCAGGTGCGCAATGGCTAACTCCGTGTGCCGCGCCACCTCCTCCCTCGACCCCGCTGCCAGCAGCCAGTCATCTATGTACGTCGCCAGGCGGAGACCCTGCTGGCGTAGCGGGGCGATAGCTGCGTCCGTGCACTTCACGAAGACCCGAGGGCTCAGTGACATGCCGAACGGGAGCACCGTGTACTCGTATATTTTGCCTTCAAAGCCAAAACGTAGGAACTTCCGGTGCGCGGGGTAGATTGGGACGTGAAAATAGGCATCTTTCAGATCTATACTCGTCCACCAATCCCCCTGACGTATCGATCGCAACAACCTGGCCGTTGTTAGCATTCGAAATTTGAAGATCGTCAGAAATCTATTTAAACCTTTTAGGTTCAGAATAGGTCTCACGCCCCCCCCCCTTTCTTTTTCACCAGGAAATATTCCGAATAGAAACCTAACCGGCTCTGATTCGGAGATAATTCTCTAATAGCACCCTTGCTCAGCAGAGACACCACTTCCTCCCGTAGCGTCACAGCCGCCTGGCCTGAAGCTCGGGAGAAAATAACCTCGTCCGTCAGGGGAGGTCTACAGGAAAATCGCAACCTATATCCTTTCGTAATGGTACGAAGTACCCAAGGATTCGGTTTGCAAGCTTCCCATTGCGCCAAGCAACGAGCCAGAGGGTTCTTGGGGTCGGAGGGGGTCAATGACGTCATCAGCTCCGAAGAGCGTCGCCTCGTTACCAAGGTAACCGGTGAAACTGCCGGCCCGACCGGCGTAACCAGTGGGAGGGCGTCCACAGGGGGCAGCAGCGGTCGCCTCCGTCCGTGTCTCAACGGACACGAAGAACCCACTGCTTCGGAGGACGAGCCCGTTTCCATGGGAACCGGAGGCGTCGACACTCCTCTCGACGAGACAGCGGAACCCTTACTCGGTCGAGTTTCTACCCGGAACGAAACTCCCGTCCCTCTCGGGGAGAGTTGAAGGGGTAACACCAGATGAACTTTGCAGCCATCTGCCGGACGGAAGAGGGAACTGCAATGTCGCAGATGGAAATGTTTTTTATCACAGAAGGCCCCTGTTTCACATTGTGAAAACAACACTCGATAGACGTTTGATTCATAGCAGAAGAAGGTACCTGCGATTGATTCATCATGTTCATGGCACGCACAGGAGTTGTCCCTGCAGTGTTCGGAATGTCGTCCAGGGTGCAAACCGAACACTGAGGGCTCATAGCATAACTTCGAGGACAGGGCACCCCACTGGGGTGCGATCCGCCTCTAACATTAGTATGAAAAGAAATGGGCATTTGTGTTTTTGGCAACAGGTTTATTCCACACACACAAATCACATTACACACATTCGACTTAAAGGACAGCATGGCAATTAAATTGTCTTTTTCAGCGTCTCTTATAGTCTCTGTGTTCCCGCGGAGCCGCCCGTGGCCCTGTCCGTCGGGTCAAGAAGAGCGCCAGTTCTGGTCCCCAATTGGGTAGCTGACCCCGCATAATACCGGCCAAGTGGCCGTGACGGGATCAGCCATAGACCGTCACTTACCCCTCCCTTTGCGACCAGCCCCGGGGTCCTTTCGGGGGGGTTTTATCGGAGGGGGGGTTTCGGGGTCTTTGCGCTTCCTCACGTCCCCCACGCCGAGGGAGCCGCAGGGACGTTCCCAGGAGTTGGTTCTGGCGGAGGACGACCTGGACGCTCCTCGTCTGCGTCCAGCGACGGCGGTGGCGAGGAGGCCAGCGGTCGCCCCTCGCCTCTGCTGCTCCTCCGCCTGTGTCCTCCCGATCAGGTCCGTGCTGCTATCGAAGAGGTTGTGGGCCTGGAGGGGAAGGGCGATAAGTCCTGTAGACACATCCGCCCCCGCAGTTGTGGCCAGGTCCAACCACTGGGCCCTCTACAAGTCCGCGGTGAGGGCCATGGCCCGACCTGTCCACATCAGGCTCTGGCAGGTGCAGAGGATGGCTAGCTGCGTTAGCCTGTCCAGCTCCGTCGCATCCTCCACCCACTCTCTGTGGACCGCAGCCGCAGGCATCCCGTCCACCAGGGGTTTGGCCACTAGCTCTTTAAGTCTGACGGCGGCCGACCCCTGCAGCAACGATACTACGTTGAGCGCCTCCGCAGCCGAGCCCGAGGCCTTGTAGAGGGCGTTGAGGGCCGCGGTGCGATCCTGTCTGGCATGCTCGGCGAAGATGGGCCGATGTCCCGGTCCAATTCCCACCGGGCCTCTCCTCGCTCTCTCGTTTCGAGTTGCCAGAGCAGCGTCCATGGGGGGAAGGCCTATGACCCCCAGGTCCGCCCCGGAGAGGATCTTGGTTGCGAAGTCTCTCCGGTTCCCCCCTACCTCACCGCCAGGAGAGGTGCAGGGCTGCACGGACTCCCACCTCCTCGGGCAGGAGTTTCGAGGGGACCTGCCGGGGAGCGAGAGGTGCCAGGCCCTGGAATCCTGGGATGGGGGCCCCGACTGAAGCCCTCGCTGCCTCCATTGGCTGTTCCAAGCCGCACCTGGAGATAGCCCTTCTCAACACTGCCGACACGGGCTCGGGAGGCTCCCTCACCACGCTAGGAGCCATCACCCACGGTGCTGCTGGTGCGGGAGCCTCCGTCCAGGCCGCTGCTGTAGGCGCGAGGATCTCTGCTCGCGCTGATGTAGGTACAAGAGGCCCCGGACTGGACCTCGGGGCCTCTCGTGCCCGACGGGGGGAGGGTCCGGCCTCCACCTCGTCCTGGGAAGCCTCACCTATCGCGAAGTCCTCGCGAAGAGGAGGGAGGAACGCAGTCTCCGGTCGGTGGCCCGCTGGCCTCGGCTGAAGCTGCGTGGTCCGTTGTAGGCGACGGAGGAGCCTCTCTCCGGACTTTCCTCCTGGCTCCGCTGGATCGTGGCGCATCCTGCGGTAGGCCTGGCCCGAGGCCCGTGCTTTCCACCGACGCCATGCGGCCTGTGGCGAGGCCAGCGTCGGTGTTAGCATTGCTGCTGGCGGCCGCCAGGCCCTGGGCCCTCTTGAGGCGGCACTCCAGCTGGTGGACCGTGAAGTCATCACAGGGCCTGCATGCGTCTTCGTCGCCTGCGTGGTTCAGGGCGAGCCACGCATGGTTGGGCCCCAGGCACAGGATGCACAGCCGATGGCGGTCGTCCGCTGCTACTGGAAGGCTGCAGCCGGTCAGACCGCAGACACGAGGCGCCTCCATCTTCTTTTCCTCCAGTCACCACGATGCAGGTAAACGGAGCTAGGCTAACCCAGCCTAGCTTCCGCCTATTAGCTTAACGTGGCCTGTAGTCTGGCTAGCGGCGTTAGCTAACTTCTTAGCTAGTGGAAAACTGAGAGGACAGGAAAGGTAACGCGGGAGCGTTTTAATCTAACTGTAAAATAATAACGAAAACGCCCTCGCTATGGGTTTAGTTGGGATTCGTCGAAGTTTATCGCGGTTGCTAGTCGTGTTGTCTTCAGGACTCGTGCGCATTCGCTGCTAGCAGAGTGAAGGAAGAGGACGAACCTGGTGACGCAGGGGGTTTTATAACCAACCGGTTTCCGGTTTGCGTCACAGAACCCTGTCCAATCGAAGATTGTTTCCGGGAGCTTATGTGTTGTGCTCTGTGCCATCGCGAGAGGGCGATGATATCCCATAAGTAAGTTTCTTAAGTAGAAACGAAAGAATAACTTTAGTTACTAGTTACTTTGCAGATATAACTTATAATATTCTAAAACATACATTAACCACTTTAGCCCTATTTTATACCTAGGCTATTTGAAAATAGCTGATCTGAAAGCTCACAACGCATCGCTTGGCGACGCGTTGTGAGCTTGTAGATCTGCTATTTTCAAACATTTTGTACTTTTACTTTTGGTGCTTTAAGTATATTTTGATGCAGACTTTTACTTGTGACAGAGTATTTCTAAATTGCAGTATTGATACTTTTACGTGTGTGTGTGTGTGTGTGTGTGTGTGTGTGTGTGTGTGTGTGTGTGTGTGTGTGTGTGTGTGCGTGCGTGCGTGCGTGCGTGCGTGCGTGCGTGCGTGCGTGCGTGCGTGCGTGCGTGCGCGTTGATGTGCCGTGACAGACCTGTCACTCTTGGTTCACTAAACCCTAAAGTCCAGTTTATAGACGACATACACAGAAATTACCTTTTACATGCGCAAGGCATCTTTATTGACAAACAAGGGAGATTCCCTCTATACTATGTGAATAAAAGAACAGCAAATTAATGATATTAAAACAATACGACCTGATATATCACGAAGGCAATTCGCTCCACATCTAAGTCTGCATGCAAACAAGCGCTCGGTTGAGCGCCTGGAGAATTCTGAAGTTCTTATCTATTACATTCAGTATATCAACGCTGTGGCTATCAAGGCCTGTCTTCTGACTGCACTCTATAAAGTAAAGGTTGACGGCCCAAGGTTCCACAATGGACCATCAAGCCCTCCTTGGGTACGAATTTAGTACCCACAACAACACAAGATTAAACTCTAAACAGTACTTTATAGAAATTATCCTCTAGCATAACATATTGCATGTTAAAAAAATCAGGTCCCATTTTTTTCTTTTTGAGTCATGTGAGCCGAGGAAAACCCTTTTCTTTGAAGGGGAAACTCTGAACTAGGCTGGGGCAGTCCCAAACCTACCATCTGGACATGAGCTCTTATTGGGGACAATCACATCATTTGTCATTAGATTTCAATAAGTGTATTGCTAAACTTAGGGTCCCTCAGTGGGGCATTCCCACTGAGTTTTCCTTTACAAGCAACTATTCTAACATGTGTATTATTATTATTTTTTATAAAAAAATAAAATAAAAAAAACTTGTAATATGTGTGCATTTTTGGTTTCTTCTCCAATTCCTCTGGTTGAGGTGGTCACTTTTCCGAGCCCGGAGGAGGAGGTTCCGACAGAGCCCAAGACTAGGCCCCCCCCCCCCCCCAACCCATCCAGTGCCATTAACAAATGTACTTGGCACTGAATGAGCTAAGAGACGGAGGTCCCACTCCCGAGCCCCCGGGTCCGTACCCTCCTGGGGCCTGAGACCGGAGCCCCCCGTATTATACACAGGGGCCCCAACCCCCAAGCGCCAGTCAGATCCGTACCCTCCTTGAGGTCGAAAGTCGGGGCGTAGATATTGTGCAGGGGTGTTCTTCGTCAAGTTCAGCATGGGGGCCCAGGTGGCAATATAATGTTTCTGTGGTGTGTATTGGGATCACTCTGTCACTGCTCTCTTACCACTTGCCATTTGCGAAGGGCAAGACAGCCTATTTTAATGTGCCTAAAGCTGCCAGGGAGATCGCTACGATCAGATTATGTCCCCCAACATTACTATCAAAATCAAAATCAAAATTAATATGTAATCTGGGGTCGTTCAGTGGCCTTGGGCAGCATAGATGTACCCCATGAAACAATGGTATGTTCCTGTCTGGCTGAGAGTGATATTGGTACTACTCAAATTAAATGTGTAGTGTCCCTCCTTTATCTAAAAAAAAATATATGGTGGGGGTTTGATGGTGAGTCTTTGCTCTCTGTATGCATTCACTGAAATGTCTCTGTAATGGTCACTCTGCCATAAGTCTAAGCACATTCATTTAACAAAAATGAACGGCAACATTACAACACTTCGACATGTAACTTTAGTCACTTAACATTATACTATGTAACTCAATATCAATATTCTATTATACTATACATATGCTATCATATTATTTCCCTCCTTGACCTGACACCGGTCAGGGCACACAGCATAGGAATGTGCAGAGGCCAGGGTGCCACCCTCCTTTACCTTCACTAAATGTAAAATGGTTCAAAGACTCATCTATAATTATTCAATCAAATTGATATTGGGTTGCACTTAAAGTAACATGTAATTGGAGACACAACAAAACAACTTTCCTGTGCTTTATGCACAGGTCAATTGACATTATTCTCGGGCTGTACAAAATTGTACAATTCTCTTCTGCAACCCATGACCTGTTTCAGAGAAACCAACGCACACAAACACCTCACTTCGCTGTATGTGAATCAAATCAAGCCAGAGCACAAAAAGAGCCAACACGCACACAGCATGTTTCCGTTCAGTTAACTAATTTGACATTGGCCTGTATAATTTAGTTTAATTTGAATAGGAAGCAAAACAGGGCTATAGTTCATGAATTCCCAAGACACTCCACACGTTTCCACAAGTTTTCCCTTTGCAACTTTGCAAATAACTTTATTATAATTCAAAAAAAAAAATCTCAGCTAATGTCACCGTCCCAAGCAAATCTTTTCAACATGTTTGGTTTAACTAAGACAGACAATTTTAGCACAGTTTAATGGCATGGCAGCAGAGAGATTGTAGGGAGGGACAACTCACCAGTCTGTAAGTTTTCATATTGAAATCTGACAAGAGACCTACGTCTCGGGTCATTGATTGTTTCTGTACACGTTCAGAAATAGAAAAGTTACCTTCCTCCTTGTGGAGCTGCAGTCCTTGTGCTTTATCAAGATACAAGTATTTAAAATGGAACGGGACACTTCTGTACTATGTAAATTTGTACATCACTTTACACTTTATTTTGGGAAAAAACTTACGTGATATCATCTTAAAACTCAAGAAATACTTCCTGAATGCATGTAGGCATGTGGCATCAAACATCTGTCTATCCAAGACATAAGTTGAAATCTTAAGACAGAATGGAAATCAAATTTACTGTTTGGCAGAGTTTAAAACAGTTTGTAACCAGATATAAAATTAAAGTTTAGCCCTGTAGGTACAATTGTATGTACAATTGGCAGGTATTGTGACCAGTGATTGTTGTCCAGGAATTGGATTAATGGGGTAATGGGGTGGCTTATATTCTCGTTCTAAAATGAAACACAAAATGAAAAAGAAACACAAAACACAGCAATTAAACATTTAAATCAAATATTTAAATCAGATATTCATCAAACTCCCCTCTATTTGACACCCATATATCTATAATATAGTGTGTGTCAGATGATTTGTTGATGAGAAAGGGGATGAGAAAAAATAATAAAAAATTAAAATGATAATTAAAACTTTTAAGTTTAAAATATAACAATGAAAAATAAGGAATAAACATCTTTGTTCTGAAGAGTATATTGAAATGAGATAATTACAGAAAAATAGCAAATCTGCAAGCTTACAAAAAAAATCTTAAGTTAAAATGATAAAATATTTTCAAAACTTTTTAAAATAAATCAAAAATGACTTTATAATAAACTTAATATTATAGTTAATGTTTCCCAATATTGATATAGAACAAATTGAATCTTATTAGGGTAAATTTAACGGATCTATGTTTTGAATGGAATTCAATAGTGACTGTAACCGGTAGGATCACGTTGTCATGGAAACGTGTCTAACGTACCACAAAGCTAACACTTCCTGCTGAAGGAATTATGGGAAATGGAGTTTAAGACCAGAAGGAATTATGGGAAATGGAGTTTTAAGAGACCAGAGTGACTTTGTTCTAACTGACTGGAGAATGACTAAAATTTTGACTAAAATGGTTAGAACTAGCGAGACAGACACACTCATTCCAACATTCACGCATGCCTGCATATCACTCATACATAGATAGCAGAGAGAAAAAGATAAACAGATAGGCACTTTCACTCCTTCACTCCCTCGCTCGCTCGGACACTCACACACCGTAGACAGCTTGCTGACCCATAGAGAGAGAGAGAGAGAGATAGAGAGAGAAACCGTTCATTAATATACACAGACATACAAACATACCGAACATAGATATCTTCCAGCAACAAACTAATTTTGGAATGAAAAAGATTTTAACCTGATTGGTTTACTTATTATTTTAAATTATATTCAAAAATATATTTTAAATAAATTAAAACTTATTTTTAAGGCAAATATAATTATACTGATGGTTCAATGAATGTAGAACAGTGTTAAAATATATATGTTAAAATATATATATTTTAAACTTTTAAAACAAGCCTTCATAGTTATAGTGTATTTCAGACTGTTCATAACTCTAACAACAATAGCAGATTCTACTAGCACAATGAGTCACTATTGAGCTAGCCTAAACAGCCACGGTTTCCAGTAATCATACTGGAGTAAATGTACAATGTCGGCTTCTGAAATGTACACTTAAGTAGAAGTAAAAGTATTGAAAACTGGAACCACTCTAGTGAGATACAAAATGGGACCCTCAAAATGTACTCAAGTGGAGCACTTGAGTAAATGTACTTCGTGACCTTCCACCACTGAACCTCGTGCAGGCGGTTATCTTCCTTGTTTAAATTCCTAAGTAGGACAGCATCTCTAAACAAAATGCTCACGGAGCAGACTCCACTATCCACTGACATGTACTTGGGTCAAAGTACCCAAAACAAAGATGGTGTCCGAGCGGAGTGACGCACCAAGGGCAACCTGTCCCCATGTACAATTTCTCAATTTCAACATGCACACGTTTCCTTTGGAAATGGCAGATCCACAAGCTCGGAGTGCTAGCGAAGGGATAGCCTGTGAGCTTGTAGATCGGCAGCTTCCAACGTGCTGAGCTGTATGTAGGGCTGGGGTGGTAATGTTAATGCAATAGTTATCAGTATCTGCATGGTGAACAGCAAGCAAAGTTTTCAAAGTGTCTTACCAGAGCGGAAGCACACTATTTGCCTCTGAGGTGAGGTGGAGTTAAGATACAAACAGCTGTGGGGGCCCTTTAAAGTAACAATACCTCAAGACTGTACTTAAGCACAAAATTGGACCTCAGGAAGAATTGCCTCCACTAAGGTGGGGACTAGTGGAGGCTCCTTAATAAACACAACAAACAAACAGGACTTACAGAGACCTTCATTCATTCGGATGACATACATATAACATACATATGAAGACACATATGACACACTGTAGTACTATTTAGGGGGCAACCCTAGGCTGCAGAGCCAGCCGTTCACGTCACCTCGCTCGGATGCTGGAGCTAAACATAACGTGCATGTAACCTGTAGTGGTTTTGGGGTCGCCCCTTAGTGGCAGTCTCAGCTTAAACATAATATAACCTGTAGTATTTTCTTAGCCGCAGTCCCAGCTTTCACATAATATAACCTGTAGTATTTTCTTAGCCGCAGGTCCAGCTTTCACATAATATAACCTGTAGTATTTTCTTAGCCGCAGGTCCAGCTTTCACATAATATAACCTGTAGTATTTTCTTAGCCGCAGGTCCAGCTTTCACATAATATAACCTGTAGTATTTTCTTAGCCGCAGGTCCAGCTTTCACATAATATAACCTGTAGTATTTTCTTAGCCGCAGGTCCAGCTTTCACATAATATAACCTGTAGTATTTTCTTAGCCGCAGGTCCAGCTTTCACATAATATAACCTGTAGTATTTTCTTAGCCGCAGGTCCAGCTTTCACATAATATAACCTGTAGTATTTTCTTAGCCGCAGGTCCAGCTTTCACATAATATAACCTGTAGTATTTTCTTAGCCGCAGGTCCAGCTTTCACATAATATAACCTGTAGTATTTTCTTAGCCGCAGGTCCAGCTTTCACATAATATAACCTGTAGTATTTTCTTAGCCGCAGGTCCAGCTTTCACATAATATAACCTGTAGTATTTTCTTAGCCGCAGGTCCAGCTTTCACATAATATAACCTGTAGTATTTTCTTAGCCGCAGGTCCAGCTTTCACATAATATAACCTGTAGTATTTTCTTAGCCGCAGGTCCAGCTTTCACATAATATAACCTGTAGTATTTTCTTAGCCGCAGGTCCAGCTTTCACATAATAACACATAACGACACATAACGTACACAACTTAGGCTACACGCTATCTTCTCCCATGTACCCGGCGTGGTTTGCGGTTTAGAGATCCTAGTAAAGGCCACTTATTGTATTGTCTCAGTAAACTGTTGGATCATAGAATACAGAGAGACAGTGTGGTCTATCAGTAAACTATAGGACCATTATGACAATTGTAAGGATATATTCATGCAGGCACACAGACAAACCCCCAGCACCTAGTGTAAAACTAATATAGGATAAATTCACCCGCACCGAAAACCAAAGCGTGAAAAAGTGGTATTTCGAGGTACAACAAAAATAAATCCATATATTTATATATATAGCCATGCATTGCTCGAACACCCAAGTTGGATCGTGGGTTATTCTAGAGGCCTTGACATGAATATATATATAAATAAAGACAACTAACTGATAGTAACAGCTGATAGTTAAACATCCGTGTAAAAAAACGTCGGGGTGTCTCCGGTGGTCTCATAAACATATACAGAGACAGTTGCTGGGAGGATCAACTCGGTCCACCCAGCCACGCTAACAGGACATCATGGGGTATAGGAAGTACAGAGCCTAAGTATTAAACACAAAGGTCATTCAATCTGCTGTTCAGTGGTGACTTCACATGTATGCAATCATATTTACACATTGTCTTTAATAATTGACCTAAATTTGGTATAATACAATTCACATATAGCACCGCGTGTACCCTTCCTGGGGCCCCAAGGAATTGTAGCACATAGTGTATGGGCGAATTGTTATTTGGATCTTATGGATCCAGCGGTCGTCTGGACTGGACAGGGTCACGGTCGGGGTCACCAGCTGATGTGCCGTGACAGACCTGTCACTCTTGGTTCACTAAACCCTAAAGTCCAGTTTATAGACGACATACACAGAAATTACCTTTTACATGCGCAAGGCATCTTTATTGACAAACAAGGGAGATTCCCTCTATACTATGTGAATAAAAGAACAGCAAATTAATGATATTAAAACAATACGACCTGATATATCACGAAGGCAATTCGCTCCACATCTAAGTCTGCATGCAAACAAGCGCTCGGTTGAGCGCCTGGAGAATTCTGAAGTTCTTATCTATTACATTCAGTATATCAACGCTGTGGCTATCAAGGCCTGTCTTCTGACTGCACTCTATAAAGTAAAGGTTGACGGCCCAAGGTTCCACAATGGACCATCAGCGTGCGTGCACGTGCGTGCATGTGCGTGCTTGCACGTGTGTGTGCTTGGAGAACATCTGCTTTGTATTGCACAGATTATACCAGTCATTCTGTCCTGGGGTGCTGAGGGTCAGGTTACCTAAAAGGAGGCTCACGGTGTCCAGTGATGTCTACAGCAAACTGGACTATAGAGCACCAACACAAACGTTGGGCAGACTTTTCTTTCTCCAAAATCTTTCGATCTTTTAATGGCTGTAACAAAGGTCTTTTATTATCCTTTTATGATGTTTTTAATGTGTTGCTGTGGGGGGGACAATATCAGTAAATAGGAATGCTTGTAAAAATCGACAAGCTGGTCAAGAAAGCAGGCTGGACCCCCTGGACACCATGGTGGAGAGATGCATGAGGGCCAAACTCTCCTCCATCATGGATAATGATACATAGCCCTTGTATACATGCAGTATGAAGCAACTCAAACATGACGGAACGTTTTACATGCTCTTTCTTTCCGGCTGCCATCCAGCATTAAAATGAGTAGTAGAGCACTGGCTTGGCTCCATTGTGAGATGTATTTTGTAATGTTTTATATGTGTATTTTAATGTGTTTTTGTTTTTAAATAATAACTGATAGTTTTTTGTATTTGTTATGTACATACATATGTACTGTTATATGTATGTACAGTATGTACTGTATGTACGTACTGTACATACATACGTATGTATATAAACTATGTATGTATGTATGTATGTATGTATGTATGTATGTATGTATGTATGTATGTATGTATGTATGTTGGATTTATGCAGCTTCATTCGCAAATTGAACACACTGTAACTTAACTAAAGATTGGACAGAGAGGCCATACTGTACCATTATTAGACTCATGTCTGATAATGTCATGTTTGTCTAATAACGTCTAATAATGCCTACAGTTCAAGAGTTATTAGCTGCTCACAGACACAGAGACAGACAGACAGACAGACAGACAGACAGACAGACAGACTCACTCTGTGAAAACATAATCCTCCGCCTTCAGCCATAAGAAACTGACAGAAAACAATGGCTTCTTCAAAAATTAAACCATTGTATGCTTTGAAAAATGCTCGGCTGTAATGTGAAGTACACCATTATATATAACGTGGGTGGTACGTATACCATGAATCAGTGTCAATGGGCCAGACCACCGGTATGGTGGCGGTGGCGTGTGTGTGTGTGTGTGTGTGTGTGTGTGTGTGTGTGTGTGTGTGTGTGTGTGTGTGTGTGTGTGTGTGTGTGTGTGTGTGTGTGTGTGTGTGTGTGTGTGTGTGTGTGTGTGTGTGTGTGCGTGTGTGTGAAGAAAAAAGAAGAACTTAAACTTTTTAACAGCTTTTATGTTGCAGTAAACCCTATAATAAAATCAAATGTAAGCCTCCACAAATTGCCTCTTAAACTGGTAATGTGCTAACCAGCATGTCCACAGCACTGTGTATTGTATGTACAAAGCTCATAAGGATAGGAATTTATTTTTATTTTGATGTGTTTATAATAGAGTATACATGCAGTATATTTGTGTTTCCCCACTTGCAGTGTTTGTCCTTGTCCATCAATGTATCATAAAAGGGGAAACACACTTTACATTTCTTTTGGAATGAGAAAAAAGAACAGCTGGCAGCAGTTTCTTTCTTTCTTTTTTCCACCGTGTCCCTCCCACTCTGTCATGGCCATATGGATCTGAACAGGATCTTTATTCTCTCTCTCCAGTGACAGAACATCTGACTGCCATACATACCAGAGAGAGGAGAGGACCAACGCACTACTTCCTCCCCATGCAAGACAACATCGTCCAAATTAAGATTCCCTATCGGAAACAAACATGTTTGGAGAGGCTCACACAGAGAGAGAGAGTCTTTGTGTGTAATTATATCTAGTACACTGAATGAGCTTCTTGAGAATTAATCTCTTTTCTTGTGTTTGAAATGAACTGCTGGTCATTCCTGAGAGAGGAGTTCGTCATGACCTGAAGCAGAAGGTTTGGTTTGAGAGGCCTGGCTGCCCTGAGCCTATGATCTTCTGATCTCCTGCACTCAGCTCTGCTCAGTGTTGCCAGATGTTGCGAGACAAACAAGCAGCCAGGTCTATGAAAACAAGGCCAAAAGAAGCAACTATAGGCTACATGCAGTGATGTGTTCTACCGTGGTACGCTGTATACGCAGTATGGCCTGCAGATTTTTTTCGTCGCCACCGTATACATTCAAAAACAGTTCGAAACGGCGTATCTGATACGTTGATACGCATCTGATACGCTGCACCCAGGAGTGGCTGGGCTGGGGGGCGCAAACAGCAAGAATGTGGTCTGACCGTCTGACTAGTCTAACTCTGAGGTGAAGGCTTATCATGTGCGTGGCTATTGTTCTTGAGGTGATAATGAATGGCTACTGGCGAGGGAATTCACACATTTCAACGACCTGCCATTCACTTCATTGAACGTAGGTCACTGAATTACAAATAAAAAAAAGCATCCAAGGCTAAAAGCAGCTCCGAAGTGGTTGAGTTACAGGGTGATTAACATTAGAAACAGTAGAAAATCAGTACAAAGCATATTGTAAGTGTACTCAGTGTTACTGTGAAACTGGGCCTGAGTGGGCCTGGCCGAGTTTGTGCAGGGCAGAAACGCGTGCGAAGCGCTTATTTTTTTTTACATGAATTAATTATACGCGCGTGCGTGCCGTGCGTGTGGGTGGAACTAGGGGGGGAATTGTTATAGTATACCCTCCAAAAAAATCTAGAACACACCACTGGCTACATGTCATGAGCACTTTAAACTTTTATACAATCTGCAAGCTCACAACACGTCGCTATGCGACGCATTGTAAGCTAGTAGATCTGCTATTTTCAAATCCAATCTAGAAAAAAATTGAATGTTTTTGAAACAATTTAAATACACACATCTGGTACGACCCCCTGGCACAAAATATTTTCATAAGGGGGGTCCGCGGACAAATACATTACTTTGGGGGTCCTTGACATGAAAATGTTTGAGAACCACTGGTTTAAACAACATTAAGAAACAAGCCCAAATAAGAAACTAACACTGAAGAAACCAGCCCAAAAAAACGCAATCTGCAACTAACCAATATTTACAAGCAACTTTACAGAAAAACAAGCCCAAAGTCGCTTATAATAAGCAGACATGGCAACACAGGCTCTGGTCCTGGCCCAGACCCAGACTCCAGGGACATGGGGGAGGGGGAGGGGGAAGGGAGGTGGGGGGGGGGGTTACCCACAGTCCACTTGGGCCTCAACATGCCTTGAAGGTCTGCACAGCAGAGAGAATCAGTCCCCCTCCCGCCCACTAAATTAAAACTGCTGCGTTTCTATCTCATTCCGTCCGATGTCTCTCAATTTGTCAATTCAATTCAAAGGAGCTCTATTGGCATGTGACAACATACGTTTACTGTAGGCTACATTGCCAAAGCAAAAGTGGAACAAATAAAACAGTGAAAAGTAAACAATGTATGTACAATACAATGGAGCTTTATTTGCTTGAGAAAACTAGAGGTTACGTATGTTCTTTTAGTTCTGGAGTGAGACACTCATGTCTGTCTGTCTGTCTGTCTGTCTGTCTGTCTGTCTGTCTGTCTGTCTGTCTGTCTGTCTGTCTGTCTGTCTGTCTGTCTGTCTGTCTGTCTGTCTGCCTCTCTCTCTCTCTCTCTCTCTCTCTCTCTCTCTCTCTCTCTCTCTCTCTCTCTCTCTCTCTCTCTCTCTCTCTCTCTCTGTCTGCCTCTCTCTCTCATTCCACCCAGATAAGCCTCCCTGACTCTCAGAAACAGGCCCTTTGATGTTATCACAGAGAAGAAGGTCAAACTCCTGGTGTTAAACCCATAAGGCTCCTGTGTCGGCGGGGTTAACTCCCCAGAGAGCTCAGGCTGCTAACGTCTCCTGCATGGATGACAACAGGTTATGCAAACAGCTGTGTTGGACACAGTCCAGTAAACTACTACAACAACAACAACAACTAATGTCCTAAAACTAAACCCAAATGTCGAAAACTAAAACAAATAAAACACAGAAAATGTGACTGGTTGAGGGCTTTGTTACCCTGGATCTGTAGAATATAGAGTCCAGTGATTGAAAAAGTATCAATACTGCAACAATGTAGAAATACTTTGTTACAAGTAAAAGTCCGGTAATCAAAATTAACTTGAGTAAAAGTACCAAAGCATGGGCATCAAAATATACTTAAAGTACCAAAACTAAAAGTACCCATTATGCAGAATGTCCCATTTCACAATATCATTAAGTATAGAATCTTTTGAAAATAGCTTGTAGATCTGCTATTTTCAAATAGCCAAAGTGAAGTGGTTAGTGTATGTCTTTTTATAATTATTAAAATCTACAAAGTAACTAAAGTTTTCAAATAATTGTAGTGGAGTAAAAATACAATATCTGCCTCTGAGATGTAGTGGAGTAGAAGTAAAAGTATTGGAAATACTCAAGTAAAGTAAAAAAAAATACCTCAAAATTGTACTCAAGTACAGTACTTGAGTAAATGTACTTAGTTACTTCACACCACTAACATAAAACCCAAATGTCAAAAACTAAACAAAAAAAAAACCACAGAAAATGGTGGACTGATGGAGGGCTTTATGGTTCCCCTGGATCTATAGAATAATAGAGTCCAAAGACCACCAGAGGCTCCTATAGAAACACAGAGGAATGAAAAGTATTTCCTGCATGCAAACCTCTAGACCTCTAGACCTACTGCACATATAAACAGAGCTGCTAAACACATTTTAAATCTGAGGCTTTTTTTTGTATACTATTTAAATAGTTTTGAGCAGTGTTGATTTTGACAGCAACTTTTGATTTAGTTTTAGTCATGGTCTTTTGAATAAAATTACAATTAGTCTTAGTCATATTTTAGTCATCTGAAATGTTTTAGTTTTTGTCTAGTTTTAGTCGACTAAATATCATAATATTATAGTCGACTAAATCTACAGTTGATTTAGTCGACTAAAATGTATGTTGGCGGTGCCTTGATGGCGTCGTAATGGCTGATTTTACACTTGGTTGCATGCGGAAAATAGACGATCTACAAGCTCACAACGCGTCGCAACACGACGTGTTGTGAGCTTGTAGATCTGCTATTTTCAGAGTGCAGCACTCGAGCGCAGCCAAACATAAAATGTCTTGTCTTAGTTCTACTGGATCTCTTCTCCACTATAGTCCCCCACTAACATCGTCTAGTTTTTATTTGTTGACAAAATTGTCAATATATTTAGTCCTAGTTTTAGTCATCATAGCTTAGTTTTTATGTAGTTTCTATTTAGTTTCCGTCAGTGAAAAAAGGTAGTCGACAAAAAAAAATCACACCCTGTGTGAAGTGGGCGGTGTTTTGCTAGCTAATCACAATACTGAATGGAGTCAACCAACCATGTACAAAAAATAAATACATTTATTGAAACACTCTTTATGATGGACGAAACCATAACTTAAAAAAAAACAACTTCATGTTTTTTTTAAAGTTATGGTTTCTTATATAGGGCTATGCACATGTGTCATGTGACACTGGCCAATCACAGTCCTGAATTGACTGTGATTGGCCAATCACGGTGCAGGGTTAGGCGGGGTACTTTTTGGCCAATCACAGCGCAGGATAATTGTACAAATTTCCAAACCTCACTTATAGGGGCGGTTTCACCGCCCATAAATCGTCATAGTTTTAGTCGACGAAATCAACAGTGGTTTTGAGAAAGAATGCTGCTATTTGTCCCAAAAAGCTGTATACCCTGTACATAATACATGTATATAATGACGCAATGTGACATAGCTCTGTTTACACAATGCTGTATCCCCTCCAAATGTTTTGACACTTGCTTTGGCAATGCAAACGTATATTTTTCTCATGCCAATAAAGCTCCTTTGAATTTAATTGAATTGACAAACTTCTCAGCCCCAGTATGAAATGTTTTGCTAATTTGCCCAGTTTGTCTTGCTAGGGATGCATGAGAGTGTCCAGTAGTCCACCTTATTTCAATTAGACTCCTCACCAAAGCAAAGACAACACTCCTATTGTTCCTTTGTCCAGAAAAAAAGGATCAAGAAAACCATATCAAGAAACACTCCATATGCCATATTTTTGTTAGTAAGAAAACCCAGACTGGATCCGCGGATACGAATATTCAAATAGTAAAATCAACGGAAAGTTGACATTTTTATTAAAAACAACTAACAGTACTGGCTTTTGTGATGTTCTATATTGTCTGAATCAGCTTTGTTTGTGTTCGTTTACGGAGAGTGACTTTGAGAGCTGTTTCACCGTACAATGTAAGTCAATGAGGAGCATATTTTGAATTATCAATTTCTAATCAATGGAGCAATTATTTCTGATGAATTGTCCACCTTTGGAGTTACATCATGGCAAGGTAACTGCACAACCCAAACCTCTACCAAAGGAGGGGGACTGATTCTCTTTAAAGACACCTTAAAGCAAAAACCTATTGAGAAAATACACCATAGTTGATGTGTGCAATATATATTATGTTCCACTGCACAATCCTATACTGCGGTGTGTGGGCATCTGGCCTAGCGTCTCTTCCTACAGTGGCTGCATGGAAATCTTTTTTACCTTTTTATATAGTCAGACATTGCTTGGGCAGCCAGCCAAACCTCTGGTGATATTTAGAGTTAGCCCACTGCTGCACCCAGCTGAAAGCCTATAGATGCCGATAGCCTCACCATGTGTTCTGGGCACATCCTATGGATATAACTCTGTGGCGGGGAGGGGAGATTAAATCTGTCCTGTAGAGTTACACCACAGTTAGTGCTGTGGGCCGGCGTAGCTAACTGGGCCCCACATTAACCCATATAGACCGGGAACTCAATCTGTGTCGTTTTTAGATTTCTTTGGCTATTCAAAAATAGCAGATATACAAGCTCATAGCGCGGCACCGAGTGCCGCGCTATGAGCTTGTAGATCTGCAATTTTTTGGAACATTATCATGAAAATTGGTGCAAATCTTTGAATATGTATTTTTTAAAAGCAAACATTTTAACTCAAATCTTTGCTTCTGGGGGATTCTACAAATGTCTTCTAAATCCTAACAGTTTTTTTAAACACAATGTTGCTATAATATCAGTCGTTCTCAAACTTCAATTTTCTCAAACTTCATTTTGGGGGTCAAGGACCCCCAAAATGTATTTGGCTGCGGACCCGCATCTCAATATATTTTGTTCCAGGGACCCCCAGAAGCAAAGATTTGAGTAAAAAAAAATTGATTTAAAAAATATATATATATTCAAAGATTTGCACAAATGTTCTAGTTTTTTCAAACAATAGCAGATCTACAAGCTCTAGATACTAGCCAAAGTATAAAACAATGGTTAAAGTGGTTAAAATCCAAAATGACACAGATGCGTTCCCGGTCTTAATGGATTAAATGATCTATTTCCTTTATGGTGTACCCTCTGTGGGGCAGTGGTTCATATGTGTTGCCTTTGGTGTGCTATTTTCAGCCTCCAAACATGTATGCTCAGCCCATTCCCTCTATGTCATTATGTGTGCGAGAGAGCGGCACATACATGTACGGTATGTGTTTTTCGCCTAAACCCACTGACGATAGTGAACATATATACATAGTAAATACTATGTGTGCATATTATATATAGAAACCCCCCCCCAAATGACAGCGTGCGGTGCTATAAAAGAATACGCACATAAATAGTTCATCAATCAATGCAAAAATGTTGAACATAATACATTCTCATTATACATTATAAGTACTGTATCTTCAGCCGGAAAACATCAAATGCATAAAAATTGTATTCTAATAATAAAGTAATTTATAAGTAAACCAATAATCTAATGATAACTAATACATACATAAACCAAGAACCTATCATCAGCCTACATTGAAACTGTACACACTCTAGGATGCCAGGTCAACACTGACCTGGCATCTATCTGTCTACATAACATGCTATCCATGTTACATTTTAGCCTTTGCATAATCCTGCAAGGTCGTCAAGGCTAGGGCAAGATTTACAGTACAATTGCTTCCCATTAAAGGAGTAGTTCACCCAAAACAATGACTTATTTCCTATCAATTACACACCCCATGAAGCCTTGAATTCATGGAGATGTTTTTGTTTTTTTTCACATTCCTGAGACAATACATTCAAAGTCAATAGGAGACTCTTTGAGTGCCTGTCATCAAATTATTGACTTAGGAATGTGACAAAAAGAAAAAACTACTCCTTTGACTCAAAGTACAAATGGGCTGTAAGAAAACATTCAAAAAGATAAACTGTGAAGAGGCTGATCGATTAACTGTGGAGACTTAAATCAAAGACACACAATGTTGGGTTTGAAGATGAAGACTCATGGTTCCCTGCCTGGACTTGGACTTAACAGACGAGAGAGATAGAGAGAGAGAGTGAGAGAGAGACACCACGACGACACATGGTTCCAGTTAACCCTTTAAAACATCACAGGGCACCAGAAAGTGGAATGGAGAGAACAGGATCCATTCCTCTATAACTCATCTTCTGCCACAGACGTCCAGACGCACACCGAGGGTCTTCAATGTTTTTCAGGCCAAGGACCCCCTTAGCTGAGAGAGAGAGATGAGGCAGGGACCCCCACTACATATTGTATAACATTGTGTTGCAGATTAAACTTGTTCATAGATGCCATAGATAGCTTGTTGGATTGTGTATGCTGGATTCATCTTAATGTGTATTTTCAGACATTTAACCACTTAAACCGTCAATACTTAGTAAACTTCACCTTTGGCTCTGTACTTGGTCAGCTCTTTTTTTCCCTCTACACCAAACCTCTTTGCCCAAAATAGCCGATCTGCAAGCTCACAACGCATCGCGCTGCAAGGCGTTGTGAGGCTATTCTTGTCAGAATAGGAATGCTAGGGTTCAAGGGGTTAATGTAAACAAATTATGCCATTACACAAATATTGTGCAGCCCCCCTGTAGTAACTCAGAGGACCACCTAGGGGTCCCCGGACCCCCTGTTGAAGACCCCTGGTGGTGTAGAACATTTCAATGCAGTGACATTGCTCAACATCTGTAACCAACTAGACGTTGTAAAGGGATAAATCTTAAAACGGGGCAGGAATGACTGTCTGAATACATGGGTTACTTGTGTAATCCAATTTGTAGACAATGATCAAACCACAGTTACATGCACGTCGTACTTCTTACATCATGTACTCACCAATTAGTTTCTCTCTCATACACAGACTCACAGAGGAACACAACAGCCAGTGGTGGAAAGTAACTAAGTACATTTACTCAAGTACTGTACTTATGTATATTTAAATTAATTTTTTTTAAGATGATCAAATGTTTTAGCTTTTCTGCCTTTATTTGGATAGTGGAGAGTGACAGGAAACAGGGAGAGACAGACAGTCAGTGTAAGGGCTCGGGGATCAAACCTGCGACACACTGTCACGCTGCATTAGAGCCTATGTGGTTGCGCCTTAACCGCTAGGCTATGCCATCGGCGCCCCCTGAACTTTTACTCGAGTACATTTTGAATGCTGAACTTTTACTTGTAACAGAGTATTTCTGCATTGCAGTATTGATACTGATACTTGTACTTAATAAGTAACAAATGTGAGTAGCTTCTTCCAACACCGCAGAGGAGCATGTTCTCTGTGAACCATCATGTCTTTGTCTCCTCTATTATGTCCAGTGTTCTTGCTCAGGACTGTTTGGTGGTGTTTTTTGACCAGATGGCCGATAACTGGCCCATGATGGATTCCCACAATCAAAATTAAGTCTCCATCCTCAACATGGGGTCTGGAAAACCACAGGAGTCTTTGAGAGGATTCCAGGAGACTGATAGTCTCTCAAGACAGATGTGTTTACTTGGCTCCCAGTCCCAGAAGCTCTGAACATGAGTAAGAAAGTAGAAAGTGGATTATCCCACCTCCTCCACCACTTCCGTTTCACCTTAACAGTCGCAAAGGGTTTCGAAGCCTAAGCTAGCTCGCTGCTTTAGCAGAAATGTAAATTAAAAAATACATATTAATGATGTTCTAAAATACATGTTCGTCAACATGTGTTTGTGAGAGGTGGAATACCCTTCCAGTCTGAACAGCTTCGTCCTCTACATTTTTACTAGGGCGCGGAAATTACAGTAGCGTTAAAAATGTGTGGAAGAGATAGTCCGGCCGGCTTGAGAGACCAGGGGAGTGATAAACGTCAACAGTATTTACATTCACAAGTTACAGAATGTACAAGAATGGCTATATTTTGATTTGAGTTTCATCTTTATCATCTACCTGCAGACTGGACCAAGTCATATCCAACAATACAATTTGTCCCAGGGGGGGGGGGGGATTCTCAACCTTGAAATGAACAAGGTTGAGAATCACTTGTCTAGGACAAAGGAGTTGGTTGTGGAAGTTTATTTGTGAATACAGGAATGCTTGCAGCCAGGCCTACAAAGCATTATCTCTATGCTGTTTGCAAACACTTTTTCTCTGTTGTATCCTAAGCCTCCATCATGTTATACAAGTATTATTCAGCTGTGCCCAGTGTTGGGCCTGTGTAATAATTAAGATAAATGCTTTAACATGAACTAGAATATTTACCATTGTTATATATCTTAAGTTCTGCTTGACCAGTATACGTACTGATTCACTCTGAACTGCGTAGGCATAGGCAACTGATACCGATATATCTACTTGTGACATCATGGCCATGTTCACCGCTTTATCAGGGCACTGTAGCCTGTACGGCCAATGATACCAGATGCATCTGTTGATTTGTTAATACTATCTGTTATTTTCTATGACTCATACTGCATCTCTTGCTCATGTAATGCAGTAGTTCTCAAAGTGGGGTCCGGGGACCCCCAGGGGTCCTTGCTGATAACTTTAACCATATTTTACACTTTGGCTACCAAAAAAAAAGCAGAAAACAGCGTGGCTGTGAGCTTGTAGATCTGCGTTTTCTTTTAAATATTTGTATTTATTTTTATTTATCACAAATCTTCTCTCCTAGGGGTCCCTGGCACAAAATCCTTTGAGATGGGGGGCAAAAGACAAGACAAGAGGGGTCCTTGACTTTTGAAGTTTGAGAACCACTGATAATGTGAGTATACCAGGCCCATATGTTATATACAGCATTCTATATGTCAGTGGTTCTCAAAGTGGGGTCCAGGTGGTTCTAAATGTGCCCTTACAGATCTGTAACTCTGAGAGTGTACAAATGGAACCAAATGGACCCGTTACGGGGGGACGTTTGAGAACCACTGCTCTATGTGTTTAATAAACTTCAGTCTTGTGATACTGCTCTTCCTTCCACATGTCTCAGAGCTCGCTGCTCGCTTACAGAGGAATACTTCACACTGAATCATCACTGAATCACCTATAATAAAAGAGCAGCCTTATAGGACTATGGTCCACAGAGGGTCTACTAAAACCACAGAATACTGCATGCATGGGCCTGAGAGAGAGGAAACGGTGAGTGGAGAATTCTAAACATTGTGGAGGGAGCGTTGGGGTTCATCTGAGAGGGCAGACACATCTCAGGGTCTGCAGCACACAGATGGGAACAATCCTACACACTCTGCACAGTGTAATACAGACAGTGGTGTAAAGTAACTAAGTACATGTACTCAAGTACTGTACTTAAGTACAAATCTGAGGATTTATTTACTGGAGTACTTTTGATTTTCAATACTTTTACATCTACTCCACTACATCTCAGAGGCAAATATTGTACTTTTACTCCACTACAAAAACTTTAGTTACTAGTTACTTTGTAGATTAGAGCTTGTAGATCGACTATTTTCTAAAGATTTTTAAAACATTTTGAACTTGTGAAATGGGACATTCTGCACAATGAGAACTTTTACTTTTGGTATTTCAAGTATATCTTGATGCTGATACTTTAATTGTACTTTTACTCAAGTACATTTTGAAGACTTGGAATGCTACTCGTAACAGAGTGTGTCAACATTGCAGTAGGCCTATTGATACTTTTACTTGAGTAAAACATGCGAGTACACATTTTCTAGACACTAAAAGAGTGCAAATGAACACTCCAGACGAGCAGAGGAAAGGGGCACCCCGTCTAGAATAGGGTGTGGGGGATGTGAATGGAGCGTGGGCCCTGCCTCCTCCATGGGACAGGATGGGGGTTCGAGGAGGGAGGTGGAAGGGAATGGAAAGTACAAAACCATGCGAGGGACACAGAGGGAGAAAAGAGAGAGAGGGGCTGGGGTAACCAAGGCAGACATGGAGAGAGAGGGGTGGGGAGGGGGATGGTGAGCTTGGGAGGGGAGGGATGGCTTTTTACAAACTCTTTGGAAGAGTCCCCTTCAGTTCTCACCAGGATTCTAGAGAGTGGAGAGAAGATAGGAGGGCCAATTCTCCCTGATCAGGTAGAGATGCGCGGATTGCGCGTGCATGCATGTGTGTGTGTGCATGCAAGTGTGTGTGTGTGTGTGTGTGTGTGTGTGTGTGTGTGTGTGTGTGTGTGTGTGTGTGTGTGTGTGTGTGTGTGTGTGTGTGTGTGTGTGTGTGTGTTCACAGTGACAATATTATCACTGTGATATTGTCAGGAAATTAATTAGCTATAACCTTAGAATAGGTGTTACAGTATGCTCTGTGAAACTTGTTTTTTATAATTATTCTTCATTGGCTCATAGTTTGAAGTTCTGGCAGTATGTGTGAAAGGTTTTCAAAGGTGGCATTCATGGTTTTTTATGTGTTTGACTTTCTTATGCTTCCTCTACATCCATGGCTTAAGTTCTCCATAGGAATGTGCCTCTCACTGCAGTAAAAATAGAAAACTTACCTGATGTTATTAACTGCAGTGTATCTTTCATTTTGTTTATTTTTTTATGTAAAATGACACTAATGTCTGTAAGAAGAACACAAGTGACCTGCTGGGTAAACAGTCAAAGTCTGTTTATTCTATTTGAGTCGTCTAATTGGGATGTTTACTTTTTGGCATCGTTTTGTGGCTAAAGTTCAGATGAATCTACTCTTATCAGTGATTGTAGAACTACAGTCGTAGAACTAGTATGGAATGTATGTGAGGCAGTCACATGCATGCAGGGGGGGTGGGTGGGATTGATTGATTGCATAGATTGAATACTTTATTAACAGTTTGAAAAAAAAAAAGCACAGGAAAGTACAGTTCAATACAAGGTCTGCTAAGAGGATTTTAAACCCAAGAAAGCCTATGGCTTGTTTCCATTGGGGTCCTTTGTACTCAATTCATCGATTTGTGTTTCAGAACTTTGCAAAAGTTTAATAATGCTCATTAAGTCCTAGAAATGTAGGTCCTCGATCTATTTCCTATTTTCTATTTCTTTCGTTTATGGTCTGCAATAGTAATAGTATGTGTGACGTCATGTCCATGTTGGAAACAAGTCCCCAGGACTTTTTTTTGTTATCTTTTTAGCCTTAATGTCTTAATGCACCAGGTGCTATTTACATTTCTGACTAAATTCAATCAATCAATCAATTTATCTTTTTGACTGTGATGTTATCCCTCCTCTCTCTCTCTCTCTCTCTCTCTCTCTCTCTCTCTCTCTCTCTCTCTCTCTCTCTCTCTCTCTCTCTCTCTCTCTCTCTCTCTGTGGTGTAGATCATTGTGAATCCTGAGTGGTTGTGATGTGGTGTGTTTTCCTGCTGGCGGCCCTGCTGCCCTGCTCTCTGGCCCAGCAGAGACACGACCCCTTCGGCTGGCTGTACAGGGGCAGGAACCTGGGCTTCTTGCAGTCGGACATCACCGGAGGGGAGTGCCCCGCGGAGTGCGACTGCCCCCCTACCTTCCCCGTGGCCATGTACTGCGACGGCCGCGGCCTCACGGCCATGCCGTCCATCCCCGCCCGCATGAAGTACCTGTACCTCCAGAACAACGCCATAACGGCCGTGCCAGACGCGTCCCTGGCCAACGCCACGAATCTGGTCTGGCTCATGTTGCACTACAACCAGCTGACGTCTGACAACATTGGCAAGAAGGTAGTTATAGTCGGACATCTGGTCTCACTTTGGCAACAATCAGTGGGCTTTCTGCCTTGGGAGTTCAGAGCAGCATGATGACACAATGTGGCGCTCCTTGGGTCTGGATCTGGATCTTCAGAATGGCTGGCGAAGGGGCTTAAGTCTAATTCATGCCACTTGTCGGTTTTTCAAGTGAAAATAAATCATTAGGCTTGAGGCAACACAGACAGACACAATGCCACAATCACAGGAACAGCTTAACATGTGCTATACTGTAGAACAGGGCAATACATATTTTTGTTACTTATATTTTCAATACAAGTAACAGCAATACTAGACATATTCTGTTACAATTAAAGGTCCTTCATTGAAACTTTTACTTGAGTAAAAGTACACAAGTATTGGCTAGACATACTTGTACCAAATGTAAAAGTATTGCTTTAGCAGAATAATGTGTTTATTATTTTAATGTTGCCACTGGTAAAGATCAGGCCGATTGTAATTACTTTATGTGCTGCTGGATAGCTTAACCTATAATAATACATAATAATTGATCAGTTAATACTATGTTTTGTGATTATAATCTAAAATCTGTACAGCACTTAATGTAATGTACTTCGTTACTCCACTGGAACCACTGGAACAGGGCTTACGGACAATTACATTACTGTATAATTATCCGATCTCAGCACCATTACAGAGTAGAGTTTCTAAGCTGTGTACATTAAGCCTGTATGTTATTGTACATTTAGCGTGTGTATAATTGTACATTCAGTGTGTGTATTATATTATTATTGTGCAGGCCTTTGCAAAGATGCAGTCCCTGGACCGGCTGTATCTGCAGCACAACAATCTGACCCGCATTCCTCCCAGCCTCCCCCGCTCCCTGCGAGACCTGAGACTCAACCACAACAGCATCAACAAGGTTTGACAGCAATGATCGCCACTGTTGTCGGGTGGAAACCTTGTCCAAAACTCTTACTTTTCAGGACTCTTACTTTTCAGGGAAAAAAAAAATACCTATGTTTCCAATTGAACCAATGTCGTTATTATTTAGCCCTGTTAATACTTCATTAGTTCAATATCCTATATTACATTTGGTGTAAGGGAGGACCGGCCGGCGGACCTCTGATGTCACGCTCATGTCACCATGACTCAGCCATAACCATATATGGAGTTCCCAATGCAGCTACGCCCAAATATGGAGTGTGTTGTCTAACCTCAATGTGTCGTCATGGCATCAGACGCAAACAAATAACTCGGCTCCATATATGGGCATAAAAGGTGGCATGCCCATATATGGGCATATACCGATGACTTCAGGGATCTCCATATATGGACTGACAGATACAGAGACCTCCATGGGCATTAGCCTCGCGTAGCCAGACAATATCACTGCGTGGATATGAGTCTGGTGCTTCTATGAGGAAGTTCTTTTTCCCAAAACAATGGCTCTGGACGCAATTGGTTCGACCTACAACCAACTACCAATTACAGTCTCCCAGGAGAGGGCAATTTTTTTTCTTTTTTGCACTGGCAGATCCGTCTGGTCCCAGGCTATATGGGCATATCAGTCGGACTGGCGGTCAGTGTTGCGAGATCTGCTTATTATAATTTCCCCCCAAGTTTTATTTCAAAATAGCAGATCTACACAGATCTACAGTTTTATTTCAAAATAGCAGATCTACACACAACGCGTCGCATCGCGACGCGTTGTGAGCTTGTAGATCGGCTATTCTCAAATAGCTGATGCATATGTTTAAAGTGCTCATGTGGCTCATAGTCGCCTCTTTTGGGCTTGTTTTCCTAGACCCGGTTGCTTGTTTCTCTCACAGAATCTGGCAACACTGCTGGCGGTGTAGGTGAACTCTAAATCTGAGGGCCGTGTAGCGGCCTGAACCTCTAGTTTATAAAAACCCATAGACAGATGTAACCACTTTCAACATTTTTCAAAAGTAGCAAAAATAGCAGATCTACAAGCTCACAATGTGTCGCAATGCGGTGCGTTGTGAGCTTGTAGATCGGCAATTTTTGCTACTCTTGCGTGGCACAGTCATAAGACATAGCATGGCATTAATTTACGAAAAAACATAAAAAGTTGAAACATGGAGATATTACTTTTCTGCCCGACAGGGAGGAATTATTACTGCTATTATTCTACAACGTTACGTTGGCTTTATACCTGGCTGCAGATTCCTCCAGATATTAGACTTTTAAATATTTCCCTCGGTTGCCTAGGTAACGCCTGCAGACCTAGAGGGCATGGACAACCTCACCATCCTGTATCTCCATGACAACGCCGTGACAGACGTGGGCGCATCGCTGAAGGACCTGAAGTCACTCACCTTGTTGGATATCAGCCACAACAAGCTAAAGAAGGTATAGCGTGTGTGTGTGTGTGTGTGTGTGTGTGTGTGTGTGTGTGTGTGTGTGTGTGTGCGTGCGTGCGTGTGCGTGTGTGTAACTCTGATAGTGTACAAATGGAACCAATAGACTAAATGGACCCTTACGAGCCCATATTATGTTAATACAATATAACTTATGCAATTGGGGTGGTTGTATTTTATCTCCCTGTTCTTCTATTGAGACATTCAGATTGTGTCAAAGGTCAGGTCTCACCTATATACACAGGATCTGACACAGATTTTGACCTGATGGTCAATATTCAATTTATCCCCTGAGCAAGCAGGTAGGCTCTATTAGTTCAATGGTAAACGGGGCCAAACACTTCATAATGACTGATTTTTTTTTTAGAACAGGATATAGTTCTAATACATGATTGATAATAGATTATATTGTATTATAATCACTGTTATAATCTATTATAGTGTATTATAATTATCATAGTTGTAAAACATTATAATACTTTATAGATTATTATAATCACAGTTAAAATCTATTCTAGTGTGTTATAATTATCATAGTTGTAATAAATTATAACAATTTATATTGTATTATAATAAGTTATAATCCATTATAGTGTATTATAATTAGCATAGTTGTAATACATTATAATTTATATTGTAATAATCACAGTTATAAGGATCCATTTGGTTTATACCGAACCAAATGGTTCACCCGCACGTGCACAGGTGATTTGCATTTGTATACAGGACAGTTGGCCACAACATCTACATTACATTGTTAGACAAGAAGCACTGACCTCCACCTATGTTTACATTACAAATGAGTGTCAATGACCGGAGTCTGCTACTCATACCTGTGGATTTGAGAGGGGGTACTTTTGTGTAATGGAAACGGTAGATATTTTGATGCGGTGTGGTGTGATGTTGTGTGGTGTTGTGTGGTGTGGTGTGGTGTGGTGCTTAAGCTGCGTGGAAAAGGGACTGAGGTTTGTGCCATGTCTGCGTCCTGCGCTCTTCAGTCCGGTGTAAATCTGACCACCACTATTACCCCTTCCAGCCCTGCACCACCTCCAAACGCTTAGCACTTATATCTGTGGAGAAACATCAAACGCAACACAAACGAGCCGCTTGAACAAATTTATGAGCGATGAGGTGAGGTTGATAGCTGATATTAAGGTGATATACCTCACTAAGCTACAAGTTAAAGCCCTCAAACCTCCCCAAGCCTTGGGAGGTTTGACATGATGCCATCAATCTTCACCAGCTGTTTCCCAAACTTCTCTGGATCAAGGGGCCCCACTTGAAAACCTTTTTCAAGTGTTTTCAGCGTTTTCAAGTGTTTTCAGCGTTTTCAGCGTTCGTCCACCCATCTGACCAACTGAACACTGCAGCTGTGTTTTAAGTTGGTCAGATGGGTGGGCAGTGTGCGTTTTCAGAGCATGTTTGTTTTAACGATCGATCAATCGATTGGGTTACGGCTTGGATCAGTATAGGGGCCAACGTAGTAGTATACTTTTAAAGGTCTGGTGTAATGAAAAATAAGTTTTTCACACTTTTAGAGCATATCCGTGGTCATCATATGTGCACACCTAACAATAGATGCCAAAAAAAATGATTAATTTGTGTATTTTTATATCAAAAGTCCCTAAAAAGTCTGTGAACAAAAACGTGCTGCGTGATGACAAATATACACGTTTATGAATATAAATGAATCTTCACCTGTTTGATTCCCACAGCTGCATGTTCTTCAAACACAGATTTTAATTACAGAGCTACTCCGTTTTGAATCTCATTCAAGATAAAGTCCAAACTGTGTATTACTCATACTTAAACTTAATCAGCACGCTAAAATATGTATCTGAAAACATTATAGGCACGTAGTAGCACACATGCTTAGCTGGCCGTCTCTCTCTCCCTTGTAAACAAACACGAGCCCTGCTGCACATGGCTGCAGTGATTGAGATTCCAACCTACCATAGCCTGAAGGGATGGGACCTTCTGATTGGTTGAGAACAGGTTGAGACGATGTTTCACACTGAATCTTCAAAATAACCGAACATGACATTTCACTGGACCTTTAAGTTCTTATTTATTGGTATCACCATGAAGACACATTTTTCAAGGTTTAAAAAAACAAATAAATACATGAATATTATTTTTGCATTAATTATGTATTTTTAATGTTACATTATCATTTACAAATATCAGTGTTTTGCCAATTATTTGGGGGTCCACTTGCAATATCCTCACGGCACAATTGTCTTTTTTTATAACAATTGTTTCGTTGTTGTTGTTGTTTTAGTATTTCTTTGTGATACACTGTGATATTTTCCATTGTCGCTAATGTATTAATGTCTTTGGAACCCAGGAAGACGAGCTGACGTATTAACTGCCAGAGGTATTTTCATATTTTTTTAGCCAGTGCCAGAGATTTTTCATTGAAAAAAAAAAAGTACTCAGGAGCCGAGATACAGAATTTTTAAGTTTTAAGTGGATAGGAGTCTAGATCTTCGAAAAATCATATCTCCTTGGTCTTTGGGTCAAATTGGATTTTTTTCCCCTTTTTTTTCTTTTTTTTTTCCTTTTTTTTCTAGTTCACGTAGATCTACGCGATTGGCACGTGGCGGCTTTAAATAGGTTCGCGTAGATCTACGTGATTGGCAGTGAATCAGTTAAGGCGTCATCAGCTAATGGGGATCCGTATGAATAAAAAAATAAACAGTGGGCCATGCATGGTCCCCACATCAGTTTGGGAATCACACTTCTATAGCATCCTTCTCCATGTGTTCATTCAGTGGTTTTCAACCAGTGGTCCTTGAGGGAGTACCAGGGGGTCCCTAGCGAAATTAGTTAACATAGCGTCACAATCATTTTAACCACTTAGCTTTGGCAATTAAAAAATAGCAGATCTACAAGCTCATAGCGCGGCACCGAGTGCCGCGCTATGAGCTTGTAGATCTGCTATTTTTTTTTTTTAAAGTTTGCATATCTTTGAATATTCATATTTTTTAAAGCGAAAATTAACTGATATCTTTGCGTCTGGGGGGTCCCTGGCACAAAATACTTTCAAATGGGGGTCCGCGGCCAAATGTATATCAATTTAGGGGTCCTTGGCATGAAAAAGGTTGAAAACCAACTGTGTTAACCCATTGAGACCTGAAGCCGATTCTACATGTCTCCTAAATCTCAACAGTATTCTGAAAAACGAATGTTTCTATATCAGTGGTGTTCAATCTTTTTCATGTCAAGGACCCCCAAAATGATATGTATTTGGCCGCGGACCCCCATCAAAATATTTTGTTCCAGGGACCCCCAGAAGCAACGATTTGAGTTAAAAATGTTCGCTTAAAAAATATATATATTCAAAGATTTGCACACATTTTCACGATTTTTCAAAAATAGCAGATCTACAAGCTCGTAGCGCGGCACTCGGTGCCGCGCTATGAGCTTGTATATCTGCTATTTTTGAATAGCCTAAGTGTAAAATAATGCTTTTTAGCTCAAATCTAAAAATGACACAGTTCCAGGTCTTAATGGGTTAATTGATTCCAGGTCCCCAAGGCTCTGCCCGAGCAGATCCACCAGCTGTACCTGGAGTCCAACGCCATCGACTCGCTGCCGGACGGCTTCCTGGGCCATTTCACCCAGCTGCAGTACATCAGGATGGCCCACAACCAGCTGACCGACAAGGGCATCCCCCCCAACACCTTCAACGTGAGCGGCCTGGTGGAGCTGGACCTGAGCTTCAACAAGCTGGAGAGGATCCCGCCGGTCAGCACCACGCTGCAGCACCTCTATCTGCAAGCCAATCAGATCAAAGGTAATGAATGCATGATACATGGGATTGCATTAAAATAGTCAATGCGACTTTGCCCTCAATGCCCTCAATACCTGCATATCTGACTAAATACCTCCCAAAAAAATGCGACACCCACAGCTACAATACTAGAGGGAGCGATGACAACGATCTGGTAACACCCACCTATAGAACAAACATGGGTAAATTCTCCTTCTACAGCACTGCCACCCAAGTGTGGAATGCCCTGACCCCATCCCTTAAAAAATGTGGTTCACTGGCCTCCTTTAAAACAGCCAAAATATTCAATCAATGAAATCAATCACACAGCAGTGATTCTCAACCTGTGGGTCGGGACCCCTAGGGGAGTCACCACATGATTTTGGGGTCCCCAGATGACAGTGAAGTGACAATTTAAGGACTTTTAAGACCGTTTTAATACCTAATAAAGAAATCAACAAACTATACTATAAAAACTGGTTAAACATTGGCCAAATTGACAAATAATATAAGAAAGAGGCAAATATTGTGAAAATAGCAGATTTTCAAGCTCACAACGCCTCACAAAGCAAGGCGTTGTGAGCTTGTAGATCTGCTATTTTCACAATATTTATCTGTGGAACCAAGTCAAAGTGTAATGCCTCAACTCCTACAATTCCATGTCCTTGTCAGGGTGGGGGGTCCCCAGCTCAAATATGGTCATTTTGGGGGGTCCCCAGTTCCAATATGATCATTTTGGGGGGTCGTAGCCTGAAAAGGTTGAGAACCAGTACAATTGCAGGTGTTCCCCATCTTGTTCAAAGGATGTTGAGGCTACAGTATACACCGTAAATTCCTCTGCGGTCATTTAACTCGGAGAGTGTAGTGTACAAATAGAACCAAATGGACCTGTAACAGTCCATAATGGTTATATGTGCAGACTCTCTGAGTTACAAATAGAACTCATTCATAATGAGGATTTTGTGTGTGTTTCTTCAGAATGTAGCAAAACTTTCAAGAAAATCAAATTCCAAATGTGAAAAAAAGAAAATGGATACATTATTGATTGACCCGTGATCCTGAGCAACTTCTAAGTTTATATGTACTTTATCTATGACATCTTGTTCCAAATCAATTAGTCTCTTATCATAGTGTCTCGTTTACCTCGTTTTCAACTCAGGTAGCCTACTGTTAAAGCTGCAATCCAGAACTTTATTTTAATGAATACAATTTTATTTTAATCAATCTGTATGTTAGACGTAACAATAACTACATCTGCAATGGTTGGAGCCGAGGTAGTCTCCCTACTCTCCCATTGAGAAATGTAGACCCTGGGGTTGGGTATACTACTGGCTGACAAGTAAGTAATCTACTGCCTCAA
>NC_137612.1:6480167-6530167 GCF_963280865.1 Gymnoscopelus braueri | reverse complement strand
CTTTGTCGTAATCTCTCAAGAACAGATTCTGCACTGCGCTGGAATCTGTCGGGGAGGTTCGTCATAACGTGTGCGCATTCAGATCAGGAAGCAGGCCGCGCTTTACCCAATCAAATGTAGTGGGCGGGATTCACATGTCCGTCGATCTTTCCCCCTCGAAACAAACCCAAACTCATTTAACAATAGCGTCCTCGGAGCAGACAAAACCACAGAAAGATATTCACATTTTAACTTACTCTTTCATCATAGAAACAAGTGGGCTTATAACCAAAACGATCCATGTTCTCTGGGAGAAGTGGTGTTAGTGTTCCGTGTAGAAATATTGTTAGTGGGAATGAAAACATAGTCGCACCACCGGAAGTGAAAGCTGAAGGCAGACCTCTAAACCCTGGTTTCCTTGCGCACTGGTGTCACGTTTTCTTCCGCCCAGAGCCAACAGACATAGAACAAACAGCAGAGGTCACTGTTTTTCATTTTCAGTTGGATTTGGGTTCCCAGATTGGCTTTGTCGAGAATCTAAATGAACACAATTGGCCCGTGTTCGGGGGAGGGAAGCCGGGGCGAGGAGGAGGGTGATATTGGTCATTGCACTACAGGCTGGGGCGGCACCTGTCAGTGGGGAGTGTAGAGCGGGAGGAGTAGGATGAAGGCTTTACGTCCTCCCGGTGGGGGATCCTCACTGGCAGGTGAGTCAGTAGGATACGACAGCAGTGAAATAATAACTGGCTACTCTGGGGATAAACAGAAAAACATCAAATATGTTCACCCCTCTGCCCCCCTCCCTCCACAAACCAGAACCCGCTCCAGAGACCTATATGACCTCCACTGGATTCCAGTTAAACAAAGAATCCACTTCAAAATACTGTTCACCATCTACCAGGCACTCAACAACCTGGCTCCCCCCCGACCTCTCCTACCACCTCCATCATCATATCCCCTCCCGCTCCCTCAGGTCTGGTGACACCGACCTCCATGGCAGGTCGGACCCCATGGACCAAGCACCAAACCTGGGGCAACAGGGCTTCTTTATCTGTTGCTGCCTCCTCCCTTTGGAATGCGCTCCCCAACCACATCAAAGAAGACCCCAGCCTCCCATCTTTCAAAACCATCCTCAAAACCCACCTCTTCAAGATTGCTTTCCCCAGCTAACCCCTCACCCCCTTGTTTTGACTGTTTTTACTCTTAAGGTCCTTACACACCGGGGCGATTTTTTCGTGCGAATAATACGCTTTTTTTTAAAACCTTATAAAGTCAATGCAAGCGTACATGGCGCGAAAAAGCGGAAAAGCGAAGCGAAAAAGCGTCTTTTAATTATTCGGAACGAGTCAGAATTTTGCGTATATTCGCACATTCGCCGGTGTGTAACCGCCTTTAGACATAACTTCTTATATTGTGTGTTTTTCCTAATAAAGTTGATTCTCTCGTCTAAATGTTTTCTCTCTCCCCCATGCAAAGCGACTTTGAGTACTTTCAAGGACCCCCGGTTTGATAGAAGATTTTTTTATGTCTGGAAACCCAATCTACATTGCAAAATCCTCTGTGTTCCATTAGTACACTCTCACAGTTACAGACCCGTTCTTAAAAATCTCCTGCATTTAGCTTGGTACTGTATAATGCACCTGTTGTCATATTGGCCTTTATAAAGTAGGAAGTTCCCACGTTGAGTTGGACTGGTCCTAAAGTCTTCCCTGTTTCCTGTTATTTGTAGGGGAGTTGATGCACTTATTGTAAGTCACTTTGGATAAAAGCGTCTGCTAAATGACTGTAATGTAATGCACGCAGTGATGTGCCGTGACAGACCTGTCACTCTTGGTTCAATAAACCCTAAAGTCCAGTTTATAGACGACATACACAGAAATTACCTTTTACATGCGCAAGGCATCTTTATTGACAAACAAGGGAGATTCCCTCTATACTATGTGAATAAAAGAACAGCAAATTAATGATATTAAAACAATACGACCTGATATATCACGAAGGCAATTCGCTCCACATCTAAGTCTGCATGCAAACAAGCGCTCGGTTGAGCGCCTGGAGAATTCTGAAGTTCTTATCTATTACATTCAGTATATCAACGCTGTGGCTATCAAGGCCTGTCTTCTGACTGCACTCTATAAAGTAAAGGTTGACGGCCCAAGGTTCCACAATGGACCATCAAGCCCTCCTTGGGTACGAATTTAGTACCCACAACAACACAAGATTAAAATCTAAACAGTACTTTATAGAAATTCTCCACTTGCATAACATATTTCATGTTTAAAAAATCAGGTCCCATTTTTCTCTTTTTGAGTCATGTGAGCCGAGGAAAACCCTTTTCTTTGAAGGGGAAACTCTGAACTAGGCTGGGGCAGTCCCAAACCTACCATCTGGACATGAGCTCTTATTGGGGACAATTACATCATTTGATTCCATATTGCATTGCTAAACTTAGGGTCCCTCAGTGGGGCATTCCCACTGAGTTTTCCTTTACAAGCAACTATTCTAACATGTAATATATATATATATTTAAAAAAAAAAAAAATCATTTCACTTGTTCTCTGTGTGCATTTTTGGTTTCTTCTCCAATTCCTCTGGTTGAGGTGGTCACTTTTCCGAGCCCGGAGGAGGAGGTTCCGACAGAGCCCAAGACTAGGCCCCCCCCCCCAACCCATCCAGTGCCATTAACGAATGTACTTGGCACTGAATGAGCTAAGAGGCGGAGGTCCCACTCCCGAGCCCCCCGGGTCCGTACCCTCCTGGGGCCTGAGACCGGAGCCCCCCGTATTATACACAGGGGCCCCAACCCCCAAGCGCCAGTCAGATCCGTACCCTCCTTGAGGTCGAAAGTCGGGGCGTAGATATCGTGCAGGGGTGTTCTTCATCAAGTTCAGCATGGGGGCCCAGGTGGCAATATAATGTTTCTGTGGTGTGTATTGGGATCACTCTGTCACTGCTCTCTTACCACTTGCCATTTGCGAAGGGCAAGACAGCCTATTTTAATGTGCCTAAAGCTGCCAGGGAGATCGCTACGATCAGATTATGTCCCCCAACATTACTATCAAAATCAAAATCAAAATTAATATGTAATCTGGGGTCGTTCAGTGGCCTTGGGCAGCATAGATGTACCCCATGAAACAATGGTATGTTCCTGTCTGGCTGAGAGTGATATTGGTACTACTCAAATTAAATGTGTAGTGTCCCTCCTTTATCTAAAAAAAAAATATATGGTGGGGGTTTGATGGTGAGTCTTTGCTCTCTGTATGCAATCACTGAAATGTCTCTGTAATGGTCACTCTGCCATAAGTCTAAGCACATTCATTTAACAAAAATGAACGGCAACATTACAACACTTCGACATGTAACTTTAGTCACTTAACATTATACTATGTAACTCAATATCAATATTCTATTATACTATACATATGCTATCATATTATTTCCCTCCTTGACCTGACACCGGTCAGGGCACACAGCATAGGAATGTGCAGAGGCCAGGGTGCCACCCTCCTTTACCTTCACTAAATGTAAAATGGTTCAAAGACTCATCTATAATTATTCAATCAAATTGATATTGCACTTAAAGTAACATGTAATTGGAGACACAACAAAACAACTTTCCTGTGCTTTATGCACAGGTCAATTGACATTATTCTCGGGCTGTACAAAATTGTACAATTCTCTTCTGCAACCCATGACCTGTTTCAGAGAACACACTTAACTCAACTGCAACAGAAATCAACTACCTTTCAATTCACGTAACAAAATTTAGATAGGGCCTTTATGATATTTTGGTATCTTGTAAGAGCCTAAATGTCCCCAGTAGGTATGATATCTATTGTTTATGTTATAAACTTATCTTGCTATGGTTCACCCTGTCCACCCTACCACAGTGTGATCAATTTATCGCTCCAACAATCCATACTCTCCTAATGCACACTATTTATGTTTCTCTTCGCTTAAATAATTTTATTACTCTGCCATTCATGTGCCACTAAAATCATCTTAATGTCCTCCCTTAATTTTTCTCTACATGTAATGTCTTTATTCAAAAATTAAAATATGTTCACTGCTAATAACTTAATTAGTCGTTACATGTGCCTTCATAGTTTCAGATTGAGACGTGCATGCCTCTGAAAAGCATGTGGAAATATTTTAAATGACGAACGCTATTCATTAACATATCTCACTTAATTTATTATCAATTAACTTATATTGGAATACTAGCACTCATTAAAAAAATGTCTTGATTGGAGAACACAGCATGTTTCCGTTCCGTTAACTAATGTGAGATTAGTCCTGCATAATTTAGTTTAATTTGGAAATATTTTTAGTTTGGTTGTGGCAACCTATTTAACACTAGACATTACACCAGCTTATCACGTCAATTTAGTTTTTGTCCACTATTTTCAATTATGTTAGTCTACGATGGCACTACACATAAGATGTAATATTAATTTACTAGTGGGGCACTATTATTATTTTATCTTTTGAAGCTTCAATCTATGCAGAATCAAGGTTCACTTATAATGTATTAGTGCAACTCTTATGTGTCAAAACGTGTACTGTATGTCTAATAAGTATCATGTTTCACACTTCTCTAGTGTCTGTTTTTTGTAAAAATGTATTGTGTCCTACCTAGAGCGATAGAAAATGTATTTGTTTACACATGTCGAGGCCCCGACAACAACGATTAGCAGTAAGTCAACCTTGCTTCATATATTCCACTCCTTGCTTCGAAAGTGTGTCCTTCCCCATGGCATAGTAGTTCCAGTGTCTGTAACAGATAAAAGTTTGTAAAAAGTCATGCAAGCTTTCCCAAGGCTTGCTTTCTGGTCGCCATAGGTCACTGGAAGTGAGTCTCGTGAACACTGCAGTTTGCAATGTTGGTGCCCCTCTGCATCAGCATGTCGATCAAACTGCATTATATCGTGGTCTTTCACATGTCTCTTTCAGTTTTCATTCAATGCACTTCAAGTGCATGTTTCCAGTTCATAGAACGAAAATGACCGTCCACCAAACATTGTTGCAGTCCCCGAATGTGAAACAAACCCACTTCTAAAGTCTGAGATAGTAGTTTTTAAAAAAAAAAAATATATATACAATACATATATGTAATGATAGTGTAAAATAATTGCAGATACAGTGTATGTGAGACCATAAGTTAATTTCTCTTTTGATAACAGTGTAAGTGGCACACTCACTATCGTGCACCACGCCTAATATGTATTTCTCATTCTAAATTATCTCCATTGAAGTGTCCTGGCCTTCCATTGCATGCACTGTCACTTGTTTGGTCTATCACAACTAATGTTTGCACTATCTGGACTCCAGAATGTGTCTCGCCACCAAGAGAGACTACTGGCCCTGGCACGGAAAGAAATGATGAGGTGTTCATTCAATGCCTAAGTAGGGTATCAATACTTAGAAGCTTTTGGGCTTTCTGTCATTTGCTTACATTCTTAAAATTATTATTATTATTATTATTATTATTACACTTATTATATATATATGTATTTATTTTAAACTAAAAACTCTACTATCTTATTACTGGTCAAATTGGCGTAGTTTTATATTTAGTCTTGTTTGTCTAGAATCACTTCTGCTGGCTGGTCCTCCTATGAAAGTAAACACTGACTTTTTGTACAGCGAAAATATAATTACACAATATAGTTGCCCCATACCTATAAATACAGATTAATTTGAATATTTCGTATGCAAGCTCCTGTTTTCTTTATATTCTGCAGAATTTTCTGAAGAAACTAATTTATTTGAACGTAAATTCTCTCACTTCACCTCTGACCTCGCTTCTCTTTTTTTCTTTTTTTTTTTTTCCTCTTATTATTATTATTATTATTTTTTTTAATAACTGACTCCATTTCTCTAATTTACAGGTTATATTATGTGAAAGCTGGACCTGCGGCTAAGAAAATACTACAGGTTATATTATGTGAAAGCTGGACCTGCGGCTAAGAAAATACTACAGGTTATATTATGTGAAAGCTGGACCTGCGGCTAAGAAAATACTACAGGTTATATTATGTGAAAGCTGGACCTGCGGCTAAGAAAATACTACAGGTTATATTATGTGAAAGCTGGACCTGCGGCTAAGAAAATACTACAGGTTATATTATGTGAAAGCTGGACCTGTAACAGCTATTCTAAGTAGATGCAGGGCTCAAGGCCTTTTAGTGTTTCACTGCAGCGTGCATCGCAGAACTGCTCCACACAGTGATTTAGAGTGAGCATACACTGTATATGGGAAACAATTTAGCAAGTTAAATATGTCAAGTCGAATATATCAGATCACATTCACTCAATGTTTATTGCATGACAATGGTCCACTGCATGTTTGGCTTCGATGCCTTAATGCCTTGGCATGTGTGTATGTGTTGTTTGTGTGTGTCAACACTCAACACAGGGGTGATTTATCCTGCAGAAGCAGACTAATGAATGGGGCGTCCTGCTCGTGGACTGATATTAGCCTGGGTAGCAGCTCCTTTGATGTGATTAGCTCCATGCGCTCTCTTGACAAATTGGGCTGTCCTGTCCTCACAGCCGAAGCACTCATCTATGCCAAGAAACCAAGAAACTCCTTCCGCTTCCACACTGAACATGTGATGCTTTGTGATTTTCATGCATGAGCGTAAACGAGTATGTGTGTGAATTTTCATGTTTGTATGTGCAGTATGTTCATGAATTAGCTAGATTTATTGAGAATGACAATCTTTACAGTAGATACTCTATTACTCTTTGTGAAAGACTGCAGCAGTATATTTGCAACAGTTTTTGCACGATGGCAAAGACAAGGATAATGGGGTATGGTATTAAATGAATACATTGGCACTTAGCAGTTATTGCAGAAAATGCATAAACACATCGAATAAAAACATAATCAAGATATGAATTGATATGAAAATAATCATTAGTTACAGCCCTGGAAGGGATCAGGAGATCCACTGGTATTTTTCTGCTGTAACAGCAGAATACCTCCCCGCCCGGTCTGTAAATGAGCTAAAGTGTTAATTAGCGATGCAACACGTTGATCCTTGTTAATATTTAGTTTTTTGGTAAAACCTTTGAAAATGTTTGACTATTTTTGTGCAGGAGCGTGAATGCCCCGCTGGGCTCTCCTCGGGTCTTGTGTTTATTGTGTATTCCACTATTCCCTCTCCATTGCAGAAAGCATAGGAAGGCAACAGGCAGAAGAAACTTAGATAACGAGATACACACACACACGTTATAGCATATTCCCTCCCGCGACTCATGTGATTCAAAGATATTATGCTTACGGCACCCAAATGGCCAGCAGCGGCCCTGATGGTCCTGGCAGAGCCAGACCAGAATCCATGCATTTCAACCTCTCAATATTAGACCATCTCCCCCCCCCCCCCACACCATCTGCTCTCTCTCTCTTTCTCTCTCTATCTCCCCCTGGCCTCACTCCTTTACCGTTGCAAGTGGAGACTGTTACCATTGATTTTCTCTTTTCTCTCCTCTCCACTGTTCTTTCTGGCTGCAAAGGGCACTCAAGTTTTGGGATTCTCTTCCCCTCACTTTCGTGCCATTTGTATTAGTTATTAACTTGCTCTTTTTTGACGTCCTTTTTCGATGCATAATCCTACTGTACACATATCTGTGTGATCACTTGCGATGGCTATGTGGTTGTGCTGCTGTGCTGAGTAGTAGGGCTACCACTCAGTTTATCTTTCCATGTCCTGTTCTGCCTCCCCCCTCTTTGTGCCTCTGCGTTGGTTAAAAAGGGAGCACAGCACACTCTGGTTGGATTTCAAGAGTGTGCGTGTGTCTGAGCCGTGGTAATAACTGTGCTTCACTGCCTCTGTAGAAGTCAATGAAGCTGAAGTCATTGTCTGTCTACATTGAAGTCAAATATTGTGTGAATCCCCCTGTGACATCACAAGCACTGCTGTAGCAACCTAGTGCACTCTGACTGTATCACACACCTTTGTTTTAGTCTGTCATGCGTGCGTGCGTGTGTGTGGGCGAGCGTGCATGTTCGGGTGCGTGTGTGTGGTAAGTCTGCAGAGCCCATTGAGTTCCACCATGCTTAATTGAGTTTTGGAATGTGGTTCATTTCCATGCATCAATTGTGTGTATCTAATTTGAACCTTGTTAGGCTATACGCTATACATGATAGCGTCATAGAAACATCCATGTAAACATTTACAGTTATGTTTTCATGTTTTGTGTGTTTTATGTTCATGTTTTGTGTGTCTTGTGTTTTCTTGTTCTGTGTTTTAGGTTTCCTTGTTGTAAAAAAGTATCCACACTATACTCATCCGCCCCCTGGCCTGTGTGTACAGTAACTGTCTCCCAGACAGTGCTGCTGAGACTGAAGGAAAATGTTCTCATTAACGGTGCTTGGGGTGAAACCACTGTGACCACACTGGCAGCTCTTGTGGAGAGTGCCCGTTGTTTCTGAACCCGGCCTCCCATCGGTAATGTGTAACCTTCGCACTGCGCTGCAGCGAGGGACGCGTTCCACGTTGAATAGGCTAACCTCAAACCCAGACCATTGGGGTTTGGGAGAGTGGGTGGCAGTAAAAAGAAAAGAAAAAAGAAAGAGGTTAGTTGTGTGGAATGTGCTTAATGGTTGGGTGAACTGGGACCAGAACTGAATGAGATTTAACCAATTACTGTTTGGGTTGAGGAGGAAAGATTGAAGAAGATGGGGGAGCTTCTCTTCAGGATGTGATTACAGAGGTAGATTGAAGAGGGTGGGGGTAGAATGACTCCAACTGGTGTTTTTGACCTTTTTAAAATGTGGATGGGAACTAAGGGAGTGATGCGTTGTCGTAGCAACAACAGAGGATGTGTTAACGGTGGAAGCAGTTCTATTCGTCTTCTACATTCTTCTCTTTGAACTCTACTTATGTGACCACTTACCCTGTTGTTTGTTGGGTTACATTACATTACATTACAGTCATTTAACAGACGCTTTTATCCAAAGCGACTTACAATAAGTGTATTCAACATAGGTAGGGAACGAAAACTACTAATCACCAGAAGTCTTTAGTGCATTATCTGCAAAAACAAGCAACCAAGAGTATACCTAGCGCTAAGGTAAAAGTGCAATATATCAGCTACCTATTTCCTTAAACAGATGAGACAAAATAGCTAAATCAAATGAGCATGAACTAAAACAAATAAGTGAATCGACTAAACAAGATCCAATAAACAATCCAATAATCCAATAAACAAATACATTTTCTATCGCTCTAGGTAGGACACAATACATTTTTACAAAAAACAGACACTAGAGAAGTGTGAAACATGATACTTATTAGACATACAGTACACGTTTTGACACATAAGAGTTGCACTAATACATTATAAGTGAACCTTGATTCTGCATAGATTGAAGCTTCAAAAGATAAAATAATAATAGTGCCCCACTAGTAAATTAATATTACATCTTATGTGTAGTGCCATCGTAGACTAACATAATTGAAAATAGTGGACAAAAACTAAATTGACGTGATAAGCTGGTGTAATGTCTAGTGTTAAATAGGTTGCCACAACCAAACTAAAAATATTTCCAAATTAAACTAAATTATGCAGGACTAATCTCACATTAGTTAACGGAACGGAAACATGCTGTGTTCTCCAATCAAGACATTTTTTTAATGAGTGCTAGTATTCCAATATAAGTTAATTGATAATAAATTAAGTGAGATATGTTAATGAATAGCGTTCGTCATTTAAAATATTTCCACATGCTTTTCAGAGGCATGCACGTCTCAATCTGAAACTATGAAGGCACATGTAACGACTAATTAAGTTATTAGCAGTGAACATATTTTAATTTTTGAATAAAGACATTACATGTAGAGAAAAATTAAGGGAGGACATTAAGATGATTTTAGTGGCACATGAATGGCAGAGTAATAAAATTATTTAAGCGAAGAGAAACATAAATAGTGTGCATTAGGAGAGTATGGATTGTTGGAGCGATAAATTGATCACACTGTGGTAGGGTGGACAGGGTGAACCATAGCAAGATAAGTTTATAACATAAACAATAGATATCATACCTACTGGGGACATTTAGGCTCTTACAAGATACCAAAATATCATAAAGGCCCTATCTAAATTTTGTTACGTGAATTGAAAGGTAGTTGATTTCTGTTGCAGTTGAGTTAAGTGTGTTCTCTGAAACAGGTCATGGGTTGCAGAAGAGAATTGTACAATTTTGTACAGCCCGAGAATAATGTCAATTGACCTGTGCATAAAGCACAGGAAAGTTGTTTTGTTGTGTCTCCAATTACATGTTACTTTAAGTGCAATATCAATTTGATTGAATAATTATAGATGAGTCTTTGAACCATTTTACATTTAGTGAAGGTAAAGGAGGGTGGCACCCTGGCCTCTGCACATTCCTATGCTGTGTGCCCTGACCGGTGTCAGGTCAAGGAGGGAAATAATATGATAGCATATGTATAGTATAATAGAATATTGATATTGAGTTACATAGTATAATGTTAAGTGACTAAAGTTACATGTCGAAGTGTTGTAATGTTGCCGTTCATTTTTGTTAAATGAATGTGCTTAGACTTATGGCAGAGTGACCATTACAGAGACATTTCAGTGATTGCATACAGAGAGCAAAGACTCACCATCAAACCCCCACCATATATTTTTTTTTAGATAAAGGAGGGACACTACACATTTAATTTGAGTAGTACCAATATCACTCTCAGCCAGACAGGAACATACCATTGTTTCATGGGGTACATCTATGCTGCCCAAGGCCACTGAACGACCCCAGATTACATATTAATTTTGATTTTGATTTTGATAGTAATGTTGGGGGACATAATCTGATCGTAGCGATCTCCCTGGCAGCTTTAGGCACATTAAAATAGGCTGTCTTGCCCTTCGCAAATGGCAAGTGGTAAGAGAGCAGTGACAGAGTGATCCCAATACACACCACAGAAACATTATATTGCCACCTGGGCCCCCATGCTGAACTTGATGAAGAACACCCCTGCACGATATCTACGCCCCGACTTTCGACCTCAAGGAGGGTACGGATCTGACTGGCGCTTGGGGGTTGGGGCCCCTGTGTATAATACGGGGGGCTCCGGTCTCAGGCCCCAGGAGGGTACGGACCCGGGGGGCTCGGGAGTGGGACCTCCGTCTCTTAGCTCATTCAGTGCCAAGTACATTCGTTAATGGCGCTGGATGGGTTGGGGGGGGGGGGGGGCTAGTCTTGGGCTCTGTCGGAACCTCCTCCTCCGGGCTCGGAAAAGTGACCACCTCAACCAGAGGAATTGGAGAAGAAACCAAAAATGCACACAGAGATAACAAGAGATTTTTTTTTTTTTTTTAAATATATATTTATATTACACATGTTAGAATAGTTGCTTGTAAAGGAAAACTCAGTGGGAATGCCCCACTGAGGGACCCTAAGTTTAGCAATGCGATATGGAATCAAATGATGTAATTGTCCCCAATAAGAGCTCATGTCCAGATGGTAGGTTTGGGACTGCCCCAGCCTAGTTCAGAGTTTCCCCTTCAAAGAAAAGGGTTTTCCTCGGCTCACATGACTCAAAAAGAGAAAAATGGGACCTGATTTTTTAAACATGAAATATGTTATGCAAGTGGAGAATTTCTATAAAGTACTGTTTAGATTTTAATCTTGTGTTGTTGTGGGTACTAAATTCGTACCCAAGGAGGGCTTGATGGTCCATTGTGGAACCTTGGGCCGTCAACCTTTACTTTATAGAGTGCAGTCAGAAGACAGGCCTTGATAGCCACAGCGTTGATATACTGAATGTAATAGATAAGAACCTCAGAATTCTCCAGGCGCTCAACCGAACGCTTGTTTGCATGCAGACTTAGATGTGGAGCGAATTGCCTTCGTGATATATCAGGTCGTATTGTTTAGACACTACCCTGGATGACAGAAAATAATAATACCTGGGCACTTCAGAAGAGGTTACCAAAATAAAATACACTGGAGCACTCGACTGGTCTGCACCTCTTTTATTGTTTTGCAGGGTTGACTGACGTTTCCACTTGCGTCTTCCTCAGAGTATAATTTCTTCTTCATTTTTTTAACTCTGAGGAAGCCGAAAGTCGAAACTCTCTTCTGAAGTGCCCAGGTATTATTATTTTCTCTGATGCAGCTCTTCTGACGAGCCCTTCTACCTTCAACTGGCTGAAGCGTGCAGGCCTTCTCTTTAAATAACTTGGATGACGTCTGTCTTATTTTATTTCATGACGTAAAGGGGTGTGTTCTTTTATTTATTTTATATTTGTCTCACTTTACCGCGTTGTGATTGCCCATCCCCGTTTTACTTCCTCATCGGAGAGAGAGAGGAGTTGATGGACTAACCTGCTTGACCTCTGTTTTATTTTATTTCATGTCAGAGAGAGAGAGAGGGAGAGGGAGAGGGAGAGGGCGAGGGAGAGGCTAGAGAGAGAGAGAGAGAGAGAGAGAGAGAGAGAGAGAGAGAGAGAGAGAGAGAGAGAGAGAGAGAGAGAGAGAGAGAGGGAGAGAGGGGGGGAGGGAGAGAGAGCGAGAGAGAGAGAGAGAGAGAGAGAGAATAAATAGAGATCATCTCCTCCAAAGAGATCTTGGGTCGTTTCCTTCATCTTCCACAAACACAATGTAAGGCTCCACCAGTTACATAATATGAATTCAATATCTTACAGTATAACAACATAATCCAATGGACGAATATAAACCTAATAAAGCTGGACTATGCAAGATGTATATCTTGCATAGTCATATCAATCCAAATCATAGACTATGCAAGATGTATATCTTGCATAGTCATATCAATCCAAATCACATAAGGGCTTGAAAAAGTATCATTTTGAGGACCCCCTCGAAAACGAGACGATGCATCTCAAGAGGCTTATTCTCTATAACAGAGATGTCTAAATTAAATAATTGGCCCACAATGCTGTACATGCACAGCAATAAGCCTCAGTGTTTGGGTATGCAAACTCTGGAGTGCGCACGCACGCACGTGCGCACGCGCGTGTGTGTGTGTGTGTGTGTGTGTGAGTTGGAGGGTTTGTCACCTGTCATGCATGGTCAGTGTTTACCTAAGGGTCTGTTTAATGTCTGTCTTGAATGGGTCATGAAAGACAAATAGGTTGTTCTTTATGTATGTGTGTGTGTGTACACAGCAAGCTTGTTTGATCTAGCCGAACAGCTTAAAGGTTTCTAACTTCCTTGTGTGTTTCTAACTTCCTTGTGTGCCTCCAGATAAAGAACTTCATTCTAAAAAGAATGTTGTGTCCACATAGACTATTATATACTGTACACAATCGTCACATCATACAGCGATTCTCTCCTCCATTGCATGAGCACTGTGTGAGTGTGTGTGTGTGTGTGTGTGTGTGTGTGTGTGTGTGTGTGTGTGTGTGTGTGTGAGTGTATGTTCTTTGTTGTAATCATCCCCGGTCATACGATAAGAGCAGAACTATTGTGTCACATTCCTGTGGGTGTCAGCAGGCCTAACTGCTATGAGCTGTTGAGTAGCGGGTTGCAAGACGATCACTTAAGAGGAGGATTTTCACATTCATCTCTCTGTGTCACCAGTAGAAGGCCTGCGGTCATTATGAGCACATGCTGTCATTATAGAGCTCATACAGATGAGCACCTTTTGTGATCACGCCGTGGTCACGAGTCATCCACCACCAAAATGATCGGTTATCTTTTATTTTTAAACAACTTGAACCCGAGCGTCACTATTCAGGAGATAACATTCACCGAATATCGCCGATCACAAGCTCACAATGTGTCGTACTGTAAGTAACGCGATGCGTTGTGAGCTTGTAGATCTAATATTTTCGGCGAAGAGATTTAGAGGGAAAACATTTGTGTTTTTTTTGTCTCTTGTTGCTGCTACTATACACTGACTGCCACAGGGACGGATTGACCCCCGTGTGGGCCCCTGGGCCTATAATCTTTTAGGGGGCTCCCCCACACCCCCCCGCGTGCTACCCACAACGGGCAGTCAGGTGGGCGCAAAACACACTGCTCGGATTTTAAGGCATGTGTGTAAACCTCGATATCCTGGAAACCAGACGCATCTGCCAGTGAATTTTTTTTTTTACAATCTGGCCGCACTCGGCTATGATTGGACACCGATCAGGGCCCAGTATGCAAATGTGGGGTGGGTTTAACAACAGAGCCATTTTTTAAATCAGCCCCTTGAAAATGCAGGTTCCAAACAGAGATTCCAGACTAATATCTATTGATTTTAGTCTGGCCATGCCAGGCTATGTCAAACCCAGCCCGGCTGTAAATACAGAGGGGCCCGCCGCCCACATATTTGATTAACCTACACATTTCATGTTAGTAAATTGTCGATGGCCTACCGGCCCAGTTCCCCCTAAGGGCCCCTGAGAGCCAAGGGCCCCTGGGCCCGGACCCACTGGCCCAATGGCTAATCCGTCCTTGGACTACCATTGTGTGTGTGTGTGTGTGTGTGTGTGTGTGTGTGTGTGTGTGTGTGTGTGTGTGTGTGTGTGCGTGTGTGCGTGTGTGTGGGTGTGTGTGTGCGTGTGCGTGTGTGTGTGTGTGTGTGTGTGTGTGTGTGTGTGTGTGTGTGCGTGCGTGTGTGTGTGAGTGAATTTTACTCTTATGTACCATGTACACAAGACGTAGCAAAAAAGGACCTTGAACCGATTTGAACCAACATCAACTAAGTATTAGTTTACTAAGTATAGAGAGTGTTTAAGTGGTTAACCTTTATTTCACCGGACAAGTTTCCTAAAGTGCATAATGATCACCTCTAGTTGCAGAGAGGGAGAGGAGCTTATCTGACTCAAATTCCTTCACCGTGTCGTTTACACTGCATTGTGCTGTCGGCCACAATTGCAGCTCTGCAGGAGGGAGCAGTTTGTGATTCTTCCCACACGGCAGGTGAAGCATTTCTTCTTCACTTGGTATACTTTCCCTCACCAGAAAAACGTTTCTACAGCCTTAATGTCTGGTCATTTCATCCACCTATCACTCCAACAAAACAATATGGTAAATGGTGCATTTATATAGCGCCTTTATCCAAAGCGCTTTACATAGATTGTGCATTACATTCAACCATTCACACACACATTCACACACCGATGGCGGAGGAAACCATGCAAGGCACCAACCTGCTCATCGGGAGCAATTAGGGGTTCAGCGTCTTTGCTCGAGGACACTTCGACACTGACTCTGGGGGAGCCCGGGATCGAACTGTCCTGGCCCGGCCGCTCTACTGGCCAGTGGCCACTCTACCCCTGAGCCACTGCCACCCCATCATATCCCATCATGGACACACTAGACACGCTACACTTCCATTCATAGAAATAGAAACACCAAAAGACACATGTACACAAGCACATGCTCACGCATACATGTACGCATTGAGATACCCTTCAGTAGAGCAAACATCTTGACACTTGGTTACTGCTACCTGCATGTCGGCTCTGTCGGGTGGAAACCTCATACGTCCAAAACTGTTACTTTTTTTTTTGTAATTCAAATGTTTTTTTTATTTTTTATATGATACAAAATGTAACTCCAGTGGTACAAATCAGCATACAGCATAAAACAATACAGCCATTCCAAAAAAAATGGAAATAAGTCAGGATTCAGCTTCAAAAATAGCAGATCTACAAGCTCGAAACGCGTCGCTTCGCGCCGTGTTTAAAGCTTGTGGATCTGCTACTTTTGATGCTTTTGTGTGACGCTGCAGTATGATCACGTATAGGGCATTCATTTATGAAAAACTATAACACTCTCTAACTACCCCGTTTATTGTAGTAGATGGTTGAGAACTAGATTTGTTTTGATTTTGACTCATAACTTGACAATTGTTCCAAAAGGCCTAAGTAACTATTAGGAAAACATTGCGTGCGTCATGCTTACAATGACCTGAACAAACTGTGCACTTGATATAGCCTACTTTGATCAGCACTCAGCTCCCACACACAAGCTACTAATCCTCCTCAAGATGCAGACAGAATGTTATGTTCTCAACGAGCATGCGTGCGCGCACACACACACACGCGCGCACACGCACGCACGCACGCACGCACGCACGCACGCACGCACGCACGCACGCACGCACGCACGCACGCACGCACGCACGCACGTACGTACGCACGCACGCACGCACGTACGCACACACACACACACACACACACACACACACACACACACACACACACACACACACACACACACACACACACACAGATCACTTTCTCTTAGTTTGGACCCATCCCTACATTGATGCAAGCAGATGAGATAGATGAAACAAAATGGACAGACGATACGTTTTATTCAAAACTCACTTTTTGCAACTACTCCCACAGATCGGCACATAATTATCTTTGGAGTCATGTGATCAAGGTGTACGTACGTAGTCAGGTTTAGCAGATTCCATTCCAATTGGCTGTGACTGCCTTCCAAATCTCACGGACCTGTACACACACACCCATTATTACAAGTTGATCTAAATGTGGAGCAGCCAGGGGGGTTGGCCTGAAACGAGACAGTCATTCATTTGTCCCCTGCAGGGCGAGACTTTAAATAGACCTACCTGAGCAACTTGATGCTCTCACAACAAAATGAAGAAATACAGCTGGAGGAATTTCACGGACCTTATTATCAGGAATCCTGCCGTTGCTGAGCAGGTAAGAGAAACACCTATTAATGTCTTAAGTCGATACTGTTGCCAATTGATATTAACAATCAAAACTATTGATAGGCTACTAATTGATTGATCATAATTATATGGCTGCAGCAACCAAGTTATGGTAGCCTACTTTTTCAAGTTCTGTACTGTGCAATAAAGTTTGTATTAAAATATATAAAATATAAAATATAAAAATTGTATACCTGCATAATAATAACTAAACAAACAGGAAAAAAGTCAACATTTGTACGCATTAATAGCAAATAGTCTGTGAATGCCTCTATGCAAGTTAAAATTCAGATGATCTGCGTCTGTGTTCAACAGCATGCGTGTTTTGCACTCACACATTTAAACTATTGTATGTAAGAAAGATTAAAGTGGGAATGGGAATTATAAATCCATCTTGGAACTCTGTAAAAGCTGCACCTGGCTCGCTGATAACAAACTATCATTACACCTGGGTAAAACTGAATCCATTCTCTTTGGGTCCAAAAGAAAAAAAGAAAAGAGGAAATGACCTACCTGCGTTGTATTTTAGAGGCAAATCTTTCCAGTGAAACATTGGCAACTAAAGTAATTTAGATCTTTGTACAGGATCTCCTCACTGGTCAGTAGGACTCTGGCAGGAGCACTATCCAATGTCACTTATGCATACACCTCTTGGTACCATAGCACCACAAAGGCCTTAAAAACAAGGCTCCAGTCCAGACGTCCAAAACAAACTGGTCATGTTACTGCTTGGCCTCACACCTACAACTCATCTAACCCCTGCTCACTTTGCTAGGGTGGGATGGCTCAGGGTGGAGGACAGAGTACAGCAACTTGCAATGGGCCTGGTATATAAGATACACTACACCACAAAGACACCTATGTACAAATCACGTTCAACCCATATTTGGCTCAAACAAGGGGTTAAATTCGTTCTACTGCTATGCCACCAAAATGTGGATTGCCCTACCCGCAGTCATAAAAAAGTGTGAATCCTTAATCTCCTTCAAAACCGCTCTAAGAGCACTTACAGGTGGCTCCAATTCGGAACTGGCCCCTGTAAAAGGTCCAAGCCTATCACCAGAAATGAGTGAAGTTAGGTTGCTGAACGCACTGAAGAGCTAAACCCTATAATGTAACTGACCACGTGAGAGCCCAGATCATTATGTGCGTTCTTAAATTAGACAAATAATAAATGTTTCGCAATGGATATTAACTTTTGTAGAACATTGTATTACCTGCCTACCAATCTTTGCTGCATTGGTCAGAACTATAATTTATTACATATAATGTATATATTTTTTTATTTATATGCTAAATGCAAGTCTCTTAAAGTTGCAATCTGAAACTTATATTAATGAATACATTTTTTTTTTAAACCTATGTTTATGGGGAAATAATTATGTTAACATCTGCAGTGGTTGGAGATGGTTTCCCTACTCTTCCATTGAGACATTTAGACCCTGATGTCGACTCGAGTAGGACACCTACTGGTGGACAAGTAGTATTACAGTAGGCTACCGCAGCCTCTCTTGGATAAGTGGGGATTTCGGATGCAGTGGTGTAAAGTAAATAAGTACTCAAGTACTGTACTTAAGTACAATGTTGAGGTATTTTTTACTGTAATGGAGTACTAAAATTTTTTCAATACTTTTACTTCTACTCCACTACATCTCAGAGGAACCAAATATTGTACTTTTACTCTTTTTATTACAAAATATACATTAACCACTTCAACACTTTATATACTTTGGCTGTTTGAAAATAGCTGATCTACAATGCATCGCGTTGTGAGCTTGTGGATCTGCTATTTTCAAAAGGTTTGTATACATTTTGAAAACTTGTGAAATGGGACATTCTGCCTAACGAGTACTTTTACTTTTAGTACTTTAGTATATTTTGATGCCAACACGTAAATTTTTAATAGCAGACCTTTATCCTTTATTTGTTACACGGTATGTCTACCTTGTGGTATTGATACTTTTACTTAAGTAAAACATTTTAGTGCTTCTTCCAACACTGTTCAGATGAGTGGCAGAAGGTTGGGGGGGCCCACATCTCGGTATAGTACATAAAACTTACAGATTTCGGCTTTAGCCTAAAAGTATTTTAAGTCTGTGGTATGAGACATAATGGTTCTTCCGTTCTTTTCATTTTGTTATCTCTGCCAGCAGTGCCAGGCCAAGGAGACATACATGTGTGCGTGTGCGCGCGTACGTGCATGTGGGTGTGTGTGTGTGCGTACACACGCGCACGCACACACCCACATGCACGTACGCGCGCACACGCACACATACAAAGATTACACACACACACACACACACACACACACACACACACACACACACACACACACACACACACACACACACACACACACACACACACACACACACACACACACACACACACACTCACACACACACACACACACACACACACACACACACACACACACACGTGTTAGTGTGGCCATGGCTAATCTCACAAACTACTACACAGTCCAGACATGTCCAAAGTGGCACGGCAGATTTTATATGCAGGCCATAGTATAGTTAGTGAAATTCATACATTGAAGTGTCTGGGTATTTTTTAATTAAGCTGGGAAGATGGGCTGGGCTATTCTCAGTAGAATAACTGCTTGTTCCTTATGTTGTTTCATTCTCAAGATATGAAAGAATGGCTATTTGTGTTTATTTATTTAAACCTTTGTAGATTTCCTTTTGCACCCGGTTACATTTGGCTGCACTTGCCATTTCACTGTAAATATAATAGCAATGCAGTGCATGCACGTGATAAAAGGCTGAAATGTTTTTGTTTTGTTCACAGCACTGATGAGTGACTTACATTTGGCTACACTGTCAACAAAATACTTTTGATATTGCACTGTAGTTAAATAATGATGATGCATTACAACTGTGACTGTGTTATGATCCAAAGGTAGAGTAGATGTTTTCATACTTTCAAATATGGCCCCCTTTGAAAAAAGTTTGGACACCCCTGGCACAGACCACAAAATGTCTTGTAGAGTATGTGCTGCCACCACTAAGCAATCGGCCTCATGGTGGCGTTATAACATCCCATTTTACATGTCTTTAAATATGGTCAGTTCCATTTCACAGTCTGGTATAAAAATGATTGACACAAGGCATAATTAACAACCAGCATCTTTAGCCTTTCCCTCCATCCGTCCGGTGCCTTTTCATACACGTGCACCATGCCAAAACAATGTCATCACATGCACCACACTCACCTGCAGTTTGAAGTGATTTGATTGGCTGTAGTTCTTGTCACTGTTTGACTCAGCTGAAGACCTCTGACAGCCTTCTGATTGGTCCCTGACTGACTAACCAGCAGGCTCTTTCTGCCTTGTTCTACCCTGGTTCCGCCTTATGGTTGTTTATGTGGAATTTGCTAAAACATTTAAAACATAATTTATGCCCAGTCACTATACTGCACCTGAGACGTTCCATTTTACCGAGACCAAGTTTAAAATAAGAATTGAATACACTGAGTATTAATACGAAGCAACTGAAAACCCCATTATTTCATTGGTGGTGGAAGGATTTTTGTCCAACCAAGAAACAGCAACCAATGGGTGCGAAGAGGGGCACAACCATGGGCGGGACTTGACAAAAGGGTCAATCTTACTTTGATCACCATCAGGTGTGTTACTGGGCTGTGGCCTGCTCAGCATTCTAGTGCCTGTGCTGTGTGTGTGTGCTACTGTTACTGTTGATCTTGAAGAAGCATCATGAAGCTTAAACTAAGAAAAATAGAGAAAAAGGAGTCAAAAGAGTGTGCGACTCTCTTCACGTTCCCTCAGGACGCCCACTTCGACGATAAAGATGACGATAAACAGGACCAGCGTGAAAACTGGACCAACAAAAGGGAGTACATTCTCTCCATGATCGGCTATGCTGTTGGCCTTGGCAACGTGTGGCGCTTCCCCTACCTGGCCTACAAGAATGGCGGGGGTGAGTAAAATGATCTGACAGACGCAGTGCTTCTCAAGCATGCTAACTTCAAGGACCCCCATGTTTGATGTGCACGATTAGGCCACAGATCCCCATAACTCTGAAAGTGTACAAAATGGAACCAAATGGACCTGTTCCATTTGGACACTCTCAGAGTTGCAGATCTGCAAAGGTCCATTTGATCCTGACTATCAACAATTTAGCTGGGGACCCCCCTCATGGACCCCTGGTGTCCCCCTGACCCCACTTTGAGAACCACTGATCTAACGCAGTGGTTCTCAAACATTATAAAACATTACCCAAATTGATATGTAATTGGACACCCATTTGAAAATATTTTTTTCAAAAATGGCAGATCTACAAGCTCATAATGTGACACATCGTTAGTTTGTAGACTAAAACAAAAAACCTTAAACTGTCCCTCATTTTACCGGGGACCCCCTGAAACGCCCTCAAGGTCCCCTGGGGTCCCTACTTTGAGAACCATTGTGTTCACTTTCCAAGCTGCTTCTCAAACTGGCCACATTAAAGGGATAGTTCACCCAAAAAACTAAAAGACTTTTTTCTATCGATTAGTCACCCCATGGAGACTTGAATTCACAGATATTTTTTTGTTTTTGTCTCATTCTTAAGCCAATAATTTGATGACCAGTGGGCAGGGAGGCAGCGGTTCCGGTAGGAGACACAAAGGAGACTCTTTGTGTCTCCTATACCGGAACCGCAGCCGGTCATCAAATTATTGGCTTAGGAATGCGTCAAAAACTAAAAAATATCCATGAATTCAAGTCTCCATGAGGTGCTTTTTCTTTTCTGCTCCAAATCCATTATTACCCCAAAACTTTTTCACGTTCCCTGTGACCAGGTGCCTTTCTCATCCCCTATGTTGTGATGTTGGTGGTGGCTGGAATTCCTCTGTTTTTCCTGGAGAGCGCCATTGGACAGTTCTGCAGTCAAGGCCCCATCAATGTGTGGAGCGCAGTGCCGATACTCCAAGGTGAGCGTGCCGCCGTGCACACATTGTTCTGGTGAAAACAATCAGACAGCAGGCGCTGTGGTACAAAACTGTTCTGTTGTTGGGTTTTAAGAGTAAACTGCTAGTCTTGCACACCAGTACTCATCTGCAAACAGTTCTGCATATTTGGATTGCTCAGCAGACAGAAAGCTTTGTAATTGTCTCCGCCAAGCCGAAAGGCATGGCGAGAGAGTATGTTTTACCCCCTGTCCGTCCGTTTGTGTGTCCGTGTGTCCGTCCGTCCATCTGTCTGTGAACAGCTAATCTCAGGCACCGTTGGCCCGGTCGCTGTGAAACTGTGCACGCACACTCCCTGGACGCCAATTCAGAACCTCTGCCCCAAATTTTTCACATGGGCCTGTTATAGCGCCACCAGGAGGCCGATTTGTGCAAAACCCTTTTACTCCTACAGATTTTATCCAAACGTCATGCAAATTGGTACACAGTATCTCTATAGTCATGTGATCAACACGGATCTGTCCGATTGTCCATATTCCATCCTCATTGGCTAAGGTTGGCTTCCAAAATGTGCAGGATTGGTCCGTTTTGAACAAAATGCCTCAAATTCCCATTAGGCAAAGGAAGAAATGCCACCCTTTTCACATTGGCCTATTATAGCGCCACCAGGAGGCCACAATAACCTACCTAACCTGGCGGAGACCTGTGCTCCGAGGAGCACTTTAGTTCCCCCCTCAGTTCATATACCCGCGACACAACTTTCCCTCTGGAGAGCCACCGCACCTCTGTGTGCAACAGCAACGTTTTATGTTCCGCCCCCATTTCCTCGCACAGGGTGGCGAACAGCCCGCTTTTCAATGGTCGTGCTTTTATAAAGTTAACGATGCTTACCGCATCATCCAACACAGCTGACAGGTCTTTTGGTAAAACCAACCAGCGCCACACGGTGTAAAATGCAATGCATAACCATGAGGACAAATAAGACATACATTTGCATTCCTATGGTTGACGGTCTCTTCACTGAATGGACTCTGTTGTCATTGGCTGTGTGTCAGCAGCAGCCGTATCTATTGTTCTTGAGGGGGCGGGGTTGGTTTCGTTCTGTTTCTTCGACATTTTTGACGGCACACTAAGCCCTCTCAGACGGCAGGCTAAAGGGCTGCGGGTGAGGTGAGCTACGTTATTTTTTTCAGTCTCTGCTGTTGGTTCTCATGGCTGCCAGTTCCCACCTGATGCCATGTGGGATATCCCACTGTTCCAGGCCGTACTGAATAACTCCTAGCTTACATAACATTTTAGACTAGGACTTAAGTCTAAGATGTACAGCTCAACGGTCCCGTCTCCTCCAAAGAAGATGCTATGATCTCCCACCATGCAACAGCATAACCTTGACATCGAACATGGGCCATTCCCCTTGGCCTCAACCGTTTTCCAGGAGAAAGTCTCTGGATTGAACTTCCACAGATCTTTGAATATTATGTTATTGACAAACTTGAGGCCGCCTACTATGTACAGCTCTCCATTGTAGGCAAAGGCCGAATGATGCACGCGCCCTTCTGGAGAAAGCTGTGCAGAAGGCGTGCTCAGCCAACAGCTGGTCTCCGTGTCAAACACTTTGATGCGGTTGTAGTACTCCGACATGCATTGGGTGGACGCATTCCCCCCGAATACAAACATCTTTGTCCCCATGATTGTGGCAGAGTGATATATTGAAGCAGGTGCTGGCGTGCCTCTGGTGTTAATTAAAGACCAGGCCATTGTGGTGGTGTCCAACTTGTAGATGTCATTATTAGTGCATCTGGTCCCGCATCCTCCAAAGATATACATAGCCTTCCCCAAGACACAGGCCGAGTGCCCTCGCCTCGGGCACAGTCCCAGAAACATTAGGCTTGAACCATCTGTGGGTGCTGACATCAAATGCAAAAAGCTCGTTGCTTGACCTCATACTGTCGAACCTACATCCCCCCCAGATGTAGATGATATGTTCTATCAACACAGCTGTGTGGTATTGATGCTCGTTTGGAACCTCAGAGGGACGTTCTCCTCCTCTAGCTGTCACTGGAGGCAACTGAATCCATCGTAAAGACACTGTGTTGAAGATGTCCACACCCATCTGATCTGATGGTGTAAGCCTTTGGAGGATACGCTTGTATCCTCCAAAGGCGTACACCTTTTGGCCCACACCCACAGCAGCATGAAGGGAGAAGGGATAACGTTGTTCTCCACTCTGATGCACGGCCCAGCGTAACATTTCCTAACACCTGCACCACCACTGAGGAAAAGAGGGAGTAGTCCTAGATGACGTCAGGTGAAATCCAGGGTGTTGGATCAGAACACAATTTCTGATGTTCAGTGAGTTTGTGAGGGAAGGTGATGTAGTCAGGTATTCTCTAGATGGTTGCTCTGGTAGGCCCTTAGTGTAGCGATGGATGAGAATTGGATATTTGGTTGATTACTCTCATTTGTACTCCTGGGGGTTCTGCTTTTAATCATTACTATGATGCCACTATGATTTCAGCAATGCCCAAATATATGCCCGATATATCAGATTGGCTTCACGTCTTCACAAATTAGAAGACGTGAAAGTTTTCTAAGTAAGTCTTAAGTCTGCTCACTCAGTAAATGTCAGAGGCCACTCCTGTGTTTGCCATCCTTTTTTTTTAAATCTTAGCCAGGATTTACTTAACCTGATTCAGTCTTAGAGTAGACTTCAAGTAAACTTCAAGAGGTGACTACCTCTAAACGATGTATTGAATGATGTACAATTATCTTTGAGATTACTTTCCATCTCAGTGTGGCATAACCATCTGTTCAAACTGTAATCAGGTACAGTAAGAGGTATCGATTCGGAGCCTCAAAGCCAGCACAAGCAGACTGAAGGAGTTTCCACCCCCAGGCTATAAGACTGCTAAATAAGAAACAATTATGTGGTATTATGGCCTTGTATGCTGATCTGGGTTTTTAAACTGTCTTTAACCTTATTTTAGAAATGACTTTAGAGCTGTTACTGAGTTTAGTATTGTCATTTATGTATTGTTTTTATTTTATTGTGTATTATGGAGCACGTCCTTGTGACAATAAATCTCTTGAATCTTAGATATTCTGTGCACGTTTTCTATGTATGTGTACTCATAATAGACTCCTATCTCTTTTTTTCCTTCTCTGCTCCAGGTGTTGGCGTTGCCATGGTGCTGGTGTCCACCATAGTGTCCATTTATTACAACGTGATCATCGCCTACAGCCTGTACTACATGTTTGTTTCATTCCAGTCCACTCTTCCGTGGAGCGAGTGCTTTGAGTGGGCTGACGCTTCCTGCGGTACCGTCCCTATAGGTTAGAGTCCACTCTTTATCATTTTAACCCATTAAGACCTGAGGCCGATTCTACAAATGTCTTCTAAATCCTAACAGTTTTCTGAAAAACCTATGTTGCTTTATCAGTGGGATGCTTTATCAATCAAACTTTTTCATGTCAAGGAGCCCCAAAATTATATGCATTTGGCCACGGACCCCCATCTGAAAAATATTTAGTTCCAGGGACCCCCAGAAGCAAAGATTTTAGTTAAAAATATATATATATTCAAAGATTTGTCACATATTTTCTAGATTTTTCGATAATAGCAGATCTACAAGCTAGCGCGGCACGAAGTGATGCGCTATGAGCTATTTTTGAATAGCCAACCAATGTGATTTCAGTTTTACGATGCTTCTAGCACTGTCCCAATATATTCTGCAAAAATAAGGGCTTCACAAGAACATTTTAAAATCATACAAACCTATGCAATAAGACGGCTTTTGACAAAATGCTACATTTGTACACACTTGATCATCATTTTATGTAACTTTTGCTATTGGTCCCTTTTCTTTCTAGCGGTGTGCAATCTAACTGGTCTGCCAGTGACCAACCTAACTGGTCTGCCACTGACCAACCAGACTCTGGATAACAGCACATGTCCAGCGGAGAACATTTTCACCGTTTCAGCTCAGAGCCCCAGCGAGCAATACTGGGAGTAAGAGAAACGCATACAGAAAATAACGCTTGCAAGAGTACATACATGCACAGAGTAACTGTCAGTGGTGGGAAAAGTACCATTTATTTTTTTTACTTCAATACTGCCATGTAGAAACACTCTGTTACACGTAAAAGTCAGGTGTTCAAAATATACTTGAGTAAGAGTACAAAAGTACAGTATTGGCATCAAAATATACCGAAAGTAAAAGTACTCATTATGCAGTCCCATTTCACAAGTTTCATGTATACAAATCTTTTAAAAATAGATCTACGGGGGCACGGTGGCGCAGTCGGTAGCGCTGTCGCCTCACAGCAAGAAGGTCCTGGGTTCGATTCCCGCCGGGGACGCTGTGGGCGCTGGGGGCGTGTCTTCTCCTCCGCGTCATCAGCGCCCATACCCTAGGTGGGGTTGGCGAAAGGGCCTACTCTGTGTGGAGTTTGCATGTTCTCCCCGTGTCTCCTAGGGTAGTTAATACCCTCACAAAAACATGAAGTAATCCTGGTCACTATACCGCCTCCCCCATGACAGCCGGGGCGCCTGATGGAGGGGAAGGGAACTGGTTGGAATAACGTGTTCCTTCCACACGCTACGTCCTACCAGGGAAACTCCCCCCTGTCAGGTGACAAGAAGGTCAGTTGGCTCTCATGCACTGAAGGAAGCATGAGCTCGGCCCTGGCCTCCCCAGGCTGTGGGGGACTGGTGTAGCGCTGGTGTAGGGCTGGTGTAGCGCCCAGGATCACTTAGGAAATTGGCACCGGGTGAAAAAAAATGGGTTACAAAAATCGCAGGATAAAAATGTATTACAAAAAAAAAAAAAAAAAGATCTACAAGCTCGCAACGATGCGTTGTGAGCTTGTAGATTGGCTATTTTCAAATGGCCAAAGTATAGGGTTGAAGTGGTTAATGCATGTTTTGTAATAATAATCGAAATCTACAAAGTAACTAGTAACTAAAGTTTTCAAATAATTGTAGGGGAGTAAAAGTATATCTACCTCTGAGATGTAGTGGAGTTTAAGTAAAAGTACTGAAAATTGTACTTAAGTAGAGTACTTGAGTAAATGTACTTAGTTGCTTTACACCACTGGTAACTGTGCTGCATTCACACTGGCAGCTACAAAGATACATTCTACCATTCATTTTCAATGGAAGCCAGCGACAGGAAGATGCAAAGATACGTCCTACGTTTGTAGCTGCTACAAAAGCACCTGCAAAGCTACAAATAAGTTGAACTGGTTTCAACTTCAGATACAAAGCGACAGATATGCTGTGTGTAGCTGTTTATCTTTGTATATTTTGTATCTGCCAGCGTGAACGCAGCATTAATGTATCCATTTGTAACTCTGAGAGCGTACAAATGTAACCAAATGGACCCTTATGGGTACATTTGCACACGCCTAGAGTTAAATGGAACTTTGAGGTAACAGTCCGCCTCTCTCTCTCTCCCCAGTCGCGTGGCACTGCAACGATCCAGCGGTCTTGATGACACCGGGCCGATAGTCTGGCACCTGGCCCTGTGTCTGCTGCTGGGCTGGATCCTGATTGCAGCTGCCCTCTTCAAAGGCATCAAGTCATCAGGCAAAGTACATAATACAGTACATCTGCTTTCTCTAACCCGTGGTGCCTTATGCCTAAACTTCTTAGGCGTTTTTTTTATACTTTGAAAAACATTTCAAAATAGTATAATAAGCCGATCTACAAGCTCACAATGTGAGCTGGTAGATCGGCTATTTTCACAATAGTTATCTGTGGAACCGAGTCAAACTAAATGTAATGCCTACAATTCCAAGTGCGGTTCCAAAAGTTTGGGAACCCGTGGTTTAGAGGTACTGTAGTCACTTCTTGGAAGTTTATTTGATTCACAGTTATTTATGAGCACATATTTGAGACGTGTCGAACTTCAAATTAGACAGGTTGATTAAATGAGACAGGTTGTCATGGATTGTTTGGCGAGATAGGGCCCTAAAGGTGGTTACACACCGGCGAATATGCGAATATACGCAAAATTCGGACTCGTTCCGAATAATTAAAAGACGCTTTTTTCGCTCCGCGAAACTGGTGTGGAAGCTTGCATTGACTTTGTAAGGTTTAAAAAAAAAACGTATTATTCGCATGAAAAAAATCGCCCCGGTGTGTAAGGACCTTTAGTCTTCGTCGGCCACCAAACATGTGTTAGAAATGTTATTTGTAGGCCTGTTTCTTTCTTTTTTTTTACCATGGTAAAAGTACTGGAGCAGCATGCTGTTGTGTGGACTTTATCCTTTTGATGTTGTAACTTATCCTGCCCCAGTGCCCCAATTCATGTGTATAACATTTTTGGTAACTACCAACATGTCGACGGTTTGAAACACAATTCAATCGCCCCACAAATTGACTTTGAAAGTTAATTGGACCACTTTCTCTCTGAGATGCTTTTGAAATCAGGCAAGGACCCTAGACATTATAGTTCTGTAGGCAAACTCATGATTTTCCAGTTCCAGTTTGAGGTGTAGAATATGAGTACAAATGCAGACAATGGTATAATAACCATGTGCTGACTGCTGAAGTACTAGAGTTCCTTCACCTGCTGTTAAGGACGTTTAGTGTCTTTCTTTCTTTCTATCTTTCTTTCTTTCACACCACAGATATTATGAACACTGGTTTCAGTGTTAACCTCCAATGATAGCCTATGCCTATGGTTAGCCTATAACTATAGGCTTTATGTCTTTATGACTTTATGTCAATGGAAAGAAAGTACACAAATATTTATACTTAATACTACATATCAACAATAATATCAACACTAATATTTAAAAAGGTTAAAATAATATATATTTTTTTAAATCTACAGTAGGTCAATATTGTGTGGCAGTTAGTTTTGCCAGGCAATAGACCACAGATTCTTCAAAGTGAGTTTGAAACCTATGTCCATCTCCATTGTATCCAGTGTGTATGTGTTGTGCTTCCCTTCCCCACCAGGTGGTGTACTTCACAGCCATATTCCCTTATGTAGTGCTGCTCATCCTGCTGGTCAGAGGTGTGACACTAGAGGGCGCCATAGATGGGATTGAGTACTACATTGGTTCTCAGTCCAATATGACTAAACTTCGTGAAGCAGAGGTAACGTAGAGAGCAGAGGTTTTGTGTTTAAAACTCATTTAAAATAGAATAGACTTTATTTGCCATTTGCATGACAGCATAGGAACTCTTGGAGCTCAGCTCCCAGGGTCAGCATTTAAAACGATAGAAAATACAGACAAGACAGGAAGAACATATATCCTACAATACTCTTTAAAAAGACAAATACAATAAATAAGTACTTTATACTGTAACTAAACCCAGTGCAATCAGTCTGCAATTCATCTATCAGTTCATCTGTCATGATTCAGTTCACCTATTTCCTATATGTAATATTGGCTATACTGTCCTTAATGTCTTCAATTTGCTCTGTAATTTTAGGTCTGGAAAGATGCAGCAACTCAGATCTTCTATTCTCTGTCTGTTGCGTGGGGTGGAGTCACCGCCCTGTCCTCCTACAATAAGTTCCATAACAACGTGTTCCAGGACACTATCGTTGTCACACTCACTAACTGTGGTAAGTAATATATACGGTATAAATAAATTCACTAACTGTGGTTAGTACTATACGCAGTATAAATAAACTCACTAACTGTGGTAAGTAATATACACGGTATAAAATAATTCACTAACTGTGGTAAGTACTATACGCAGTATAAATAAACTCACTAACTGTGGTAAGTAATATACACGGTATAAATAAACTCACTGTGGTAAGTACTATACGCAGTATAAATAAACTCACTAACTGTGGTAAGTAATATACACGGTATAAATAAACTCACTGTGGTAAGTAATATACGCAGTATAAATAAACTCACTAACTGTGGTAAGTAATATACACGGTATAAATAAACTCACTGTGGTAAGTAGGCTACTACGCAGTATTAAATAAAGAGCATGACATGTACAGTAGCAATATGGGCAGAATGTGGAATACCCCCAATACACTGAGGCTTTTTGATTGATTGAATACTTCATTATTCAGTGTGTAATTTGTACAGAGGTACGTACAGTTTACAATGATTGTTAAAAGGATAACACAAAAAGCCTTATGAGGCTTGTTTCCATTCTGGTCCTGTGTATTCAATGCATTAAGACATTTAAAGACATACAATAATAAACAAGACATAATCAACACTAGTAGCAATGAACGTATATGTACAGTAAACAATGGGGGGGGTATTTCTGGTGTTAAGCTGTGTTTTTTTTTATTTTTTTTTATCCCACGATTTTGTTACCCTATTTTTTACACCCAGTGCCAATTGTCTATGTAATCCTGGGCACTACCTTCCCTCTGCCAACCTAGGGAGGCCAGGGCCGAGCTCATTTAAGCTAAGTTAAGCTGTGTTTTTGCCATTTTCTGAACAGTAACAGTTTTGGACATACAAGGCAGGACAGCGACGATATAATCCCCTGAATGTTTTTGTTTCATCTGCTCCAAAGGAACCAGTGTGTTTGCTGGCTTCGCCATCTTTTCCATTTTGGGCCACATGGCTCACGTCTCCGGGAAGAAAGTTTCTGAGGTCGCCAAAGCAGGTGAGAGAGAACACTCTGGATGCAAAAAAAAACGTATTGATTATTTTCTTTGTGATCAATAATTTTTTCGATTAATCGAATAAACAGGAAGCATATATACATATAACACATACAAATAAGTGATCTACAAGCTCATAATATGTCGCATCACCTATTTGTGGTATTTTGGAAAATCGATCCACCGTGGTGTATTCAATTAGTTTGATGAACCATTGCACTCCCAGTTCTGTTTGACCTTGTTACCTGTTTTTGTGTGCAGGATTTGGTCTGGCATTCATTGCATATCCAGAAGCTTTGGTGAAGTTGCCCGTGTCTCCCCTATGGTCCTTTCTCTTCTTCTTCATGCTGGTAACTCTTGGTCTGGACTCCCAGTTTGCCGGGATTGGTGAGTTTCAGATTTGTTTTGCAGATGATAACTGCCAGTGGATATTCAGCCATCAGACGGCATTGATCCTTAAACCACGCTAAACCCATGCCTAACCGCAAAGACAATTAAGCCCTATAAAAAATTGAATTAAATTAAATGTATCGTATGACTAATAGTGAAAATAGCTGATCTGCATGCTCACATGTGTGTGGTGACGCATTGTCAGCTTGTAGATCAGTTATGCTCACAGTTTTTGAAATTGTTGAACTTTTTTTAATTGAAATTTTCCCCCCTTTTTTATGGGGGAGGAGGGGGGGGTATTTTTACCTAGCATATAATAACACACCCAAAATAGGAACGCTACATTGAAAGAGGTTAACCATACGAACAGTGCCTATAACCTCATCCTAAACAGATATAATCATTCACGTTGATCACGGAGGTTTCTGACTGAATATCCACTACATTCAAGTTTTTTAAATGCCTCCCTTCTGCCTATTCCAATTTGCAGAAAACCTACGATTGTTTCTACTTGAAGATGTTATTGTCTTAGTGCCGCAGGGTCATTATGAATTCCTTCCTGTCATTAGAGACGATCAGCACCTGCCTGGTAGACTGGAACCCGGAATTCTTCAAATCTAGGCGGCCCCTAATAACTTTGGTAACCTGTGCCGTTCTCTTCTTCCTCGGCCTGCCGTGCGTCACTAGGGTAAGTCAGCTTCCTAAGTGCCACTTCATGTCACCTCATATTTTACCCAATACCAACCAGCACTGTATGTGCTGTTTACTGTGTGTGTGCGTGTGTGTGTGTGTGTGTGTGTGAGACAGGCAGGAATATACTGGGTGACTCTCATGGACACCTTTGTTGCTAGCTGGGTTCTGCTAATCGCTGGTTTCTTGGAGATCATCGGCTTCTTCTACATATATGGTACTGTAAATGTGAACAGATGTGGAGATGCTGTCCATGTTGCACTCTGTTTGTTTATTGTATCATATATTGTGTGTGTGTGTGTGTGTGTGTGTGTGTGTGTGTGTGTGCATATTTGTGTGTCTTTTAATATGCTGTCCAGGTGGCAACCGTTTGATTGAAGACATAGAAATGATGATTGGGAAGAAGAGCTTCTGGTTCTGGCTGTGGTGGAGAGCTTGCTGGTTTGTCATCACGCCCGGCATCATCTTAGTGAGTACAGTCTCAAACCCTGTCCCTCAGCTAAGGGGTCCTTGGCCTGAAAAACCTTGAAGACCCCTAGTGGTGTAAACGAACACTAGTGCCATCATGGCCTTTATTGTTCTGTGCTCATCAGGTGATCCTGATCTGGTCTCTGTCGCCGTTCGTTGCTCCTACCTATGGAGACGTGGAGTTCCCGACCTGGGGCCTGGCTCTGGGCTGGTGCATGGCTCTGTTCTGCATCCTCTGGATCCCTGTCATCGCTGTGTGTAAACTGATTAAAGCAGAGGGCAGCCTGTGGAAGGTGTGTGTGTGTGTGTGTGTGTGTGTGTGTGTGTGTGTGTGTGTGTGTGTGTCTGTCTGTCTGCTGTCAGTGATGGGAGAAGTACAATTTTATTTTTTTACTTAAGTGATGCCACAATGTAGAAATACTCTGTAACAAATAAAAGTTCGGTCTTCAAACATGTTGAAGCTTTGATGTGAGCTGGGAGTGAGTTCTCCTGTGTGACGTGTGTCCTCTTCTTTCCGCAGCGTGTGAAGTGTTTGTGCTCTCCGTCCAAGGACTGGCATCCCTACCTGGATGTCCATCGTGGTGAACGATACTCTGAACGCAGTCATCATCACGGGATGCAAACGTTCAGCCCACCAGAACCTAACGCAGTAGTCATCGCTAACACACATCTCTGATACGAGTGAGTGCCTGTGTGTGTGTGTGTGTGTGTGTGTGTGTGTGTGTGTGCGCGCGCGTTTGAAGTTGAACATGTGAAATTTCTTTGAAAGAAAATATTTTATACAAGTTTTTTATGTTGATGTCTGTCTATGTTGATGTGTCCTTCACATTTTGATTTATCTATTTTGTAGATCTAAGTGTAGATTCGAATTTTGATTTTTATTGTTTACAAGCAATGTGATGTCAACACCAAAATGGAATCTAGAGCACTTTATTTTATCAGTGAAATGTATCCTATAACCCTTCAATTTCAATAACTTGAACCTTGATATCGCAGTGGTGATGAAAATTGTCGTTAGGGATTTTAATAACCTTTTTTAACCTTTCTAAATTATGTCCACTGTAATGTAATGTCTCCCACCTTGATGGCTTTCCATACTCATACTGTATGATGTGTACGTGGGAATATGTAAGATGATGATGATAATAATTCCCTATCTGTGATACTCAGTGTTCTACTGCAATAAACAACTTTGTTGTACCGTTTGCATCTTTTTGGAATCGATCCAAGTAACGACTGGATGAGAAAAAGGCAAATAAGAAAAATAACTTGGACAGTCCCAGGTGCTTTGAATGCCACAGTTTTATTTCCATCAGTGACCACTAGATGGAGCTGTTACTTCCCTCATGGGCCTGGTCTTGGGACTGTTACACCCAGCTCTAAGCTTTGCAGCCTGTATGACACATAGAGGAAAAAGCTAAAAATTATGTCTCAAGAGATGTCTGTAGAAATATGAATGCATGTGGGTGGTTTTGTATTGTCACGGCTGAATTAACTCACTATAGCCTACTGTAGATATTATCAATTATCTGAATAATCAGACTTGTCTAGGACTTTTGACTCACAAATTTGGTGGTGAGCATACAGTAGTCAGAGGTCAAGAACTTAGCACATCAGACACAAGCAAAGATGTCTAGCCTGGTGCTATAGCGTAACAAATAGCCGAGCTTTGATGTTGCTTGCCCTCTGCTGCACTGTTTCCTGGCCATCATTGTCTTTTACTCCAATTTAGCAATCCTTGCTCCTTTTGAAATGTTTAATGTGGTTTTGGAGGACTAACTTAAAGACACACAAACGTAAGGGGTACAGGGAGGGAGTATGGTTATGTTACTCCATTCAATCCGGGAACGCATCTGTGTCATTTTAGATTTGAGCTACTGTAGAACCATTATTTTTATACTTCATAAATAGCAGATATCCGCGCTACAAGCTTGTAGATCTGCTATTTTTGAAAAATATTGAACATTTTGTGCAAATCTTTGAATACATATATTCTTTTGAAACTACATTTTTTAAATCACAACATCAACAACCCCAAAAAAACATTATTTTGGGGGTCCTTGACAAGAAAAAGTTTGAGCACCACTGATATAGCAACACAAGTTTTCCAGAAAAATTAAGACATTTGTTGAGCCATTTGACAGTTACAAATGTTCGCTTTAAAATATACATATTCCTGGATTGAATGGGTAGTCTGACCGTCACGGTAGCAATCCCCAAACAGTCTTGTGGTTGTGTTTTTGACACTAAACCCATTGTCCCTCTCTACCTTTCCCCATTATGAAACTGGGACGTATTGACGACGTTATTGGAACGTAAAAATTCGTTTGTGCGTGAGACTACGTGTTCCCAGACGCACCGGCTCCCAGGCCAGCCTTGAGGGTGTTGATCAGGGGGAACGGTCCCTGGCCACAGAACTGGCCGCTGAAGTCATCCATGTCCAGAGTCCAGACCAGGGCTCCACCGAAACCACTCTGCTTCAGCCAGTCAACCTGTGCGAACAGAGTGGTTTAAAACACATGACAAAAGCAGGAAATAGTAGTTGGCAACAAATCTGAACAATATGCAGCTTACTGGAGTACTTCCAAATTTCTGTACTTTTACTTCTACTCCACTACATCTCAGAGGCAAATATTGTACTTTTACTCCACTACAATTATTTGAAAACTTTAGTTACTAGTTACTTTGTAGATTTTGATTATTATTACAGAACATACATGAACCACTTCGGCCCTATATACATTTTGGCCATTCGAAAATAGCCGATCTACAAGCTCACAATGCGTCGCGATGCGACGCATTGTGAGCTTGTAGATCTGCTATTTTCAAAAGAGTTGTATACATTTGAAAACTTGCGCAGTGGGACATTCTGCATAATGAGTACTTTTACTTTTGGTACTTTAAATACATTTTGATACCAGTACTTTTGTACTTTTACTCTAGTAAATTTTGAATTCCGGACTTTTACTTGTAACAGAGTATTTCTATATTGCAGTATTGATACTTTTACTTAAGTAAAAAATAGTACTTTTCCCACCACTGTCAAATACTTTAATTGTGCACCTTGATCTGATAGCTCTCGACGTTGTCGTATCCGACCCAGGTCTGGCTGTTGAAGGCGTAAGGCACTTTCTGTGGGGCTTCCCAGGACTGAGTGGCTCCGTCCTGGTTCAGGAAGTAGCAGATCTGAAAGAATGAAGGTAGAGAATTTAGGTTCAAGTTTCAAGGTGTTTTATATCTTCCTAATATGCATGGCAACGTGGCAAGGCACTGACATTCTTGTAGTCAGAATAAATAAAGGAATAACTAGAAAAAGTGCTCCTCGGAGCACAGGTCTCCGCCAGGTCAGGTACGTTATTGTGGCCTCCTGGTGGCGCTATAATAGGCCAATGTGAAAAGGGTGCCATTTCTTCTTAGGTCGTTCACGGCAATCGGACACATTCATGCATTCATGATTTGAGGCATTTTGTTCCAACAATGTGTTTTGCTAAATTAGACCTGCTGGTGGCGCTATAACAGGCCAATGTGAAAAAGGGTGGCATTTCTTCCTTGGCCTAGTGGGAATGTGTTTGTGAAATTTCACTAAAACCGCAAGCTGTGTTCATGATTTGAGGCATTTTGTTCAAAACGGACCAATCCTGCAAATTTTGGAAGCAAACCTTAGCCAATGAGGATGGAATATGGGAAATCGGACAGAACCGTGTTGATCACATGACTATAGAGATACTGTGTACCAATTTGCATGACGTTTGGATAAAATCTGTAGGAGTAATGTAAAAAAATGGGTTTTGCACAAATCGGCCTCCAGGTGGCGCTATAACAGGCCTATGTGAAAAACTTGAGGCAGAGGTTCTGAATTGGCATCCAGGGAGTGTGTGTGCACAGTTTCGTAGTGACCGGTGCCAGAGATTAGCTGCTAACACACGGACAGGACACACAAACGGACACACACACGGACGGACGGACGGACGGACGGAGGGTAAAACATACTCTCTCGCCATGCCTTTCGGCCTGGCGGAGACAACTAGAAAGGTGTGCTCTGCAGAGTGTATATCTCTGCCAGGCTGGGTGGCCTATACCCAGGGCTGTGTAAGTTATGGATTGCAGCCATCAGGACCAGACAAAGTTGATGGGTCCTGACATCTATCATTTGAGAAAAAATACATTGATTATTTTACCTAAGTAAAAAATGTGAGTACTTTTACCACCACTGCTGACAACCATCATGACATTTTGGAATCCGCTTCAACTGCAGTTGTGCATCGCACCCTGACCATATCATATATTTATCAGAGACAGAACGACTACGTTGAGACAACTTGCACAGTGCCGAGCGACTGAATGAAGCTGGAAACTTGAACGATCTCCTCCTCTGACACGGCTGCCTGCAGTGTTGATTTCGTCGACTAAAGCTATGGCGACTACCTTTTTTCAGTGACGAAAACTAAATTAAAACTAAGCTATGATGACTAAAACTAAGACTAAATATATTGACAATTTTGTCAACAAATAAAAACTAGACTAAAATCTAGTGGAGAACAGATCCAGTAGAACTAAAAGACAAGTCATTTTATGTTTAGTTGCGCTCGGGTGTTGCGCTCTGAAAATAGCTGATCTACAAGCTCACAACGCGTCGAAGCGCGGCGCGTTGTGAGCTTGTAGATCGACTATTTTCAGCATTCAACCAAGTGTAAAATCAGCCATTACGACGCCATCAAGGCACCGCCAACATACATGTTAGTCGACTAAATCAACAGTAGATTTAGTCGACTAAAATCTTATGATATTTAGTCGACTAAAATATGACTAAAACTAATTTCAGGTGACTAAAATATGACTAAAACTAAATGGAATTTGATTTAAAAGACTATACTAAAACCGAATCAAAATTTGCTGTCAAAATCAACACTGCAGGCCTGCCTGTCTATTCATAATGTCTAATGATATGCTGTTTTTATTGGTGATAGAATGCACGTCACCTTTGCCTCTATTTCTACCTACTGGTGGCATATATACTGTACACCTCGCACACCTCTGACAAGCCCAGGCACAGAATGCGTGCATGCACATACACACACACACACGCACACACACGCACACACGCACGCACGCACACACACACACACACACACACACACACGCACACACGCACACACGCACACACGCACACACAGCCACACAGCCACGCACACACACACTTAAATACCTCATAGTAGGCCCAGGATCCAGGCTGATGGGTGAATTGACCGGCGGGTCCAGGTCCACTGGCTGGAGCACCAACAGCGGTGTTGGAAGAAGAAGCCAGACGCCAGGTTTTGCCGTAGGTTGAGAATCCAACCAGCAGCTTCTCAGCCGGGGCGCCACTGCTCTTCCAGTAGTTCATAGCGTAATCCTATGGACAAAGGGAAACATACAGCACAGCCTTTCATCCATACAGTATCACAATGTCAGTGGAAAGTAACTAAGTATATTTACTCAAGTACAATTTTGAGGTACTTTTACTTAACTGGAGTATTTCTAATTTTCAATACTTTTACTACTACTCCACTGCATCTCAGAGGCAAATATTGTACTTTTACTCCACAAAACTTTAGTTACTAGTTACTTTGTAGATTTGAATTATTATTACAAAACATACATTAACTAGCCTGGTAAACCCTCCCTCCGGAAATCTCATTTCTATTTGATTCCAGGAGTGAGTCTGGCCTGATCCGCCTTTCTGCAATATTGGCTGTGGGCTGGAGTTGGGCGGGAGTAATACCATTGACTGACAACCCCTTCAGCCAATGATAATTTTTCCCCTTCAGCCAATCAGCAGTTCACCAGACTAATGTGACGCAACGGGACTTTTGAAACTGCCATGCCCAAAATGGGTTGCCTTATTCGGATACATGGGTCTCACTGCCCGCCCCTACCGGTTCTCTAAATTGTTATTTTTAAATAGGCTTTGTCATGATTAATTGACCACATATATGAAGTTAAACAACTAAATTATATCCAAACGATATCTTATAAGTAAATTCCGTGCCTCAAAATAGAAGTTAGAGAGCTTTTTGAAGTAAAAAAATAGCGGAGAATATAGCTGACAAGAAAAAGATGGCTGCCGTTCGTGTTTTGGGCTCACTCGAACTCGCCACCTGATTGGCCAACGTAAGCTGTCAATCACAGAACAATGAGCGACGACGCTGATAGGCTCGTCCGTTTGGCGTACACAGCCAATATTGCAGAAAGGCGGATCAGGCCAGACTCACTCCTGGAATCAAATAGAAATGAGATTTCCGGAGGGAGGGTTTACCAGGCTATACATTAACCACTTCAGTCCTATTTACACTTTGGCTGTATGAAAATAGCAGATCTACAAGCTCACTTGTAAATCAATCAGCTATTTTCAAAAGATCTTTATACATATTATAGGCCTACGTATGATACCTTGTGAAATGGGGCAGTCTGCATAATGAGAACTTTTAGTTTTGGTACTTTAAGTGCATTTTGAATACCAGGACTTTTACTTGTGTTTCTACATTGCAGTATTGATACTAACAAAAATGGAACCTCCTCACCAGTGGTGGAAAGTAACTAAGTACATGTACTCAAGTACTGTACTTCATTTGAGGATGTGTTACTTTTCTGGAGTAGGCTATTTCCATTTTTCTATACTTTTACTTCTACTCCACTACACCTCAGAGGCAAATATTATACTTTTACTGCACTACAATTATTTGCAAACTTTAGTTACTAGTTACTTTTACAAACGTACATTACCCATTTCAGCCCTATATACATTTCGGCCATTTGAAAATAGCCGATCTACAAGCTCACAATGCGTCGCGATGCCACGCATTGTGAGCTTGTAGATCTGCTATTTTAAAAAGATTTGTATACATTTGAAAACTTGTGAAACGGGACATTCTGCATAATGAGTACTTTTACTTTTGTACTTTAAGTACATTTCGATGCCAATACTTTTGCATTTTTACTCACGTAAATTTTGATTACCGGACTTTGACTTGTGACAGAGTATTTTCTGCATTGCAGTATTGATACTTTTACTTAAGTAAAACATTTGAGTACTTTTTCCATCACTGCTCCTCACTCACCACATTGTAGTAGACATGGCTGCCTTGGTCAGCTGGGCTCTGGTACAGGGGGCTGTTCTCTCCAGTAGTATGCTCCCAGGAGCCGTGGAAGTCGTAGGTCATCACATGGAAGTAGTCCAGGATACTGGAGTGAAACGACATATAGGCCTACATCAGGAGTCAGGGATTCTTGCATTCTGCGTCGCTCAGTGACAAAGTTACAGGATTGGTCCGTTTTGGGGACAGAGTTACAGGATTGGTCCGTTTTGGGACAGAGTTACAGGATTGGTCCGTTTTGGGGACAGAGTTACAGGATTGGTCAGTCAATAACATGCGCACTAGTCTCTCCAGGCTATGGGATACAAATCAGCAGGTGATGGGAAGATGATGAAAATGAAGATGATGAAAGAGAGAGAGTTCCAAGTTATCATTTTGTGGGACATAATATGCTATATAGTTGTTAAACAGTTACATAGTGCTGCTTTAAATATTAATGGGATGACTAAAGACAATTGCATACATTTCATATCATCCAGGAATTATAGACATCGGTTACTATCCCTCTCTAACCAATTGCCCACAAATCCTAATATTATGCCCAGCCAAATACTGGGTTTGTGTGCGTGTGTGCGTGTGTGTGTGTGTGTGTGTGTGTGTGTGTGTGTGTGTGTGTGTGTGTGTGTGTGTGTGTGTGTGTGTGTGTGTGTGTGTGTGTGTGTGTGTGTGTGTGTGTGTGTGTGTGTGTGTGTCAGTGTTGATTTCGTCGACTAGAACTCTACTATGATGAAAAAAAAATTGTCTACCCTTTTTCACTGACGAAAACTAAATAAAAGCTAAATAAAAACTAAGCTACGATGACTAAAACTACGACTATATATAGACTAAAGTGAGGGACTAGTTGAGAAGAGATCCAGTAGAACTAAAAGACAAGTCATTTTATGTTTGGTTGCGCTCGCGTGTTGCGCCCTGAAAATAGCAGATCTACAAGCTCACAACGCGTCGCACTGCGACGCGTTGTGAGCTTGTAGATCGTCTATTTTCAGCATGCAACCAAGTGTAAAATCAGCCATTACGACGTCATCAAGGCAGCGCCAAAATATATTTTAATCGACTAAATCAACTGTAGATTAAGTCGACTATAATCTTATGATATTTAGTCGAACTAAAACACTTCAGATGACTAAAATATGACTAAAACTAAATGGAATTTTATTCAAAAGACTAAAACAAAAGAAAAATTTGCTGTCAAAATCAACACTGGTGTGTGTGTGTGTGTGTGTGTGTGTGTGTGTGTGTGTGTGTGTGTGTGTGTGTGTGTGTGTGCGCGCGCGCGTTAGGGGTGGGACGATATGGGTACCTCACGATACGATATATATCACGATATTAGGCCCACGATAACAATATATATCACGATATTCGACGATATTCGATATATTGCGATATCACGATATTCAATATATATTGCAAGAAATTTCACCAACGATATATCACGATATCTGAAAATATCGATATATTGCGATATCACGATATATTGCATGAAATTTCACCAACGATATATCACGATAGTCCTTGTATTCAATTCATAAACACATAAAATAGCACCAAACAGTTAAAAATCATCATTACACAAATACAGAGTAGGAAAAACAACGTATTTTTTTTTTATATTGATATTTTTCGGCAGTATATCGATTAGTTATCGCGGGAGAAAGTATCGCGATATATCGCAATATCGATATATCGTCCCACCCCTAGCGCGCGTGCACGTGCGCGTGTGTGTGTGTGTGTGTGAGTTATCTGTACTGACGCTCCGAGCTGGGGAACCTGGTATCCAGAGTCGATGGTTCCCTTTGCAGCAGTGACAGCAGCGGTGAGCATCAGACGAGGGCGGTTGGTCTGCTTACCTTCAGCCTCGAAGGCAGCCATCAGTTCCTGCAGAGACACAGGTGATGATGGAGAGAGATGTGAGGGTGTCAGTATTATCCTCAAGGATGACTTCTTAATCATTATGTGACTCCTTTTATTTAAGAATGACCTTAAATCATGGCTGACCTGACACAGGACGGTGAAGCGCTCCTTGTCCTCGGGCGGGGAGCCCCGAGAGCCTGGGAACTCCCAGTCAATGTCCAGACCGTCGAACCCGTACTGACGCAGGAACTTGATCGAACTTTGGATGAAGGTCTGACGGCTAGCAGGACTGGACACCATTTGTGTGAACCTGGAGAGAGAGAGAGAGAGAGAGAGAGAGAGAGAGAGAGAGAGAGAGAGAGAGAGAGAGAGAGAGAGAGAGAGAGAGAGAGAGAGGGTCAAAAGGGTCATATAAGTGCTTTTACTGTATCTGAGAACCCTTTTGCCGGAGTTAATACTCACTGCGAAGTTCCGAAGCTCCATCCACCAATGGCCAGCAGGGTCTTCAGATTGCTGTTCCTGAAAAACAAAATTGTTTTTATTAACTTTGAGTTCTCACACCTTTGCATTGTGCCAGCCTGTATGTACAGTAGGAGATATGCATTGGTGCGTGTTAATTAATGTGTGATGTTAATTAATGTGTGATGTTAATTAATGTGTGATGTTAATTAATGTGTGATGCCAGATCACAACCACCATCATACTGATGTAATAAAAGCATGTAGCTTAACCCATTACATTCGGGAACACAATTTCGTTTTAGATTTAGATTTCTTTGGCCATTTAAAAATAGCAGACTTACAATGAGCTTGTAGATCTGCTATTTTTGAAAAAAACGTGAATATTTGTGCAAATCGTTGAATATATAAATATTTTTAAAGCGAACATTTGTAACCCAAATCTTTGCTTCTGGGGGGGGGGGGGGGGGTCCATGTTTGCTTTAAAGATAAAACATTTAGATTTTTCAAAAAAATAGCAGATATACAAGCTCATAGTGCGGCACTCGGTGCCGCGCTATGAGCTTGTATATCTGCTATTTTTGAATAGCCAAAAATATAATATAATAAATCTAAAATGACACAGATGCGTTCCCGGATTTAACGGGTTAACCCACAACCGCAGCCGGAGGCTTGCAAACTCATTCTCCATTACAAGAAAGAACAAAGCACACAGCAACACGTCGGAAGTTAAACGTGGCCATAGATTTTGTGAGCATGCTGTGCACAATAAAATATGATGTTTTACACTTTCAGAATTTGTCTGCTGGAGTTTGCATGTTCTCCCTGTGTCTCCTAGGGTAGATACCCTCACAAAAACCTGTAGTAATCCTGGTCACTATACCGCCTCCCCCTTGATAGCCGGGGCGCCTGATGGAGGGGGAAAGGAACTGGTTGGAATAACGTGTTCCTTCCACGCGCTACGTCCTACCGGGGAACCTCCCCCCTGTCAGGTGACAAGAAGGCTAGTTCATGGCTCTCATGCATTGAAGGAGGCATGAGCTTGGCTCTGGGCGCTCCCTAGGCTGGCAGGGGGAGTGTAGCGCCCAGGATTACTTAGACAATTGGCACTGGGTGAAAAAGGGTTGCAAAATCGTGGGATCAAAAAAATATATATATATATATTAAAAAAAAGTGTGTCTGCTCACTGGTTCTTGAGAGCCTGGAACTCTCCATAGAGCTTCGCATCGTCCCACTCAATGGTCTTGAGCGCATTATGGTCCATTCCAGCGAAGGCGTAGACGAGGTGGTCACAGAGACACGGGTCGATGTTGGTGGGCATGAACTTCCCGGCACCGTGACGGTACTGTGCCCAGTTGGTGAAATAACAGGAGAGGACGTAGGAGGATCCTAAAAAGGTACGACAGACACGGTTAGGTCTCGTTGTTGTTGATGATGTTGTTATTTTAAATGTTGCTGTAAGAGTGCGTCTTACCTAGCTGCACATGCAGCAGGAGAGCCAGTCCTGCGAACGGAGAGAGAGAGAGTGGGGGGGATCATATGAATCATGTTAAACAATTAATTTAAACAAAATAATAGATTCTGTAAGTTAATCTTAAGTTACAAAGTTTGCAGTTAACCCATTAAGTCCGGGAACGCATCTGTGTCATTTTAAGATTTATTTGGCTATTCAAAAATAGCAGATATACAAGCTCATAGCGCGGCACCGAGTGCCACGCTATGAGCTTGAAGATCTGCTATTTTCAAAAATATTTTTTTGTTGCAAATCAATCTTTGCTTCTTGGGGATTCTACAAATGTCTTCTAAATCCTAATAGTTAAAAAAAATACTTATGTTGCTATAATATCAGTGGTTCTCAAACTTTTTCATGTCAAGGACCCCCAAAATGAGATGTATTTGGCTGTGGACCCCCATGTCAAAATATGTTGTTCCAGGGACCCCCCAGAAGCACAGATTTGAGTTAAAAATGTTCGCTTAAAAAAAAACGCATTCAAAGATTTGCACACATTTTCCATGATTTTTCAAAAAAGTAGCAGATCTACAAGCTTATAGTGCGGCACACTATGAGCTTGTATATCTGCTATTTTTTCAATTGCCAAAGAAATCTTAAAAAGGACACTGATGCGTTCCCGGTCTTAATGGGTTAAATTCCTTTGCAAATAACAAAGGGAGAATTAGTTCTCAGCAACAATTTCTCATCTTACCAATGCAGATGAGAAGCTTGCCCATGTTGCCTCAGTATAACTAACCCAAGGCCAGAAGCCTCTTATATATACCTTCCATTCCTCTCCAAATCAGTAAACCATGTTTGATCTGGCTTCATTATTTCTGATAAAGCAGCAATCACCGCAATCATTTGTTTGGTCAGGACTTGCCCTTTCTAGTGTCAACTGTAATTGTGCTGATAACTTTCCAATGTCATTCAATAATGATGGGTGATGACGGCACTTTGAAACCAATTAAACAAAGGTTATCATCTAGCACATAACCACATCGCTTCCATGCCAAAGATTACATTTATGAAACATTTTATTTAGTGTGAGGTTAAAAAAAGTACTCGTTATGCAGAATGTCCCATTTCAAATGTATGATATGTATAAAAATCTTGAGAAAACAGCAGATCTACAAGCTTGTAGATCTGCTATTTTCAAATGGCCGAAATGTATACAGGGCTGGTTAATGTATGATTTGAAATTATAATCACAATCTACAAAGTAACTAGTAACTAAAGTTTTCAAATAATTGTAGCGGAGTAAAAGTATAATATTTGCCTCTGAGATGTAGTGGATTAGATGTATAAGTACTGACAATTAGAAATACTCCAGTAAAGTAGAAAAATACCTCAAAATTGTACTTAAGTACAGTACTTGAGTAAATTTACTTAGTTACTTTACACAACTATTAAAGGATAATACCTATACTGGACTTAAATGTTTAGGCTACATGTTATTGTCTAATCGAAGCTTTGGCCATGTATCATAAAAACACAGACCATATTTCTGCTTTCATTTATAATGAAGTGAATAGGGGTCGGATTTGGCCGAAACCTTGCCCAAAATGTGTTGTCTGACGTCACAGACTGGCCACATCATGTCCAAGATGAGATCCACATGGGACACACAATGTTATTAGAACCTGTCTTACATTTTGTGTTACTTTACTCTCCAATGTTAAAATGTTACTGAACTTACAATATTTTAATAATTTATTAAATATTGCAATATTGCAAGCCAATCCTTTGTACACTGACTATTTCGGCTAGATTTTTCTGATCAATCCGTACATTAAAACATGCATTCAAATGCAAGAATAACGTAATTATTACAGAAAATAGTGAAAGTTATTGTGTTGGATTACAGTAACAGGGTATCTCAATTAAGTTTCAAGTCTCTGCAAGTCATAAATACTTTACCGTAAAAGAAGGGTGAAATTCATTTGCCAGGGCTCCTCAGACTTGCAGTTCAAAAATAAAAAACAGAATACAACTATATATAAAAACATCAGCACATAATAAAAAGCTAAAGCGTTCACATTTTTTTATTTAATTAAAATAATTTAATTTAATTTAAAAAGAAAAAGCTTATCTTCATATTATTCACTAAAACATCACCTTTGTGTAAGACAGAACGTTATTCATTCAAAAGTCTTATCGCTTGGTAAAAGAAAGTTCTTTGTGTTCTTTTTGTCTTGCCAACAAGGCTTTCTCAAAGATCAAACAAACCACTGTATGCTTTGGATGTCAGGTGTAGGTCAGTTACAACAATAAGCTAAGATATAAGTGCAGATTTAAAATGTTGATGTCATTCAATAATTGATGAATCAAAATAGAATCAGAGCTCTTCATCTTGTCTTATCTGTAAACATATATCCTATAACCTTCTCAATGAATTGAATACACAGGACCACAATGGAAACAAGCCCTTAGGGCTTTTTGTGTTGTCCTTTTAGCACAATTGTATAATCGTACCACTGCACTATTTGCAAACTGTTATTAATAAAGTATTCAATCAATCAATCAATCAATCAATCAATCAATCAATCAATCAATCAATCAATCAATCAGTCAATCAGCCCCTTTATAGCTTCAATTGCTTTAGTTTAGAGAGCCAAATGGCATAAGAAACAGGAATGATACGTAGCCTGCGAGGTTACAGTAGTTCAGGCAGTATATACTCGAGAGGTTACATGCATGCTCATTACTATGTGGGTGTATACAGTGTCATGCAAGACCCATACGTCATACACTGACGTGGCAATCAGCTGACCAATTGTGCGGGTTATTTAAGCTCACCTAAATCTGCGTTCCTTCCACTGTATTGTGTCCCTGGTTGTTGTTATGCGGCTGTTCGCTCCCCCCGCCACCCCAGCACCACCAGTGGGCTCTGCTATTGGTTCTGTTCCCCATGGGGAGTTGTTATTGTATATCTAGCAGCTAGGCCCACTACATATTGTATAAACTTGTGTTGCAGATTACACCTTTGCGTGCACTGTAACGTCTCCCGCCTTGACAGCTGTCCATTAGGCTACTCCATGATGTGTACAGGAGATAATCTCCATTTTTACTTTTTATTATTTTCTTTAATAAATCAGTGCTATTGAACACCCTTTACGTCTGTGTATGGGGTTTACAAATATTGAACCAATGAAAAGTATTAAAAAGTGCTTCTGACTAAAAACCTCCTAACTCCATTGGATCCTCAAACTGTCGGTCAAACCTTCTAGCTCCAACTCAGGTTTTTTTAATCAATGATGGACAAAACATCTCCACATTAACTGGTCAAAAACCTCCTAACTCCACTTGAGCTGGATTTGGGTTAAGTGATACATATTTGGGTAAAGTGATGATAATCTAGGACACATTCAAGTATCTGAGTATTTATAAAGTCACAATACCAAATTTGATGAGGCAGTATTGCGTTGTTTTAAAAACATGTGTATATAGTTTTTCATTTCCTGAAAAGTTAATATTTTGGACATACTTGGTTTCTGCCCGACAGCAGAGATAAATACGATGATGATGATGATGATGATGATGTTGATAATGATTCCTCTGTGATACTCAGTTTTCTACTGCAATAAACATATTCTTTGCACTCTCTGGATATTTTTTAGATTTGATTAACATTCAAGTGGAGACATGACAACTGGATGAGAGAGAAAGGCACATTATAAAAAAAAATCTTAGACAGTCCCAGCTGCTTTGAATGTCATCATTTATTTTATTTCCATCAGTGATCACTAGACACTAGAAAGGTTATGGAGCATGCATGGTCTTGGATTAACAGGCTTATTTACACCCAGCTCCAATAACACCTAAAGAACGTCTCGACAAAGTGGAATCACAACAACCACATTCTAAGCCCAGTTGCAGCAGCTGCAGCTCTTGTCGAACACGAGGCTAGCAGCGCAGCTCTCCTGGTAGGTACGGCCCTGGGCGCAGTTGTAGTAGTGGTTCTTGTTGGTGGGGTCTGGGTAGAGTCCGTCGGTATGGCCAGCGCACCATCCAGTTCCTCCGGTGCTGCTTCCGCCGCCACCGCTGCTTCCGCCGCCGCCGCTAGGCTGGGGCTTTGGGGGCACGGGAGCTGGGGGAGATTTGCAGCCTGCACGAGAGAGACAGAGGAAAAAGATAGATAATGTGTCAAGAGATGGAACTCTGATGTGAGTCTTTGTGGTTTTGTCAGAGTCAGTGGTTCTCAACCTGTGGGTCGGGACTCCCAGGAGGGTCCCTACATGATTTGGGGGGTCCCCAGATGACAGTTAAGTGACAATAAAATTGTTAATACCCCCAACCCTCCCCAAAAAGACCATTACTGCATCAAAAGTAATAAATAAATACTGGTCAAATATTGGCTAAATTGTCAAATAATATACGAAAGAGGCAACAATTGTGGAAATAGCTGATCTACAAGCTCACAACGCGAGGCATTGTGAGCTTGTAGATCTGCTATTTTCACGATATTCTTCTGTGGAACCGAGTCAAAATATAACGTCTCAACTCCTATAAGTACTTATCAGGGTGGGGGGTGAAATGTTATTATTTTGGCGGGTCCCCAGTTCAAATATGATTATTTTGGGGGGTCCCAAGTCCAAATATGATTATTTTGGGGGGTCCCCAGTTCAAATATGATTATTTTGGGGGGTCCCCAGTTCAAATTATTTGGGGGTCATGGCCTGAAAAGGTTGAGAACCACTGTTGTAAGTGTGCGAGTGCAATGGGAGAGTGCATGTTTACCGGCAACGCCGGTTCCCAGGCCAGTCTTGATGGTGTTGATCAGGGGGTACGGTCCCTGGCCACAGAAGGTGCCGCTGAAGTCATCCAGATCCAGACTCCAGACCATGGCTCCACCGAAACCACTCTTCTTCAGCCAGTCAATCTGTAGACGGACCGAGAGTGGTTTAACCCATTAAGACCTGGAACTGTGTAATTTTTTGATTTGAGCTAAAAAGCATTATTTTACACTTTGGGCTATTCAAAAATAGCAGATATACAAGCTCGTAGCGCGGCACCGAGTGCCGCACTACGAGCTTGTAGATCTGCTATTTTTGAAAATTCGTGAAAATGTGTGCAAATCTTTGAATACATATATTTTTAAAGCGAACATTTTCAACTCAAATCGTTGCTTCTGGGGGTCCCTGGAACAACATATTTTGATGGGGGTCCGCAGCCAAATACATATAATTTTGGGGGTCCTTGACATGAAAAAGATTGAACACCACTGATATAGAAACATACGTTTTTCAGAAAACTGTTGAGATTTAGGAGACATGTAGAATCGGCTTCAGGTCTCAATGGGTTAAAAAAAAAAAAAAAATACCACAGGAGATACAGTAGGAGACCGTAGGCTACAAATCTGAAGCAACAATGTTGTTGACTACTAATTTTGCACCTTGACGTTGAAGCTCTTGATGTTGTCGTATCCGACCCAGGTCTGGGTGTTGTAGGCATAAGGCACCATCTGTGGGGCGTCCCAGGCCTGAGTGGCTCCTTGCTTCAGGAAGGTGCAGATCTGAATGAAGGTAGAAATGTATATAGGTTCAAGGTGCTTTATCTTCACATGAATGTACAATAAGAGGCAGTGGTGGAAAAAGTACTCAAATTCTTTACTTAAGTAAAAGTACCAATACTGCAATATAAAAATACTCTGTTACAAGTAAAAGTCCAGAATAAAAAATGTACTTGATTAAAAGTACAAAAGTATTGGCATCAAAATGTACTTAAAGTACCAAAAGTAAAAGTACTAAATATTTGAAAATAGCCGATCTACAAGCTCACAACGCGTCGCGATGCGACGCGTTGTGAGCTTGTAGATCTGCTATTTTCAAATAGCCTAGGTATAAAATAGGGTTAAAGTGGTTAATGTATGTTTCATTATATCATAGTTTGTATCTGAAAAGTAACTAGTAACTAAAGTTTTCAAATAATTGTAGTGGAGTAAAAGTACAATATTTGCCTCTGAGATGTAGTGGAGTAGAAGTAAAAAATATTGGAAATTGGAAATACTCAAGTAAAGTACAAATACCTCAAAATTGTACTTAAGTACAGTACTTAAGTAAATGTACTTAGTTACTTTCCACCACTGCGCCACGCCTGATGCCGCTGAATGCCGGAGAATGCACTCGCTGTCCCTCGAAGTACTCTGAGCATCCTCAACATTGTGGATTTTTTTTTTTTTAAATAAGGTCAAATTGCAGGAAGCAATAGCAAAAGTATGATACAAAATAGCTAACAATTGCAAGCAGTGCTTGGAGGCAGCGTTGCCAGATTCTGTGACAGAAACAAGCAACCAGGCCTAGGAAAACAACGACTATAGGCCACATGAGCACTTTAAACATACAGTATACATCGGCTACTTTCAAATTAAAATCTTGGAGGGAAATTATAATAAGCAGACCTGGCAACGCTACTTGGAGGTGGTCTCCCTATTCTTCTACTGAGAAGTTTAGATCCTGTGCTTCAGTAGGACTACTACTGCTTGACAAGAGGTATAGCGTGAAGATTGTTGCGCGCACGCACACGCACACACACACACACACACACACACACACACCACACACACACACACACACACACACACACACACACACACACACACACACACACACAAAATACCTCATAGTAGGCCCAGAATCCAGCCTGACGGGTGAAGGGACCGGCAGGGCCGGCTCCACTGTTTGGAGCGCCGACAGCGGTGTTGGAAGAAGAAGCCAGACGGAAAGTGTGGCCGTAGGTGGGGAATCCAACCAGCAGCTTCTCAACTGGGGCGCCGTTGCTCTTCCAGTAGTTCATAGCATAATCCTATATATGGACACAAGGTTATAACATAACTGGTATCGACAGCTATTCTTTACAGTACAGGACCTTCATCCATTATACTGTAGCAAACACAGCGTACACACATGTATAGAGATGGATCTCCTTATGCTCACCATGTTGAAGTAGATCAAGCTACCCTGGTCAGATGGTCCTCTGTACAGGGGGCTGTTCTCTCCGACGATGTGCTCCCAGGAGCCGTGGAAGTCGTAGGTCATCACGTGGAAGTAGTCCAGGATACTGGTGGAGGTGAAAAAAGGACATTGGGGAGTCAGTGTTGGCCCCACGCAGTGTGTATATGTGACCCTTTTTGACTGGAGGACAGTCATTTCGCTGGTGCCCATACTTCAGGAAAGCAGAAAAACGTAATTCTTTTTATCCAAAATGAGTTTATAGCCCAGTTAGACTCTTCACATACTAGAGTATGTCTGACAGAAATTTCTGTCGACATGTAAATATGAAATAAATGCATAAACATGTAGTGAAGTATAAGGTTAGTGCTAGCATTTGTTAGCATT